>NC_090982.1:31703141-32006171 GCF_040807025.1 Struthio camelus
ATGGAATGTGCTTGTTATGCTTCATTTGAAGGTATGAGGGGAAAAGAACATCGAGAAAGTGCTTTCAAAATATTTTTCTAATTCTTGTCATGCATTGTTACAATTTTGAGGGGATTATACAGCAAATGACAATGTATAGCTTTAAAATGAACTGTTTGGTTATGTTAAAGTGACATTTACGTCCTTATTTAACGAGCTATAATATTTTTGCAATTTAAAATTTTGCTTTTGATCAGGAAAATAGTCTCAAAATTGCTCCCTTGATGATAATGTAACTGAGATAAATCTATACTGATGATATTAGAGCACAGTTATCAGCCTCTTGTTCATACTGCTCCAAAGAGTAATGGGATCTTTTGTAGTGATTTATCCTCAAATATTCTTTCATGGTCAGAAATGCTAATCTCTATACAGAATATAATGAGAAGACTTCTCATATGTAGTTATCACTTAAGGACTTCACATAGCCAAGTGAAGTTAAATTGAAGTTACATAATTGCATCACCTAGGCTGGAGAGATCTCTCAGTCATGGGCTCGGTTGAAAGTAATCACTTCTTTGAGTTCTGCTTGCAGACAAGATTGGGTTTGACTGCTCGCATTGTCTTATTCTTCAGTAGAGTTGACCATAGATAGTTTGTGGAAATCAGACATTGTTTGCTAAAAATTATATATCTGAAAATAAACAGGCTTTGAAAACAAAGAGATTTTCTCACTTAGAACCTGTCATCTGCTGCCTGGGGCTGATGGGTTACCCTGAGTGTTTAGTCCAGGGGATGAGAAATACCAGTTTCTATATTGCTGGCTTCCAAGATTCACATGTATGTTTAATTCTGGTTTAACTTTACAGGGATGGAAACATGTACAAAACGTCAACATTTGATCTGTTGTTGTCTTCTCCTCATGGCTATCATGACAATTCACAAATAACATCAGAAAGCATTCAGAAAATCTTCATTCTTGCATAATTGGTAACTTTCCCCCGTTATTGGTCTATAAGACAGATATTCATGTGGTTACGGCAGAGGAATTGCAGATGAATCTTCAAACAGATGAGCTGTTTTCCTTTATGGATCACAAAAGGCAAAAATTTCTATTAGGCCTGTGACAGCAGTAAAGGTAGATGAAGTTCTACTGAGAATGCTAAAAGCTTTAAAAAGCATTGGAGCACTTATCTGTGCACCTTCCAGCTACCAGGATAGCAGCAAGTGGTATCATTTACAGTGAAAGCAGTTCATTTTCATCTCTATCTCTTGTCCCTATCTCCACAAATTTCATTGCAACTGTAAGCTAAAGCAGTGTTGTAAAGTACATGAAAAATGTGATGTTTAATTATTCTTCCTGTGCAACTGCAGTAATGGGGAGCTTGAGAGTTTAAATGAGAATAGACTAATGAATAGGATGTCTGTAATTTATCAAAGGATTAATCAGGGCTACGCAAGACTTTTGTGATATTGCACAAGGAGAATGCACAGATTGAGGTGTCCAAGTATAGCATTTCTGATATTTTGCTCAAGATATTAAGCAAAAACTGAACCCCCATTGCTGATAATACTTGGCACTTTTATGTGAGCTTAGGATAGGGATAAAATAAATAATCAATTTAAAAGTTCGTGAAAGAATTATAACATAAGCTGATAACTAATAGGAGAACATGCAATATAATGTCCAAGGAACTGATTGACTACTTGTTAAGTGTCGTCTGGATTTCTTGTATTCAGGCTTTAGGGATGTGGACTCCACTGGCACAGCAGCATTGCTGGGGGTGACTGATACATGCCTGCAACTGCGGTAGCACCTGGAGAAGGAAAGCTGTGTCATGAACTTGTAGTGTATCTTCTGGGATGCCTGAGCCAAGTCAGCATGTCCACACCCTGGGGTTCAAAACAAGCTCTGAAGGTGTCTGGAGTGGCCAGAGGGAGCACTTGTGCCTTGCGGGGACAGCAACCCTAGCAGTAGTGGCTTTTGGAGCAGGGGTATTAGAGGGGACTGACCCAAGGCGGAGCAGCCAAGAGAAGCACCTTTTTTTTTTAGAGACAGAGTAGGGAAATCCAAGCCATGGAAAACTACGCTGCAATTATCCCCTCCTACTCATTACATCAAGATTACTTTGAAATGTGCGGGATACATATGCGCAAAGCACTTAAATTGTGTCGAACTCTGTTAGGATATGCCAGATCAAACCTTTAGTAACCATCAAAGAATTCACTAATGGCCTTCTCTTGATAGACAGTGTTTTGCCAAGGGTAATTTATAACAGGGATAAATTCAAAGAACTGTATTCGGCCAATGAATAAGTATGTAACCTTTATTATTGAATCTGATACACTACTGAGAGACACTGAATCCATAGGCTTCAAATCCAAATCATATTCTTTCCTGTGTATTCAGAGAATATAATCCAGAGGGCTTGGTTTGGTTACAGAAGTTTCTTCAAGGTTTAGGACCTTTGCAAAGTGTGGAGGCACATTGTTCTGTGGTCTGCATTTAAGGCGTGGTTAGCTTTTCTTGATAAGCAGTTTTATGAAAAGTTTACAGGCAAAGCATGCAGAAAATCGTAGATGTTTGACTGGTTTCAGCATTAATGCATTTATATAGAGAGGGAGAATGCTCTTAGTGAAGTGTCTTGAGAGATGAAAGTGAATGGGGAAAACCTCCTGAAACCCTCAGGAAGAACAGACTTTTGACAGGCAATGACAGCAAGAGAAAAATTGATTCGTTGGGTTTATATTCTCTCCTGTACAACAGCATTCCTACTTTACCCTTGTATGGCATACAGAGAAAAGACAGCAAAGCTTACCCTTGCTGCAAGGCAGACCCTTTGCAGTCTGGGTGCAACCCTCAGTTCTAAGGTTTTAAGAACGAGGACAAAAGGCATCTTTTGGTCTTCTATCGTCCTGGGCTATGTGGAGTAATAGCAAGCTGCAATGAAAGCATGGAGAGGTGTCTCCAGTTGTACTGACACCCAGGTGTGAGCCTTTAATGTCTGTGGATGGCATAGCATGACCTCCGAGGATCAGTGGCACGATTTCTAAAATAGTGAGCACAGTAGGAAGAACATGCTGTCAGTGACTTTGCTGTGATAGATAGAGCTGAGATACTGAGCTCCCATACAGGCATTTTCTTGCCTTATTTTAATCTTCCATATCTGAGTAAGGCCCTGGCTCTGCTAAGCTGAATTGCTCTGATCATCCCACCATTACTTCTGTTCCTGTTGGTTTGGTACGAAATGGTGTAATCCACATCTAGTCACAGCACAAGAGACAGGGAAGAGCCCTTCTTGACTTGAGAGGCGTTTCAGCTAAGTTTCCTCATAATACTTTAATGAACATAACATCTATGTGCTAACCTAGAAATCCGAAATAACTTCCCACTTCACTGGCATATCCTGTGGTCTCAGTCACATGGTAATTTGCTTAAAAGACTGTCTAGTGGATCATTTGCAAGCCCCACAGGTCTGCCTTAGGAGGCAGACCTTGCAGGAGGAGTTTGGGGCTCTGACAGGGCAAGGTTGGTGACTAGGACTAGTCAACAGCAAAAGGAGAGAGAAAAGTAGGATTTCTTGCATCTCCTATCTCTGTGCAGATCCATGTCATGCTAATCTGACATCCAGGCTTAAATCTGATGTTTCAGATGAATAAAGAGGGCACGCATATGTGCTATACAACAGATTGAATCTGTCCTTCTCAGTGCGTCGGCTTGTAGAACATCTGGATTTATGTAAAACTTGGACAGAAAACAATGAGGATTTAACTAACATTCCACACTGGATGAATTGCACTTCATTCACATAAATCCTAAATAATAGAGTTTTATGGGATGGAGTGTAGGTGTCAAGGTGCCTTCCTCTCTTTTCATGCCCAGATGCTTCTAGCCCAGTGCTCGCGAGCTGAGAGAGGACGGCAGGGCGTATGTTTGCAGGCATCCTGCTCTATGCAGGGCTACTGCTGGTGGATTCCCTGCTCTTTGAGAGAGCACTGGCAGTAAGGGTCCCAAAGGCCCTTTTTCTTGCTCTGTCCTAAAAGTTGATAGACTGAATGCAAAAATCTTGTTTTTTTCTTCTGAGGTGCAAGTGGCTTTCAAACTTGAGCTGCTTGGATCTTTGTTTAAGGAGCAAGGAGAGCCTGCGTGTGCTCACACCATGCAGAAGGCGGTCTTGTGGTCTGCCCCTACCCACTCAAGTGACCAGCCCATAGCCTCTGGAATAAGATCTAAACTCAGGGTACAACTGTCGGTGCCACTGTTGCTTTTGGTCCCTCCCACGTGGTTGAGCTGTAGCTCTGAGCTAAATTGAAAATCAGTTTAGGTTTTGGCATAGGTAAAAGAAGGCAAAGCACTGTGTGTGTACTGGTTTCCTCACCAGTGCATTTGGTTTGTGAAAGCAGCGGCAGTGACTTTTGCATGACTTTGTTTATTAACAAAAGCCTCAAAACAGTGAGTTCTCCCACTTACTCTGTCTCATTCCATCTTTCTCTGTTGCTTTCATATACACGTACACACATCTCGGAACAAAAGAATAAGCTCCCACTATACATTCGTTAGGCTCCTGTAATTTAGCTGCAGTTACATTTAGTGGGAGCACACCAAAAAAAAATCAATAGTGGGAGACAACTGCTCCAGGGCTAACTAATGAAAGGTCTCTGGGCGGTAAGGCAGTCAGCGTCTGATCAGAGCCTTCCCAGGAGCACCCTTTGGACGGCAGCATTAATTTCATTAGTTACTAAATGCTGACAGTTAAGAGAGGGACTTGAAATCAAGGCCCTGCCTTTGTGAATGTAGCGCATGTCGTGGTCGTGGCCTGCTGTTAGTGATTATGTTGCCTGTATATAAAGGTTGTGGTGGATGGATGGCATGAAGGCTCACAGGAAATAAAATCTCTTTCTAAAGTGCAGAGCAGAGTAAAGGAGACATGGAAAAAGCACATATCCCCAGAGGGACAGAGGGAGACTGAGTGATGGCTGATGAATCTGGCAAAGGAAATCTGAAAAAAGGGGTCTTTTCAGGTGTTGTAGGTGTTCCAGGACTGTTGTCAGTGCAGGGGGCAGTCAGATCGTTTCTGATGGAGGTGAAGGTATGGATTCAGAGGGGAATACTGCTCTATACCATGGTGGAGAGCTTAGTGACAAGCTGTCATCTGAACATCAGACCTTGCCATCGTAGTCTTGACATATATCGACCCTACAGTTCAAAAGTACCTTTGCAGCACCGATAGACAAGCACAGACCTGAGCAATTGCTTGTTTGCATTAGCATGGGCTTTGCACAACACACTGTGGGCTGAGCAAATCCACCTGGCACCGTAGAACTACTTTTTGGGATTGCTCTCACTACTATTTCACCCTCAAAAAAACCCTAGACATGTGGCTAGCATTGTAGATATACTGGCACTGTACTGCTCTGTGACCGTACCTACTTTATCTGGTATGTATGAATGAGGAAAAGAAAGGACTGAAAATTAAAATTAAAATTAAAATTGGAGGGGGGAGCTTGGACTCATAGAGATGCAAGGAAGATGAAAGGTCTACTAGTTCATCTCCTCCCACCTCAGTGGGCAGTCCAGGTCCATCTAGCCTCACAGATACCCATTTTATCTGTCCTTAAAGACCTCAGTGAGGGTATTCCACCAATGTCCAATCCCTCAAGTTTTTCTAGCACATTAATCTCCAAAATCTCCCTAACAGAATTTTTTTCAGGAGGCAATGACCATCTTTACATGTTTTCTGGGGCAAGACTTCTCTATTGTTTCACATGTGTTCATGTCTCTAGGACAGTTGAGTGTTTTTTAATAGGTAAGGGTGCCAGTGGCATATAATTATGACGCTGACTTTGCAGGATCCATACAGTTTGAAGTAACGCCCTTAAGAAAGGAACAAGGATTGCTGTTTCTGCCCCTGGTGCTTCTTGCTTTCAGTGCAAACAGACTTGAGGTGCAGGAGGAATTGAGGCATGCTCTCTCATACCCTAATCTCGTGATTGAAGCTTGTTGGAGTCGTCAGTGGAAAAGGAGAAAAGCTCAGGAAAATAAGCAAACAAGGAGATACATAGAAGCTGCTGAGGAGGCTTAGCCGGAGATGGGGAATCAGATAGAGATTTCAGAGGAGGTCCTGCTGGATTTTTCCTGAGAGTGATCATTTCAAATGATAGAGATTTGCATCATCTGCACTACAGTGGTTGCATTTAGCCTGAGTACCAGTTGTGTAGCTGAGCACTGTCTGTGGCCTTTGACATCTCCTCTCTGCCCACACATCTGGGACTTCATCGTGTGGTTTGGGATGTGGCTTAGGCATCCCACGTGGGATGAGGACTCCACCAGAGCTTGCAGGAGCCAGGCAGGAAACAAACCTAAAACAATGGGGCATTGAACTTCCTCATTGACACCTTTATGTATTCAGTACGGCAGGCCCAATGCAAAGAACGTGTTTTTTACATTCACTGAAAACATTGATTCAGAGACTATTGGCAAGAACAATGGGCTAGGAAACATAATGAACACTGGCATCAGCTCATGCTAGTGGAAGCGTAAATGTCACCACTCTTATAAATATCCTAAATTAC
The DNA here is from genome assembly GCF_040807025.1 of Struthio camelus. Classification (NCBI taxonomy): domain Eukaryota; kingdom Metazoa; phylum Chordata; class Aves; order Struthioniformes; family Struthionidae; genus Struthio; species Struthio camelus. The sequence goes on from NC_090982.1 coordinate 31,709,694, forward strand.
TGTGAAGAGTTCCAACATAGTATAAGTAAGAACAATATTAATATTGATGAGGACTCAACACTCATCCTTCATTAGAAAAACACCATGGTACAAAGAGAGACATTCTTGTATTCAGAAGTGGGAAAACATAAATACCATTCATTTCCTTGTGGTTTTTCCTAGTAGGCTGGACAAACTAGAGCTCTTCTCACAGAAATGAAGGCAAAGGTGTCTGTAAAGTCTGGCTAAGGATGTTTCTCATATCCTGCCTTCAACAATCAAACAGACATCTTTAATTAACAACGCCTTGCCCTCGCTGAGCACACCTGAATAGATCATCTGAGAAAGCGATTTGTTTTAATAAGTTAGGCAGTTGTAACTGAAATACAAAGAAGACAGAATATTGTTTAAGCAACAAAAGGTGGTCTGGGCTGACCCTCTAGAAGAATAGAGATTCTTTAAAAGACACAAGTAAATGGTGAGGTGTTACGCAAATGAAAGTCTACCTTATTGTACCTTAGTCACTAAAGCTGCTGACCTGGAGTTATCTTTATAGGCTATGAGCCCTGGCTTCAGTAATATCTCATTCAGCTTTCAGTATACTTGTGTCAGGGAGAAAAGGATCCTGAAAAAGATCTTGTCAGAGGGAAAAGGGTGCAGAAGAACATGCAGTGCATGGAAAATAGAGTTGTACTTTGTGGCTCTGCAATTAAAGAGCTATCCTCTCCCATCTCGTGGGTTTGTTACCTTTGTGAAGGTAGCAAAAACACCAAAACCACAGTTCATCCCTGTGCCATAGCCACTTTTTGATGCTCTGCTCCAAACCACCCTCTACCCCGAAGACGGACAAAGGGTTGAGATGGCAGGCTCTGGAGGGAAGCAAGACTGGAGCATGTCTTCACCTTCGCTCTTCAGTAACTTCAGCAAAGCCTGGCAAACTCATGTAGCTGCAGGGTAAATTAGAGCCACTGAAGATAGACAAGAAAAACATTTATCAAGAACAAGGAAGAAAAATGGCAGGTTAGGGAGAGGAGTAACTGATGCCTGTGCACCAGTTCTTAATAAAACAGGGAATCATATCTCAGTGAATCATGGGACAAAGGATTATCCTCATTACACAGCCCCTTGCTGGTGTTTTTAGCTTAACTTGGTAAACCTGTTTCTGAATTAATGCTTCTCTTTTATATCAGATAGTTTTCGCAGACTTAACATAAAGCATCACACCACAAAACACTGTTTCATTTTTAAAAGTCCTGACATAGCAAAGCTTTTCCTTTCTAGTTGTTTTTCTGCTGGTCCTTTCTTTTCTGGAATCAATGACTTTTAATCTAACTATTCTAAAAAAAAATCTTTAGCAGAAGCTCAGCCAGGACTGCCACTGTAATGCCCTGAATTCATATGCTGACAACTTTTTAAAACATTCTCATTCATTGAAGACAGAAAGTTTTCTATATCCCACCTTGCATTTTTTTCTCCTGTTCTGATCTGACAAGCAAATTGTAGTCAGAGTGCAAAAAAGTTTTTTTTGCTTAACAGTATTTCAAATCATTGGAACAAAGAATACGTGTGAAAGGTTTGAAAGGAATCCAAAAGGATCAGACACCCAACTTCATTGCAAAGGAGTTAAGCACATGACGATTTCCATGAAATCACAGCCACACATTCCAAACGCTCTGTGACTGTTAGAAAAGCAGACCTGAAAGAGCTCTCGAGAAGTCATCCGGTCCATGCACTTGCTCCAAAGCAGGACGGTTACGTTTTTCTTATTCCTCAGAGGTGTTCATCTGCCCCACTCTTAAAAACTGCCGCTGATGGAGACAGCGTAACTACTTCAAACAGCTGATTTGAACATTTTACTGAGACAGAGAAATAATATCTTTTCCTCCTTTGCAGGAAAATTTTATGTCTTTTAAGAATTGTCATGTCCCAACATTCACCCTATCTCTTTTTAAGCAAAAATACCCTTTAATTGAAGTTCCTATGCATCACATTTTTGAAATCTCTGAACACTTTTGTGGCTCTCCCCTGGACTCTTTGTGATTAGTCCACAGCTTTTTGGAAGTGCAGAGTGCAAATAGGACACAGTACCCGACGTGGTGGAGTGAAAGGATTACTTCATATTTTGCTATAAACCTATTTAAATGCTTTTCTATGATGTCTGCCTTGTTCACAACAGCACAACACTGTCTGATTCATCATAACTCTCATACCATTTCAGCAGAGCTGCTGCCTAGCTGTTCCTTCTCCGCTCTGCATTTGTGAAGCTGCTTTGCACTTGTCTATATTCCATCCTCTCTTTTTTGGGGGATTCATTTGTTCAGTTTCTCCAGGTTGTTTTCAATTCTTATTTTGTCCTCTCAGTCGGTGGCAGTGCCTCACTTTGCTTATGTGTTGCCTGTTGTTGACAAGCATACTTTCTATTCCAGCATGTTGGGCATTAGTTGCAAATCCATCATCTAGGGTAAATCCCCTATGGTGCCTCACTCAATACAACCTTCCAGACTGATGATAAATCACTGGTAACAGCTATCTACATAAGCAATTCAGCAGCTTGTGCCCACCCTGGAGAAGTTTTGTTGCTGGCTTATGCAAATAGTGCTTTATTAAGTTTGGCATTTAAAAATGATAGAAATTAGGAAATAGTTTGTAACCATCATTCAGACATTGGCTAAGATGTCAATAAATCAGAATACGAGACTAATTTCTTTGACTTGCCAGTGCAAGCAATAACATTCCCGTGTCTTTAAGTCCTCTCACTAATTGTCTCCTCCACATAGCCAAGCTTTTTTAAACAGTAATACATAATATATCTACACCTAAGAAATTTAGAGAATGACAGTGAAAATTCAAATTCACTTAGGATTTCTGCAGTTTTTGAAGAGAGTGCTCATTCTGTAGCTAAAGCAGATGCAAATATTTATGTTTAGTATCTATTATTGGTAAATATCACTGCAAAGCAGCCTTCCTTTCACCCTCTGGGGAAACAAAAACCTACCCAATGTGCCTAGATCTCTTTGGCTGGACTTAGCAACACGTGCAATATTTGGCATGTTGTGAGTGTGCAGCTTGCAGGACTATGCAGGGACACTGCAATGCAGACTATCTAATTTTCTCAGGCAGAAAACCAGCTCTGCACCAATGCAGAGAGAGGCATGCGGGAGCCCCACATCCTGTCTCACGCTGCTCCCACAGCTCTGGGGCACATGCTGACCAAGCGCAGCTCCTCGCTGGATGCCTCAGTGATACTTCCTTTGTTTTTTCTCTCATTGCTACTGATCCTGGCGTTATTTAAGAGCATTTGTTCCGTGAAGCTCTAAGTGCCAATTTCAGCCTCATAAAGGTTTCTATCAAAAGACATAATTTAAGATGAGGACAGAAGCAACTGCATATTCCTGCTCTGATTCAGTCATGATGAATCAGAGTTCATTATTTTGGCTTTCACGGTATTTATGCCTTTTGCGAGAACTTCAGTACATAAGTGCATGGGCTAAACACACACAGCTGCTGTAATAGCACAGATGCAGGCTGGCGCTACGCTCATCTTTCCTGTCAGTTCTTCATAAGGGCTGAATGTACAAATTATAGTCTCAGCAATTTTCCATTGCGAGGGAGTTGGTGATGTCGCGTTCAGAGACACAGACTCAAAGCACAGCTCTGTTTCAGTGATTCCTTTCAGCAAGCTAAATGGCAACCTCAGAGTGCAGCTGCCGGTTAACAGGCCGGCAACTTCGTCTTTGCCAAGAACCCAAATTCCTCCTTCAGAGCGTCTCCTCCAATCCCACTTGCAAACCATGTCCCTGGCGGAAGTTCTCCAGGGGAGACACAGGCTCCAAGAGTGGTGAAGGAAACAGCAGGCCATTTCATTTTCTTACCCACAGAAGAGAGAAAGAGCTATGTCAAAAGCCAGGGTTAGATGCTGGCATTTAACTCAAGTTAAGGTTACTCAGAGCATTGCTGCCTCTGCCTTGTCTCAACTCCACTTCAGACTGACTGTAACAGCCTCAGGGTTTTTTTATTTTGGGGATGTTCTCTTCTAAGAAGTGCTCAGTATCCTTCAGAAAAAAGACACCATCATCAGGCCAGGGACAGGCAAAGGTTATATTTAGAGGACAGCTAGTACCCAAGGCGAGAGGGTGCAGAGAGACCATTTCTTTTCCTTACCTTATTCAGGCAAGATAGACCTGGTGACCCAAGATCACAGTCCAGAATGACATGAATAATTCATATTGGAATTACAGAAAGCTTTACTAGTACTGCAATGCCATTGCCCCTCTTTCTGCTCTGCCCATGAGGGGCATGGAGAATTTTAGAAGGAAAATTTTGATGCCACGAAACACTTTTCTCTTTTTAGAACTGTGCATTTTTAGTGGCTCCATTTGTTGCTCGTACCATATAAAGCCGAGTTTCTCAAAATGTTTTGTAACTTCTCAGCTCATTGACAGGACCTCCTTTTATAGACTGCAGAATTAAATAGTTTAAGAAGGCATCAGTTAGGTTAAACTGAGATTTGCCTCCAAGAAGATTTGTACATAGCATTATGCAAATTGTAAAAATGGTGCTATGATACCCTGGAGAAATCCACAAATTTTCTGGGAGACAGCATCATCATCTTTGAGAGACAACTACTAGATAAACCATTTTTAATACTCTGACAATGAATTACTGTTCAGGAAAGATTCTGTTATGGGAATATTTATTACTGCTGCCTGAAAACAAGAATGTAGAGTTGTCTTTTAATGGTCAATTCTATGTTTTTCTTCCAAGATCTTTGAAGTGGAAGAGGTCATTTTCATGTTTAAGTTTGGATCCTCTCTGAAAAACACATAGGAATCACAATGCTACATAAAACTAGCACAATTGTTAATAAAACTTTGTGGAAAACACCCTTTGGAGGCTTATGTTGTGCCAGGTCAGCTTGGAGGAAATTAGAAAGGAGTCTGCAACCGCTCCAAACTATGCCAACATTTCAAGACCAATTTCATCAAGCAGTCCCACGTGACTGTTTGACTTTAACCAGTCTGGCCTATAATTTAGGCTGGCACCAGAAAGGTCTAGTCCACTGTGGCCAAAAAGGTATAGAGAGTTGAGTAATTGGTAATCCTAACCCACAATCACTTACACTACACTGACTTTTGTCAAAATGTTTTTGAGGTCACTCATCAGGTATTTTGCCTGCAATTTGTCTATAAACCTAAAACTTGGATGTAATCTGAGAGCCCTGTAGTTAGGGGACATAAAGTTGACTCTTGAGCTGCTCTCGTGTTGCCGGGAGTCACTGACCCATCAGAAGTTTATTGTAACGTATAGACACATCAGTGTGATATTGGACACACACTCTCAAAGCACTCCCTTATGTATTCTAATGTTACTTTTTTGGCTAAGTACTTTCAGTGAGGTGGCCTGTACCAAATGCCATATTACTGTGATTTTGGTGTATGGCCAGGCACTTTGGCATACAGGGCCAAACACAGATGCAGGTGTAATCCTGTGCTACGTTACAGTGCTCTAGGAAATGGGAGGTGCTCTATGGGCTGTTTAAGAGGTTCTCCAGTTTGTGCCTGCCAGGAATTTGAAAGCATTAACATCAAAGGATGGTGGTAGAGTACAAGGTGATTGTGTTAGCATGAAGTGCAGGAAAAGGGTAAGAAAATTTGACTTGATGGCATTTCAGAGCTCCCTTCTAAGGCATGTTAAGGTAGGTTAGACAGCTGTACATTCTCCGTTCCTTCAAGCATCCAGTAGCCACTGTAGCATGGCTCCAGAGAGCCCCCTGGCAGAAGAGGCTGACTCATACTGGCTGCTCCCCATATGCTCCAGACAGGGCCCTTGGGTAGAAAGGTGAAATACAAGGCAACATAAAGCCGTTATGCTTGCTGTGTCCTAGAAGGAAAGGTGATTGCACAAGCCACATTTGCAGGACCAGTTTGTGCAGCACTGCTGCTGTGTGATGCAAAATGACAGAAGGGCAGCCAAGGATGTGCCATTGTTTTCGAGAAAAGAACCAACTACTTAAGAAAAAAAAAATGTCATCATATATTGTAATTCAGGTCCATTCCGCCAAACTGGATAGTTGCAAGACTAAGTGCACTGTAAGCTTGAGCTCCTTGCACTAGCAATGGCACTGTCACAGCGTGGCATTGCCACCTATAGACAGCAAGGAAAAGGCAGTCTTAGACCGAGCAGCTTCACAGAGCTCCCTATATTATTTTGAGGGGCATGTCAGAAATTCCATATGGGCTACAAACGCAAAGGATTCGACACCTTCTCCTGGACTGGAAGTCCTGTGTTTTACCCTTTAGATGAGTGGGACCGGGTCTCATCAATGACCACTTGCTGAAACACACTTTTTAAAAATCAGAACTGCATCCTTTCCACATCACCTTCCTTAGCACATCAGGCACTGGGGAACAGATTGCCTGCTAATCTGGAAATGTTTTCGCAGTTCACATGTTTTAAACATAACAGTAATAATTAGCAGCCAAACAAGTATTTGAAAGCTGTGGATAGAGAAATACAGAGAGAAAGTTTGGACAGCCCTAATTCAATTTCATCAGAAATTCTTCAATTCCCATATATTTCAGATGCACAGAATAGAAGAAGTCAGAGATGTTTAGAACTCCAGCTCCTAAAGAGGAATCATTACGGTCTAGTGTTTCTCATTAGTCGCAGAGTCAAGCATCCCTCGCCCTGCTTAACAGTTCACTTTAGGATTCTTTATCCAGGAAGATATCTAACCGGGACCTACCATTTAAGTGAGGCATGGCTGGCCCTGTTTGAAGTAGGGTCTCTGCCTGTGTGCCTGGAAGGGTGGTGTGTTATTAACAACAGGTCAAGAAGAAGCAATGGCTGAAGCACAGGACCGTGGTTCTTTTATACTCTATTCTTCTGAGGGTGTTAAGGACCTCTGGTGCATAGGCAGAAGTCACTGTGCTCTTTTTTACCCTATTCAACAAGGGTCATGGCTTCAGATGTGACTGCCTATTTTCAAGCACCCAGATCTACATTTAAGCACTTCCATGAAAATAATCTGATAACATTTAAGGTCACAAGTATGCCAGACTTGAATTTACAAGTGTTTAGGATGGCTAACAAAACAGCTAGCAATTAAGATGCTTCTCTGTTTACATAGATACATGTAGTTAAATGCCTGTCTTTTACTCCCCTGTAGACATTTGAGTTTAACTTTTCTGTACGGTTATAATTCTTGAATGTTAGCCTAAGTCCCACTAAAAGGTTTGTGAGCCATGGCAGGTTCTTAGGGACTTTTTCAAAATAAGGAAAGATGCTCTGTTTTTGACAGCATGACATAATTCACACTCTAAAAGTCTGTGAAACCAAGTTTAAAAGCAATAGAACTCTTTTTTTTTTCTCATGCTTCTGCCAATAAATATTAATAAAACAACTCCCCAGAAAAATTTCACAGTCTTATAATGTTTACCAGTCAGACAGAAGTTATATCTTTAATGTGTTTTTAACATAGACTCCCTATAATCAGGGAGCACTTTGTTGCACAGAGAAAAAAGGCTTTGCCCTTTATGCATTTAATGCATATCATGCTCCTCAAGCCCTCTCATTTCAGACTCTACATGAAAACGCATTATCGTGAGGGTAAACCACTTACTTAGGCAAATTGCCTAAGCAATTCAAGCACTGCCAGACAGAAAACTGTCTGGGTCTGCTCTTTCATTCATTGAAGTCAGGGTCCTTCAATGAGAAGAGGGAAGAGAGAGAGATCAGACAGAACAAGAAGGTTGTCTGAGAACTTATTTGATCTTTGCAGTGTTGTCTGGAAGAGTTTATGAGATGCAGGCAGTCCACAGAGCTTCAGAAATACTGAGCTGAACATTTTAGCAGGTCCCATGAAACAAATTCTTGCTGACTGTGTAAACCTATTTAACTCCTCATTTTGTGGCACATCACTTGACGCAGTGATATCAACGGAGGAAAAAAATTAAAAATTACATTTAATCAACAATTTTATCAACAATAAAAATATAATGAGAAAGGTACATATAGAATATATGTGTATAACATTAGACTCTTACTGCTAGGGGCCATTATAACTGAGACATGAAATATTAAATATTGTACAGACTTTAGGAGAATGTTAGACTTGTCGGGGAAAGAAAGAGGGATTAGCCAACTTTGATATATTGCACGGAAATCCATTGACAGAGAGTTTGTTAAAAAACTCATGTGTTGGTATCTTTTGCCCAGGGTAATGCTGACATGGGAGACTAAAGCTTTTGAGCAGCATGGTCAGTCACTCTCCAGAGGGTGACGAGTGTCTCTGTTCCAAGGTCCTGGACTGCGCTGTGCGCTCCTGCAGTCCCACTGGCCACTGGTCCTACACGAGCAGGTGATTCCTTGCTGCCGATTATTTCAAACTACATGCAAACATCCTGATTATCTTAATTATGGACAAAAGACTGTCCTGCATGACCACTGCTGCATCTGCAGGAACAGTTTCTGCTGACTGGTTAAAATGGTCTGTGTAGAGTATGGTCAATTCTGCAGCAAGCAATGCCTGAGGAATCCCTAGGACAGCTAGGATCTCCATCCAGGATGTTAATCAACACATTTAAGCATGGAGGTAGTGCCTGAAGGCTGAGTATTGCAGTACCCTGCTGCACCACGTCTGACAAGCTAGATCTGAAATCAGGTCCAGGAGGAGGTAGGGGGTCACTAGGAATCTGCATTTAATTAAATGCATTCAATTAAATTATTGCTCTCCTAACAGATTACAATCGTGGAAAATCCAACACAAAATAAATCCAGATTTGTCAGCCTTTAGCTCAGGATACAAATGCCAAGGGCAGGGACTTTTTAACTGACTTGTTAACAGCCAGCTATACATTTCACCATAACCTGTCTGTTTCTCAAGTATATGTCTCCCACAAGGGCTACTCCTTAACTGCTAAGTGCATACTGTGTGTGCAGTGAACTGTTGCAATAACTGCCTCCAAAATTAAAATAATAACACTGCTGGCAAATGTGACTTTTCCATTACACATTTCTTATATGAAGAACAAAAGACGATCTTGACTGGGATGACTTTAATTACGGAATGAAGGTGGGAAAAATCAAACAAGAAGAACAAAAAAAGTAAAAGACTCCAACCAACTGCATGCACTCAAAATGAGGAAGCTCCAGAGTCCTCTAAATGTAATGAGATTTGTTTACAATTTGTTAAGTTTTAAAAATAAATGCTAACCCTTCATGCACACCATGGCTGGGTCTCAAAACAATTTACAATGGGAAGACCCTGCTATTATCTTCATTTCCCAGACCTCTAAGCACTAAGAAATAAATTATTCTGGGGTTCACAGCAAACTCGGGAGAACTAGCAAAACTGAAAAACTGCTCGTGAGCAAAACTTTAGACTGCGTCTCCCTCTGGGCAAGTGACTGTGTCCACCCTCAGACACCACCTAGATTCTCACAGGAGATGGATGAGCAGATGCACACGTCTGCGGTTCCTGCCGCATAGCCAGTGTTGGAAATCACATTTCCTCCTCCATCTTGAGAAAAAAATCACAAACTGCAAGGGAGGGCTGCAGCTGCCCAGATTAGCATCAGGTACTTGTCTTCTAGGTTGTTTTCTCAGCTATGAAAAGAATAAAGGGAAATGTCACTATCCCTTGCACTGCTGATCACATATCAGATTGTTTACACCCTTCTACCACAGGGATAAATTATCCTTGAAATACCAAGAGGTTCATAATGTGTACAAATGGCAGAAGCTGTGCAGTAATGCATTACAGACAAATATAATCTGATAATCAGCACATTTGAAGGGTTTCGTGTTTGCGAAGGATATTTCAAAAACACCTGAATTTATAATCTTTCTTGCTGTGGTAGCATATATGTTTCTAGTCTATCCATCTTTTTGTTTTTGTATCTTAAGACCATTCCCAGTCTTTACAGGAAAAGTAATATGAGTCTTTACAGGAAAGGTGTCTATGGCAAAATTTTATCCCTTATTGGTGAAGTTAGATTTTATTTAGAGTAGGGGAAAGACAGTAAGTTTAAATTGTTCCTTTCAAGAGGAAAAAAATTTTAAATTAGGATAGCAATGCAATCTGTTCAGTTCAATGATCTAACCTAGCTAGGCAAGATCCTTTGCAGAGGGTCAGTGAGTTCAGAGCAGGAATGGCTCCCAGAGCGCTGAGAAGCTGAATCCTGATGGTGAAGAGCAGAGAGGACATGGGAGCATGTCCTTTCTACCAGCCCCATGGGTCGGCTTGGGTGACAAGAGAGTCCCAGCACCAAAACAAAAAGAAAGAAAACAAGAAACAAGTGAAAGAGAAAGAAGCAAAGCTGATGGATACAGAAAGAACAATTTATTTTGGGGCAGATACAGTTCCAAACCTTTTTTGCCTGAAAAGTCTTAACTCTGAACTCGTCACTTATTTATGGCACCTTATTTAAACAACCTTAATGGAAGGTCAAGAGCCCATCAGATTGTCACAATGCTTTTGTTTCTAGTCTGATATCAGGTTTCCCTCAAAGACTGCTCACCTAAAGTCGACACATTAGTAGAGCTGAAAGGCTAGAAGGAGGAGGCGGAAGGAGAAACAGTAAGGCTGGCAAAAACTATGGGCCTTTTTTTTGTGGTACCACAAAAATTCACACACTGCTCTATAGAGATTTTGACTTCTTTTTAAAGTTAGTGGGAGCGACATCTCTTCTACAAACCACACGTTGTAGCATTTACGCTGTGATTTGCCCGTTTCTCACAAATTTGCTCTCGTGCTTGGCTGACTATGAATAAAATAGACCTGGATCCTCACATTAGCCGTTGGCTCTACAAACTTTCTCCTTAACTTCCCAGGTCAGGAATCATGATCTTCTGAGTGAGACATCTATTGGCAAGTTTATTCCAAGTGTTCACTAGAAGGCAAGGCAGTTAAATTATAGAACAATTAATATTTCAAACAATTTCAGCTATATTTATGAAAGGATAAGAAAATAGTTACTCTGAATACTTATGCCAACAAAAGCCATTCCAGCTGACCTCTTCTTTGAAAAAATAGAGATTATTTTCTAATGGTACAAAAGATTTAAAAGAAATAACAACATAATTTAAAATATAGTCAAGAAAAGATTATTTATAAATGACCCCTAAGCATCCTGGAACTTGCTCCTTACATGATTACACCTTTTCCATGTAATTCTTCATAGCTGAAGGTTCTTGGAGTCCGGCAGTGTACTTAAGACTACCTAATTTTAAGCATATATTTTAGTCATGGTGGCTTCAGTGGGACTGTTCAGGTGTTTAGGGTAAGGCATGTGCTTAACTGCTGCACTAAATCAGGTCCTTGAGTGGAGGTCACATCACTGTGGAGAAGGCCTTTTCCCATCTGAAACTTTACCATGGGATTTTATTTCCTTCTGAGGTTAAACAGATTCTGTTCAAGTTATTCTGCTGTTCTGTGCATGTGCTTGTGTGCTTTGGGAACGACCCATGAAATAGAGCAGCTGAAGTATCTTTTCTTTTTCGTTCTTGCAGTGGACCCCTTTGATGTGGGTTAGTTGCAGGACTTCTGATGTTGACAAGTGTTTCCAAGCGCAGCAGTTATGAGGGGGAGACTTTGCACCTATAACACGGTGAAGGCAGAGCCTAGGTCCTGCCTGGAGATCCCAGGTCAGGCCTGGATGGCCGCTGAGGAGCTGCTGCTCTCCCTGGGCATGGTCTAGTGAGCACCCTTTCACGAGTGGCATGGGTTTGGTCTTCACTGATGCTTCCCACTTCTCCTGCGGATGGCTGAGGGGTGATGGTGGTAAGTTTTCTTTAGGTTTTCTTGGCTTTGTGGTCTTTGCTGTTGCATTCTCTGACCGTGGGCATGTGTCAGCAGGTTTGGAGGAGTGGGAGGATCTGGTTTTTGCTTAATACTTTGTTGATACAACTAAGACAGGCCTGAGGCCATCTCTGTGGCCTGGCCTGGATGTAACCCAGCGGACTCTGTACTGGAAGGTAGATATGTGACTCAAGCTATTCCATGTGAGAGAGCTTGAAAGTCCTTTTCTTGCCGTGTTTTCACTCCTCACATCAACAGGTAAAATATCATTTAATATTTACCTGCCACAGAGTGATGTTAAGAGGCTTAATTCATCATATACCTGTGGTGAGAAGGCTAGGATCCTAAGCTGGAAATCTCTAGATAAGAAAAATAAATTCTACTAGTTCCTTCTCCTTATGGATTAAAATTAGGTTCAGCTCTAAAGCTGCAAAACGTGATTGCAAAACATGTTTTGATTACACACCTTTCAGATGGGCAAAATGGAGGCTGCCTAGAGAAAGGGATTTCAAGACCATTTATTTCCATTGCTGCGACTGGAAATCACAACACTTAATCTTTGAGTTAAGATATCATTGCTGTAGTTTAGGGCTGTTTTTTTCTGTTTCTTAAGACGAGGAACAAATCTGAAGTCAGCTGTGTGTGGTAAGGTAGAGTATGAAAGGATATCATGTTTCCACTTTGATCTCATTGCTAGTTATCTGAGAGTAACCCTAGCATCCTAGAAATGGTGTCATGGAGAGTCAGGGGCAGGAGGAAGATATGCAACAACTGCTGAGTCCTCTGCTGCAAAGGAAGATAATCTAGCAGATGATTTCTGAGCCAGTACCTTTTTTTAGGAAAAACTGTTTGGCACGGTCTTATAAAAATATTGCACTTGTTCACAGCAATGTCCCCCAAGCACTATGTAACATTGCAAGTCTGCTTTCAGATGACATGAACTGTGGCCATTACTTTTAACCAGAATTATTAAAATTAGATACCTAAAGAATTATTTAGCCACCTGCACGAAATTTCAGTCACTGAGAAACAGGAGCTTCTCCAACACACACCTCTGAAAATGATGTTATTACTGAAGTCCTTAAACATAGATTTCATCTGACATTTAATTTGAACACTTTTGCTCCGAAATCTTCATTAGCTGAATTTTAATTACCTGAGATCCCTGTTATCTGAACAAGGGCGTTGTCCCCAAATTTCAATACATTGTTCTGAAAATAGTCTTGATTACCATAGCTTTTTGATACAGCTCAGTTGTACAATTTACACATGCTATTAAAGTTGTGAAGGTTGTTCCATGTTGCTTGGTGTTTTATTAATGTTATAAGTCAAAACTTCAGGTGTATGAATAATTATGATCATAATTATAATTCAGATTTTACTGTTGCTGCTGCTACATATAACTGAGTGACATCAGTCTCTTCTTTTGCTACAGCAGACATATTTGCATAGAAGTCCTTCTTTTAGCTGCAATACATCTTAGTTTGTCTTTTCTGAGGTATGAATGGAGAATTTCAGATTTTCAGGCCTTTAGAAAGGTCTTACTGTAATTCCATTGAATGCCTATCTTTCTTCACTTTCCTTGTCTTATACAGAGCCTCTTCTGAGAACTTTACAAAAAGTGCAATATTTTGCCCACTTTCATTGTTGGAGTTTAGCTAGAGCTTGTACCACAAATATACCCAGAAATAATTACTTTAAAATTTACAGTAAAACATGGCAACACTGTGGACTGAAAATGCCCTGTGCTGATTTAGTTCAGGTCAAGTTGTTATTTGTTTGTGATTTGTTGCAGATATAAGTAAAATTGAAACCAGACTTTTTGTTTCAAAATAGGAATCTGGGCCTGGAAGACGCTAGGTCTGCAAACACAGAGATGTTGTATACTTGGCTGCTTTTGTAACTACAGCAAGGGCTGTCTCCATGAACTCCAAATAAGTAATTTGTAAAAACATTTCCCTATAGAAAAGGCTGGAAGTTTGAAAGCTACAAAACCTACAAGAAGCCTTAGGAAAAGTACAGGAGACACTAAAGCTTTTTCAGTATTTTGCACTGAAATAGTGAAGGCTGTGAGTTACAATAGGATGTACAGGTGTAAGTCTTTGATTAGATTAAGCCAATAGAAATCCTTGTGTGGACATCCATTTCAGCTCAAGAATAATTCATTACATTTCAACACAGATCTTTTCCTGTTTGACTAAAGCTAGATTGAAATGAAACTCTTTTAAAATGGCAATAACATTGTCTGTCCACATTCTTTACCTTAGTTTAACAGCTAAGTCTGCTGAAATGCATGCCTGAAATTCGTAGCTGATGTGTACACAGACTGACTAAGAAACTTAAAAAAAAAAATAGAATTGTACCATAATTTAGGTTGGACAGGACCTCTCTAAGTTCATCTAGTCCAACTTCCTGCATGAAGCTGGGTCAGCTAGAGCAGGTTGCTCAGGACCACATCCAGTCAAGTTATGAGAATTTCAAGGATGGAGGCTCCACAAACTGTCTGGGCACATGGCCCAGTGTTCAACTATCTGTATGGTGAAGTTTTTCCTTGTATCTAATCAGAATTTCCCATTTTACAGCTTCCGTCTGTTGCCTCTTGTCCTATCACCAGAAGAAGGGCCTGGCTCTATTTTCTCTATAACCTCCCACTAGTTGTAAAGAGCAATAAGATAAAGATGTGCTGGACAGATCAAAGGGGAACTTCTGAAGGAAGAACATTGCACTGATTATTTTTGTTGGCCTTGGCTTACTTCTTGCGGTCAGAACAGAAGTAACGCAAGTAAGAACTCACATGTGTGTAATGGAAATAATTCCAACAGTTGGAAGAGTACATTGTTAGCATCAATGGGGCGGAGGGCCAGGAAAGGCAAAAAATTACCCTAACTAGGGCATCACAGGCTTTGTGATTTATTAGTGACGCCCTGACAATTCACATGTGTTTTGTTGACTGGATGAATAGGCTAACTCTTGCAATAAGGCAGAGTAAAAGCTGACATAGCTCTCCCATGTCTGGTTGGGAGAGCGGTTGAAATGATGGCAAACGGGCTCCAGAGAGGCTCCAGCAGCCTCATTGCACATCAGCTCTGTGATGGTAAATGCAACTTTTTCTGAAAGCTTTTCTGCTTCAATGTTGCGAAAAGAATATGGCTATGAGGCACATGTCTCCTAACCCCCAGGGTGAGGAAGATGGGCTAAGCTGAAGGCATTTTGATCCAACCAAGTAGGTTTGGTGGTTAAACATCTTGGTCAGGTCCCAAACTGGCTTTTGTAAGCCACCTCCAGCACTGTTTGCTTTTTGCTACTGCTGCTGACCAAGTGAACTGTTTGGGGGGGGGGGGGAGGGTCTCCATCTGCCTGCCCTCCTCCCGCGCAGGGTTGGAGCCAGCAACCTCCATGTGTCAGGGAAGGAGAGTGGTCCCAGGAGGGTCTTGCTCCCCTGGGCTGGGTGCCACAGCCTTGTGTTCCCTACCCTCCCTATTCTCAGACCCCTTGGTATTTGACAGAACATTTTGGCCAGGGGACTGAAAATGTAATTCAAGGCAATAATGAGAGGGTAAAACCAAGCAGATGAGGCTGAGCACCTGACCTGGAGTTGCTTTTGTATTTTCTAGGACAAGAGCTTAGAAATAAGGAGAGAACATCCAGCTCCTGCATAAGCTGAGGGCCAAGATGACCAGTGCCTGAGGATGCTAGCTGAAATGTAAGCTCCTACACACATTTGCTAATGTGCTCATGCTCATTTAAGGGAAAAAAAAAAGAAGAAAATAAAGAGTTTGTGCAAACCACAATTCAGGGGTTTAAATAAGTGACATCTGCTCCAAGATGGAGCAGGACTGCTGCAGGTTGTAGTCCTGCTATGCTCTGGTTGGGAATAAGGGTGTAGCTACAATGGCTGTATTTTCTATCCTCTCTTTCTGTCCTGTCTTTCTCTTGACTGTTGCCTACGCAAATCACTGTCACTAAAATACAGCTATGTCTCCCAGAAAGTGTTTAACAGGGAACTACAGAAAATATCACATTCCTTAGCATGAGAGCATGGCATCTGCCCACAAACTCAGTAGGAGTTTAGACAGGTACGTTGAGATATTACATCCAGATGAATAGGAACTGCTATGGCTCTAGGATGTTACAAAAACATCCTAGAGCCATAGCAAAAAAGTAAGATAGGAGCTCACTGACTGCAATGAGGGCTCACATTTTGTCTGAAAACTAGTGCTTTCAAAAAGAGCATCATGCCCCGATGCAGCGGGCCGTAGGACTTAGGACTAGGATGTGGAAGGGGTAACCTCCCAGCACGTCTGAAATGACTGGGCTGTCCTTTGGTAGTGACCTGTTCAAGTAGTGAGGCAAGTCAGACTTGGGGAAGTGACAGCAATCGCTGACAAGATGCTCAGGGCTATTGAGCCGTTTGGGGGCTGTTTTCTTCTACAGATTAAATTCGTGTATTTTCTTAATGGCAGCATTCAGGATATATCCCTTTCTGCTGAAGTTTCCTGCTGCAGAGGTCATCCATCAGCTTTATTTGATAGACATCTTTATTTGAGGAACTGCTTTTATTTTAAAATGGCCAAGTATCTATAGATTCCTCCCAATCAAACTGCTACAGCCTTCCCTGTTAGTTTCTTCAGTGAGGTTCATGAGGACTTTTGCCTAAAGAATCAGCCTCTGCAGAAGGCTGGGAACTAGTACTTTCTTTTCATGCTCTGTTATTTACAGATGGTGACATCTGAGCAACTTAGCTGAGCTCATGGTCCCTGGGCCAGAAACTGGAGCTATGCACAGCATGGGCCAGGCCTAGTTACTTTAACTGTTATAAATGCATGTATCCATATGTACGTACATACTTACATAGGTATAGCTGTGAACAACACCTGTATATATACATGCTACCCTTTCTTCTGAGCTGCCTACTACTTCAGAGGAAATTCCTCTAAGGACTCCCATTGGCATCCATTTCCTATTGTGTGCCATCTTCCAGTTTACCCACTGTACCTTTCAAATTAACTTCAGGCCTTTTAGCAACTGAGAAAGGAAGAAGAAACAAACAAAAGATCTTCAATATTGAAGCTATATGTCACTGTGAACTTATCCTCTTCTTTATCCTTGAAATATTTAAGCTTCTCTGAAGAATTTGTTAGGATGGAATGCAAGGAGCTGATTGCAATGATTAAATACCATATTCTGCAAATAAACGTCCAGGCTGAAATATGTCTCACTTGAGAAACAAAGAGAAGGAGAAATAAATTTTAGCTGTTATTTAAAAAGTCATCCACAGTCTGTCCCTGTGCTATCAAGGAAGAGCAGAATAAACATAACCCAAATATAATTAAAGATTAGTAATACTAATAACAGAATGGAAGCCAGTAAATTTACTGCATTTTCAACAGTTTAAAGAAAGTAAAGTTACAACCAGGAAAGCTGTTCGACAACCACAGTATAAGGATGCATGAAATATATATTACTTATGTACATTAAATCTTACAGAAAGAAAGGGCTCTTTAGTACTGTAGGTAATACAAGTTAATTAATCAAGTTTATTTAGAATCCTACAGTCCCTCGATAAATCTCAGAGCATTTTTGAGCCTGCTTTTACTATAAAATCAGGCCTAATGAAATACATTAAAAAAAAAAAAAACTTCTGAATTTCTGATTTGGCTGGAGTCAAAAGCAAAACTTCTAGCAACTTTCAAGCATGTAATAAATTATCCTATATAGTTACAAACACACAGCTTAAATAATTTAAATAAATTTAATATAGTATTGTGGCATACAGAGAAGAACACAGAGAAATTTCCACGCACAGTTACTTCATCTGGATCTCTTGAGGCAAGATTATTTTCAAGTACAAGAAGATATATCCCTTTGTCAGTATCCTGAGCAATGAGATTTCTACAAAACAGATGAGAAATTAAAAAATACATCTCTCAAAAATACATCATTTTGATTTTATTTTCTTTCCAACTTTATAAATCTGGTGCATTGGTTATGCTTTTTCTAAATTTTAAGATATTAAAAATATATTAGGAAAATGTGTATGTGCATTTCTATCTATATAAGTATATAGATAGATTCTACCCATATGCAAATTGTCATACCAAAAAATTAATATACGCCAGTAATGAATTTCAACCAATCTTTTCTTCTGCTTCCTTTCTGTTTGTCTGCTTTCTCTCCCCTCCAGTCTGCTCGGTGCATACAAGCTGGTGCACTATATATAGCTCTAAAATTGAGTGCTGTCTTTAAAAATGCATCTCTTGTCAAGTCTTGCTGGCAGCGGCTCTGCGTGGAGGGTTTGCTACAGTCAGAGGCTTATGAGGACTGTGAAAACAGGAGGAAAGCAGGATGAGGTGGGAAGAAGGGAAACCAGTCACCTGCATGGATTTTTCTGGGCATTTACCCATGCGCACAGGCAATGTCCTCCATGTCCTTTGGATTTCTCTTGACTCCTTGCCCTTCACCTCGGTATCACCTCAGAATTTTCTGTACTATTGCTTTAATTTGGTCCTGCTTATGCACGAAAAGGTGGAAACCAGGATCTCGGTGCTCGGGATTTTTTTCTTATTTATATATATGCATTTTCAGCAAAATTCAGCAGTGTTCAGCAAAATTTTCAGCAAAATTCAGTGGAAGACTAAAATGTGTGAGCAGCAGCCCTGTGCAGGACAATCATGTGGTTAAATCTCTGGCCCAGGGAGCAGGAGGTTGACGGATTGGACCACTCTCACCACCAGCTCTTTTGAGTCTGCTGCTGAGATCTGAACCAAAACAGTGGCACATCCCAGAGAGCGATTCTCATACGTATGTGACACTTTCCCACCTGCTGTCCAGGACTGTGCCCCAGATCTTGTTCTCAGCTCTTCTGCTAGAAGTGCACAAGAATTGCAACCCTCACCTTTGTGGAGGAAGGGCAAAGGGTGTATGTGAAGCTCAGACGGAAATTATTAAAATACACTTCAGTTGTATCACTGAGGTTTGAATCTCTTCAGGGCGATCTGGCTCAATTTTATGAATACCTAGTCCCTATTAATATATTATACCTGAACTCATTTCCCCTTTCCCCTGTTTCCTCAGATATTATTATACTTTATTGCAATTATATAAATTCATTGTGCTAATCCCATCTTCTTGGTTATTAGGTAATGTGGTATGCTCAAAGGTGACTGGGTGATTGAAACTGCATTTTCATTTAATATCCTGAATTGCAATTTAACATTTGAGCCATTGTGGAATGTAAACCAAACAGAAAAGACCCAAACAAAATCAGCATCAAGGGATATTTATTTTTACTGTGATCAGAGTATGTTCCCACAGTCAACAATGAGACTAGCAGAAGTAAACCCCCTTGCACAGCAAATCACAAACTGTACTGACAGTCATTAAAGTGACTGTGGATTATTTCCTTGAACCAGTCCCAAACAGAGTACGGGACCGTGATTGACATCGAGACTAAAGAAAGACCCAAGCAGCCCACCACCATTACTTGCTTCATAAAAGTTCTCCTTTTTTTTTATCTCAGCCCTCCCCCATTAAAAGCCTGTTTTGACTAAGAAGGGTCCTTTTTGACCTTTGATGTCACTAAAAAAGTAGTTGGGCTTGGCAGTCCCAGGGAGGCAGGCTGCCAGTTCCCACATGCCTTAAAGAGCGAGAGTAGTCGTCTACCTTCATCCTTCAGAGTATGGCGAACATCACGCAAAGCAGGCACGTGGATGAGGAAAAGATCCACAACGGCGAAAGCCCTAGGTGGACTGCAATCTTGCACTGACACCCAAGGCTGTAGCTGCTGGGAACCCACTGTGGGCTGATAGCCGGAAGAAGCATGTCACCAGAGAACCTGGGAGAAGCCTTCTCCTAGATGGAGACCACGCCGTAGAGTAGGAGATGCTGCTGGTGGTATGTTCTCAGGGCCAGATTTGGAGCCTGTGTTGATTTCCCCCCATTTTATTTGTATTTTAAATTATTTTGCTTTCTGCTTGGTTCATTGCATATAATCAAATTTTACTGTGGTTTCTGGAACATCTGGGATACTGCAAAAAACCGACTGCATTTAGATTCTTTCTATTCTACAGGGTCTTACTAAGTCGCACTGAGTCAGAGCGCTACTAGTTGGTGTCAAAGTAGAAAAAAAGAACATAGTAGCAAAGAGTTGCTGTTGTACTACTAAAATTTAAAACATCATCTTTTATGAAGAAATAGCCCTGTTGTGGACTACTTGTATAATTACTTGGATTAGTATCAGATCTCTTTGGGATTTGTGGCCTTTCAAGAACCAATAATGTTTTCCTCAATTTTAAATTTTTATTAATTCAGTGTCAATGTTGAAATATAGCAATATTTATCTACCATATTTGTCAGTTCATGTTAAGGACAGTAAAAATAAGTGACAAAATACTTTGAGGCATGCCTGTGGATCTCACTACAAGATGGCAGATGGAGCGGATACTTGACCAGATATCAAGAATCATTACTTGATTTATTTTTGTGTGAAAAGAAAGAAGTCGTTAGTACAATCTTGTAAACAGCACTCAGCTAAAAGAGTTATTTTTCCATTGGTAGCAATATTAGCATGTATCTTCAGTGTATTGCAGGAGGAAATGGCAAAAATGATGATGGTCCTCTTCATTTTATTGCTGGAGAAACATGATGAGTGGTGGATGATTCTTAATATCATCATTGTCTATATAAAAGGAGATGAAAGTGTAACCGGAGAGCATTGTTTATTTTCATTCTTTCTGAGATCCATCATTTTTAGCATGCTATTTTCTCTTGTCTTCCTAACAGTTTCACATTTGATCCTGGAAACAGGGAGAAGCTTGTCTTCAAATATTTCTGACGGGCAAATAACTATTCCTTGAAACAAACTGAAAATCAAAGACAACATTGTAGGCGCTTTCAATAAAACAGCTTAGTTCAAATTAGTCTAAATATACTTACGTGTTTCCACTCTTGAATGGCATAAGCAGGCGTGCAATTAGCTACAGTGTAAGTGTGGTCTATACTGTACCAGGGCATAGAGAAAAGTGTGTTGTGGGCGATATGCACAACTTACCGTGAAATCACCTAGTATTGAAAACCACTGCAGTTTCTGAGCACGCAGGCCTCTTTCATCTGCTGTAGCATTCAGCTGAAAAGTCTGCAGCTGTAGCTACACTGCTCAGGAAAATCTGCATCTTTGGAATTGAAAGTGATATACACCATACCTCTTCAGAATTATTATTGTTGCTTCTAATTTACCTATTTAGCTGTGTTGACAAGCCAAGTTATCATACGTGAGTGATCCGGTAATGTTATTCTGGTGTCAACGACATATGTTGCTCTGTTCTACATACTGCCTATGGCCTCCTACCACGACCTCAGGAAACTGTCTTGATCTCTTCAGTGTTGGCTTGTATGGAGAGAGATGCAGTGGGGATATACTGCGTCCCATAGGAGTCATTCAGATGCTGTATGAGATGGAAGGGTTTCACTTCTTGTGTGGCCACTGAGAATGTGTTCTTCATCCCAAGAGAGCTGACACATGAATTAATTTCAGAAGATATCATTCCTTCAAAACTACAACAAAAAAAGTTTAGCTCAATCATTCTTTTTGAAATGGAAAATGTCTATAGCATCCCTTATGGAATAAAAGAAAGACTTCTTGGAGTCCCTCTTCCCTGCACTGGGTCTGGATAAGTGTACCTGGTCCATTGCTGATAGCAGTCCAGCTCTTAATATCTTTCAGTGAAAGAACTCAGGTGTTGTCCATTTCACACTATCCTGTATAGTTAGAATTATTTTTCTGTTGCTGAATGAATACCTTAGTTTCAAACAAAGCTGATTTGAAATGCAGACATTTATATGTTGGAAGACTACTATCACACTCGTTCTTCTAGTTACTTCTTCTTAACCTAACGAAATTCAGTTTTGTACAGGACGTCCTGTTTTGTAGACCTCTCGTTTTTCTCATTGTTGTCCTCTAGATTCTCTCCAATTCTTCTTACAAATCTGATAAAGAATAATGACTAAAATAAAACATGTTAATCCAGCTGAGGCCTCCCAGATGATACATACAAGAAAATAACTTCCTCAGGTGTTTTATGCACAACACTCCACCAGGGTATGTGGAATTCTCCCCTCTCCCAGCAACATCACACTGCTGACTTGGGTTAGGTTTGACATCCGCTGTAACTCACAAATCCTTTTCCACATTATTGCAGCTTACTAGTTAGTCCTCTTCGTTTCTGTGCATTCTGCTTCCTCATCAAAATACTTTGCACTTGCAGCTATTGATTTTCATTTTAATTTCAGGCTATTGCTTCAATTTATCAGCAATTTTGATCCTGTTCTCCAATATAATTGAACCTTCCCAGCTCATTGTTATTCACAAATTAAAAGTGCACATTTTAGACCAAATCATTAATGAAAATGTTGAATGAAGCAAACTCTGCAGAGACACCTATATGGCTTTGCCACGACATGATGCCTGTTACCAATCCATTGATAAGTCATTGATAAGGTATTATGCATTATATAAGATATTATAAATATATATTTTATATATATATATATAAAAGATGCAATGCATTATACACTATAATCAGTTGTGTATATGCACATTCTGTACTGGATTTCCCTTTACCTAGGAGCATATCAGGCCCAAGACTTTGCAGAAGCCTTACTAAAGCCTACTGCTTTCTTTTTTTCACCGAGCTAGTTATCACCTCAAAGATGCAACCAGATTGGTTTGACGTGATATATTCTTGACAAATCAATGTCAGCTGCATTCTATCAGGTTTGTTATCCTCTAGGTGCTTACAAATTGATTATGTAATCATTTGTTTTAGCATCTTCCAAGTATTAAAGTTAGTCTGACAAATCAGCTCCCTAGGTCACGTTGTTTTCCTTTTTATTAGTGGTAGGTGCTACAGCTGACCCCCCAGTCCTTAGAGGTTTACTCTGTCCTTCACAAGTTATTGAAGTTAATCACTAATGCTTCAGAAAATGCTTTGGCTACTCTTTAAGTTCTCTGGGGTGAGTTTCAGAGGCCTCTTTACCTTGAATGCATCTAAATTATCTGAATATTCTTTAACCTCATCTAAATTATCTGAATATTCTTTAACCTATTCTTTTCTTACTATGGCCCATACTTATCATTGTGTTAAAAGTGTTTTCACCATGCAGTCACCGGCAACCACATCAGTTTTCCACAAATGAAATGAAAACAGAATTAATTCCCCAAGGTCTAATTTAATATCATGCAACTAACCTGGGTGTTTATCATCTCTCATACTTATTTTTAATCCAGTGACAGCATGCAGTTAACAGAATGATTTTTGGCACCTCCGGCTTTCTCCAGCTGTTTAAATATGTTGTTGTGGTTTTAGCTTCTTTGAACTGCCATCTGAGCTACAGATTTGTTTTAACTGATTGTTTGTAGAATATTTTTAGTCAGAATTTGCTGTAATAGTTATTAATGGGTTACAGTTCATGAGCTACATCCATCATTATTTAATTAATCATTTCCGATGGTGTTTTGTTTGGCCTTCTACTGCAACAGCTGCATATATCTGATGTTTTGGGGACAACAAATCTTCAGAAAAAAGGACTCTGGGACTAGGAATGAAATTAGATCTTTGGCTGTTGTGGTTATTTCCTTAATCTTTCAACATGTGCAGAAGGCAATGTGGCCCAGTGAGTGAGGCACTGTGCAGTATATTTTTCAAAACAATGTGTTTTTTGTTTGTGGTTTTTTTTTTTCAATGGAGACTGAGACAGAAAGTAACACCCTGTTCAAATGTTTCCGAGATATATATGTGTTTCCCCTATCTGTGTCAATACGGCAGAAGTCTAGGAGTGGTTTCAGGATAGTGCAGTTGTATAAAGGAAGGAGAAATGGGGAGGAGAAGAGCAATGGTGAACATCCATCCTGCAGAACATCTCTCTTAAGGGCCAACGTAAAGGAAGATGAGCAAAGATTTGGGAACAGGCTGCCCACACAGGCTGTGGACTCTCTATCCTTGGAGGTGTTCAAAACCCATCTGGACATGGTCCTTGGCAACATGCTCTAGCTGACCCTGCTTGAGCAGGGTGGTTGGATCAGGCAGTCTCCAGAGGTCTCTTCCAACCTCTGTGATGTGGTGACCCTGTGAGCTGTAGCTGGGGCACTTGCTTCAGCACTATCCTGCTACTCAACCGGCTCAAGTAGGAACTTTTCATTTCTGATGAGGGGTCAGAACAGTTTCTGTCACACATATCTTTCCCAAAACTTTTGCTGTTTCAAGCTGAAGTCCACCATGCCGGGTTTCTGGACTAAAGTTCATTTCTTCATTACAAGTATAATTATTTTATGTTATATTTCAGCATGAGCAAAACCACAATATATATCAAAATTGTTCTCATAGTATGTTGGCTAAAGGCATGCCCTGCTTCCTGGTTACAATAAATATATTTCACAGTGTTCAGTATTTCTTATTTCTATTATTCTATTGTGAGCTTTTTCTTTGAGTAGTTGTTTTAACAAACAAGCAATTACTGAAAAATGACTTTTATACCCCAACTATTTCCTTTCAAGACTAATAAATCTTTCCTTAACTTTTTGTTGTACATTATTCCTCACCATAGCTGAGTTATTTTACTTTCCTTTATTCTTTTGGACAAGGTCCACACCAAGCCATGTGAAGGAAATAATGAATCAATTGATCAATTAGCAGGATCGATAGCTCTGTTTTGACATTCTGCATTAAGCAGTAACTAATTGCCCAATTCTAAATGCTTTTAAAAACATATCTAGGAAATCAATAACACAGTAACTGCATTTTAAGCAGAAGAATGAACACAGTTATGGAGGAGGAAATGGGCAGCCATAACCAGGGTATGTGCCACAGCAGTAGGTTTTCTGCTGTTTTCTTTTATGTGTCTTTGTTCACATTTTGTTTTCTGGTGCTTGCTGTCGTTTGTATGAGGGAAATCAGTGCTTTAGTAGCTGGCGTACATGGGAGCTGTGGGCTTTTTTGGTCCTTCCTTCAGTTGTGGTCACTGAAGGCCCTCCAAAATAGGATAGATGGGAGCTATCAAGGCGAGAACAGTTCCTAACTCTGCCACTTGGTTATCCTGATTCCCCATAAAATGAAGACAGTCACAGAGCTGGGAGACATACCCAGCACTGGAAGCATTTGGTGACCTAGCTTACTCTGTCTTCCTCTGTGTTCAGACTTCCTATTTTCACTTATTCTTTACATTTTTCCACCCTCTGAATAGTAATTTCTCCTGCCTTGTGAAAGCGGCCTTTCGTTCTGCGCTACGGCAATGTTCAACACATTTCTCTATTTACCTCCCCTTGTAAATGTTACCTTTCTAGTACGCACTTATCTTTTATTTTATAATTGTCTTTGTGTGTGTGCATGTGACCAGTTATTGAATGGTAAGAGTCAAAAATTGTGTAATAATGGTACCTTGATTTTCAAAAATCTCTTAGTGGCCACTGTTCACATTTGGTGCCCAAAGTATTTAGGGAGCTATGAATTATTCCAGTAGGTGTACTCCCCTCCTCTTTCTCCCAGTCCACTCAGTTTTTGTAATAGTTAACTTTAAATCAAAAGACTGTGAACATCTTAGGATAGAAGCAGCCAGAACAGATATAGCCAGAAGTGATTTAGTAAGCAGTGATGTTCTCTGGTAAATTAAAATTCCTGGTGTGAAATCCCAGCACCGCTGATGGATATGGGAATTTTGCTATTGATTTAAATGAGGCCAAGATTTAATCCTCTTCTCCCACCTCAGACACAAAACCAGGTTTTTGTAAGATATAGGCTAATAAGTAGCTTGAGAGCAAATTTCTTGTCTATAACTTGTAGCACACTTGAAACTTCATAGATGTCTATGTACTTGTGGTCTGACCACATCCACATGATATCATATTTTTGGTGAACAGAACACATGGGTATCATGCTAGATTTGTGCTACGCCCTGGAGATCATTCATCCCTTATCCTACGAGGTAGTTCTTACCACTCCACGTGTGACATGTACGTTTTCTTGTCTGTGGCAGATATCCTCAATGAGAGAGCAATTCAAGGCAATTCCATATAATATGCATTGTCTCATTTAATAAGCAGATAAAGATGATTTCATGTGTGTGTGCTATAATAAAAAGTATACGGTCCTTCTTTTTCATTTCAGCTCTTGCAAGAGCTCACATACTATGCAAAATTGGAGGTGGAAATTGCTTATGTGATAGATACAGACTTGCCTGAAATGATTTAGGAATATTGTATACTGGGCTGGCCACTGAGATATCTGCTGCATGCGTATGCATTCATACAGTGAGTTAATTCGATAACTAGATTGTCAGGAAATGTGCCCAGGAAGAGTGAGAATTGAAACCAGATATATACTTCCTTGCAGATACTTCAGACATGATATAGGAGCTGTTCAAGCTGATGTTCTGACTGAAGCCGCCTGCTGAGTTCAACAAACAGGCTTTAGTTATGGGTCCAGAAACGTAGGGGAACAGGGAATTTCACTGGGGTTTAAAGGAAGTCCCATAAGGAGAAAAAGGGAGGCTAAAAGGACATTAAGATGACCCCAGACTTTAGAGAGCAGCTGAGAATTTAACCCCATTCCAGCACCCAGCAAACTGACCCCTTAGATAAGCTAGACTTTCTGTAGTTTTAAAAATCTTTTATCTTAGATAGTTTTTTTCCCTGCCATTAAAATTAAATATTTGTTTTTAAGACAGCTGTTTGGCCTGCCATATTCCCTTTTGGTCACAGTTTCCTGTAGGGAAGCTGCTGGTCAAACATGGTTACCTCTTAGAGTCCAATAATCTAGCGCCCATCCGAGAGGGGATAATTGCAATGCGATACGCTTCAGAGGGTAAAGGCAGAAGCCTAAGATGAAACACAGAGTTCAAAGAAGCTGTTGCAGACATCACTTTTCCGGGACTGCCAGCTAATCAGAGAAACAATGGATGAAATGATGAATGATGAACCTTGCAGTGGTTAAATGGGATATATTGCTGAATCTGAGACAAGCACTCTGAGAATTCAGACCGTTGGCAAGCTATTGGATATGGAAAAATATAAAGCAGACAAATGGGACAATCAAATTTTCCAAACTGCGCACCACTCCAGCTGAACATCCAGAAAGATGTTCATTTCTCACTGGTTAAGTCAGATCATTGGCCCATCAAAAAATCTTTCTTGAACCCACAAAAATTCTCAGGTGTAATTTGCAAGGACCCTTTCAAAATCATGTGTCTGTTTTACTAGGCTTATAGATATTCGGCATTTCTGTTTGGCCAGCTGCAACCCTAAGATCCATGCATATGTGAATAAGTTGGATGGAACCTGGGATTTTTATTGAGCATTACAATAACTCTCAAGTACCTTGTACAATGTGTTGAGTGTTGTAAAAGGTAGCCTAGTGTGCACTGTATAATACATGCAGGTTCTCATCTGAAGTGTTAGAGGAGAGGAAATCTTCCCACTGACTGCAGTGGTCAGACCCAGAGAAACGTCTGGCAATATTTAATGTTCACTCTGGTTTCTAGAAGGCTGAATACTGAACCTTCACAAGGACAATTTCCTGCAAGCTGTTCCTGTCCTCAACAAAATAGTGTACCTCACTATGCAATATTGCCCATATTATTTATCTGAACTTTTAGAAAGAACAGGAAGGTCCTGCAATAGTGCTAGAAACACGGATGTCAGCTTGCAGTGAAAGACTTTTTAAGGAATCAGTTCTGATGGAATATCTTCTGTTGGGTCTGTTGTCCCCTTACTGACCGTTCTTGGCCTCCTGTGCCCACATTATAGGGTCTTCACTGGTTTGCAGAAGGCCTGCTGCATGTGCTTTTGGCATTGCAACCCCAGCTTTCAACTATCTGGAATCTGCTATTGCTGAATAAGACGGGTACAAACAGGAACCTGGATTCCAGACCATGAAGGATGTGTTGTCCATCGCTCCACACTCCCAGATAGAGACTGAGAGAACAGAGTTTTTGTCTTTTCTCCTTCTCTGTGCAGCAGATGCTACGATAGCAGAGACTTCCATGTCTTAATCCATCATCTGAAAGACAAGATATAGCTTTTGAAACAGATACCAGAAGACACGGTGGAAGATTTTTCTCCACTCGTGATCTTGCCCCTCCACTATAATTATCTAAAGAAAAAAATGTATAAATATTTTAGTTTTTCACTTCTAAGGCAATGTGATAATAGGAGAGCTGGCATGGGAGCCAGACAGCATATATTAGATTCCCAGGTAATGGATTCATTAAGAAAAATTCACCTTCTAATTCTAAGGATGTTAACATAATAACCTTTCTCACTGTCCATCTTTCTTTATTATTCATAAATTCATTGATTGCCTTAACTGTTTCTCTGTACTGTTGACCTTCTCATGCATTCCCTTTAGCTCAAGCAAGCTGCTCTCAAACACAGCTTGTCTTCAGAAGATGACTTTTCTATTCGAAGTACATTTAAAACGACCATCAGTGAGAGTGACAGAAACACAGTGTAATGTATTTCAGCTTAAAATCATCAGCTGTAGGAGATCCCTTACTGTAGCATGCTTTTTCTCTAGGGTGCCCTGATACTTTTCAAATTTACATCTTTCTGCAGCACAAATGTGCAGAATGTGTTCAAAAGAAATATACATCTTTCTGACCATTACCAGTCACTCTCATCTAGCGTTAGTATGCTTGACCCAGCTTTTTTCTGTCTAACTAACTCCACTCACTCCAGTAGGCTAACCTCTTGAATGAAATCAGCTTACTCTTTCCTTTAAAAGCACTGTTCTTCCTGACTTGCATTCATGAAGGCAGAAAATATGAAAAGAGTCTCAATATTTTACAGTCTTCAGCTCTAGGTCCTTGAGACCATCAACATAATTACGCAGAAAATAGGTGCTTCGGAGGAACTTCAGACAAATGATGAAGAACTTGTTATTCATTGAATAGATGCTATGTTGATGCATAGTTTTTGAACAGGATAGTTTTTTAAAATAATATCCAATCTTACACAAAGTAAGTATCATGTTGCCTTTAGCTCAATTAGATTTGTAATCTTCTGGAAAAAACTACTTCCATGAATGAAAGGTTCTTCAAGCTAAATTTGAGGTCTTCAGTTGCAAATGTCTGTAAGAAATCACCCATCATTTGAGGAGAGTCTTGAAGGGTTTGATTCCTACATGTGAGGGAGGTAATGAAGTAGATGAAGTCCATAACGGCTCAGAATTTGGAGAAATGATAAATAACGGGGAAGATATTGCAGAGAAATAGAGTACATGGTGCAAACAAGCCAGTCAAATATAGTCAAATGAAGGTCATATACCCAATAATTAAAAATGTAGACTGGTACTTACATGATAGAAGCTTGCATCTTGGAAGCAGCAATTCTGTAAGGCACTTAGAAGATGCTGTAGATTACCTGGCAAGCAAGAGTTTTTTATATCAAGGTTAGATTTGTGTTTAAAGATCTAGTTCTGCCTCTAGTCCTTAATCGCTGGGCTTCTTGCAGGCATTGCTAGGTGAAATTTTAGGGAATTTAGGGAATGACTAGCCCCTTCAGTCTCTATAAATCTATGACTATAATAAATTAAATGCTCTGGTATCAAAATCTTGATTGCTTTCAAATAATGTGTTTAGTTAGGCAAATCTCTCACAGGAGGTACAGCATGGATATAATTATTTCCTTTATGAGTGTCCAGCTGTGATATAAACAAAATTACTGCAATAGATCAGAAGAGCCTTGCTCACCCAAAAAAAAAAAAAAAAAAGAGAGGTAGTGAAGATAGTTTTACCCCAAAAGCTCCGTCAATAAACTTTGCAAAAGGCTTGCATCTCTTATGTCTGTTAAGACCACTTTCACTACAGGGATCATTTTATTCTGTAGATGCAGAACAGCCAAAGATCAAGCCTTATTCTGCAAGCTTGAATCACTCAATTTGATTTTAAAAGTCATTTAATCTTTTAATAAGTATTAAATATGTTCAAGTTTAACATGAGAAAATCATAATATTTCAGCATTCTGCTCTCCCCTGGATACACTCAATTGAAAGGCTGTAACCAAATATTAAAGAAAAAGACATCACTTTCCTAAAGTCAAATCAAATTGTGTTTTGTGGTAGCAGTACATAATCGAATTGCCATTTATTCCACTACAGAGCCTATTCTGAATTGATTGGCCAATTAAGCTATCACTTGCTTTTTTTGGCAAAAATAACCACCTTTGAATCATCTGGTTGCTGCTAAGTTCACAGGGCAACGCAGGTTGCTACACATCCTTGCGTACCCTGGATAGAAAAGTGGGCTGCCGCTTGCCTTAATGGCAAAACAGAAGCCCTTGAACTAGCTGAGGAGAGCTGAAAAGCCAACATTTCTTCCTCACTTAGTCCTTCCAGACCTTTGATCGCTAAGAGAGGATGCATTCAGGATGAGGGTCACTTATGGGCTCCGAGTCCATTTTTCGTAGACCCACCCCTTGTCTCTTAAAGCAGGACTAGCATGAACCAGGTTACGTCCCTCCTTGTGGCTGCCAGTATAGGCAGCACCATCGCTCTGCATGGCCCATCCCTGTTCTCTCTCACTAACAAATCAATATTCTCCTCCATGTCACTTTATTTCTGAGGGTAGGACCTTGCCCACAAAGTCCCCAAGACTGGGCTTGTTTGTGAGCATGGGGGTTCTTTGCAGCTTTCTCTTTGATGGTGGCATTTTGCAGCCAGGACTAAGCCCCAGAGATGGGATCGTAAGGGCTTTGCTAACTTTCTGTACAGCCTCCACTTATAGGTTTTTAGAGCTTGGAATAAGCTAGGTCAAATTCCACTTATGTTGCCTTGCTCGGTGTTCCCCACTGGCCAAGAGTCTCTGAAGGCCTAGGTAAAAAGGCCCAAGGTGAAAACAGATGTAGGGATGTAGACGGCTTTTAGGTTATGCGAATCCACACAGCAGTAATCAGTACTTCATATTCTCAGTGTCTCCCAGGGAAAGTGAGAACTTTCAAGGCCCAGATAAACTAGACTGAGGCAGAGTTTTGCAGGGATTTCTGGGGCCTCATTTTTGGACAAGTAGGTTTCATCTTACTGCTTGGACAAGCAGGTCTTTCTTCTATCTTCTTTCTTCAGATAAATATTTTAGTTGAATTTTGTCTCTGCTGCTTTTAAAGATGTGAAGCCAGCAGCTGCGCTGAGTGACTATAAGGTCATCCTCCAGAAAAAAATTAATCGCTTCAATTATCTGTGTAAGTGTTTCTTTTGTGTGTGTTATCGTAATAGCAGCATTTTTGGATGGCTGCAGGGTTCTCTAGGGTTTTGGCAGCCAGCCTTCGACAGCCAAAGAGTCACTCCCTCCAAAAGTCACTGAGATGATGATGCAGAAGAAATAGCATTACCTAGAAATAAAAAAATCTTTTTATCTATCCATTTTTCTTGGAAAATGTTCTATCGTCTTAAAAAAAAAACACCCAGCCAAGACAGCTAGCTGTAAAAAAGGATAGGGGAAGAAAGAGGAGTTTCTTTTCACCTTCATGCTGTTACGCAGACAACTAGAAAAGCTCTTGATTATTAGAGGAAGATGCTAAATTTTGTCCTTTGGTCACAGCATTATCTTGCAGCAAGATTTTAGCAAAAGAGGATATTGCTGCTTGCAATAGCTACAAGTCAGACCAGCTGCATTGTGCTGCCTCTAAAATGGAAAGAGAAACAGACCGTTACAGATTGTAATTCAACCAAAGACTTAGTTTTGCTGTGGGGATACCGTACTTCCCTATTCACTGAACAGAGAGAGGTCTTCCGGTAGTAAGAACTCCTAATTCAGGCCTTTAGGCCCCTCAGATTGATGTCTCACGTCAGTTAGAAGTCATCTTGACCTTAAATCCTCTATTATGCATATTCTATATCCAGCCTTGTTACGGAACTGCTGTGTCACCTAAGGCTGGGTCATTTAACTCCGGTCTCAGTTTCTAAAATGGCAAAAGATTGGTCTATCTTTTCAGTTATTTCTGTAAGCTCAGAAAATGCCATAGAGAAGAGAGTTGTAGGTAGATATTTTATCAAAAATGGGGCTAAACTATGATTTTATTTTAAAGTAATGATTGCATTTCTTATTTTACAAAATCTGTTTCTGTTTAAATCAGTGTTGCTTTTTTTCTCAAATGAAGCTCACTTAAAATAGAAATATTTTGTTGCTATAGCAATGTTTTTCCCTTCGTAATTCTGTTATTTCAGGTTCACTGCAACTGCAGTGCATAGCTGGAATTCAGAGATGGAAAAGACATTTCAGATCATCTCCTCTACTCCTTGACAGGATATGTGCTTGGTGTCTAAGGCATGTATCAGTGTTGATATTTTGTTCAGGGTATTGCCTGGTGTCATTTGAAGTTATCTAGTGACAAATGTAATGAGGAGTTAAATAATATAACTAAAATTTTTGTCACTATCCAAGCTGATTTTCAGTTTTCCAGTTTTCCCTTTCGGCCCAGATAAACCGTCCATCCTAAAGAACTTCTTCCCCAATGCAGTGGGCTGATTGATAATCCATATACTAAAAATAAAATTCATAACTTTGGGTTCCCCTCCATCTGTTCACAAAATTGCTGTCGCTGTTATCAGAGAGTGTTTTCTACTATCATCTCTAGCTTCATTTGGTTGACTCATGCCACTAGAAGACCCAATTAAAGGTCTGGGCAAAACTTTGCATATCAGGCAACTGCCTTAGATTGAACAGATTTTTTAGTTCAATGGCACCAACAGTTGTTGTTTGAACAACAGGGATGATTAAAAGGCCAAAACAGGCTGATACTTCCATTGTGCCAAGTAGAAAGAAGGAAAGTCAAAGTAACTGAATATAACCAAAGGGGTTAGAGGAAGAAGAAAGGCACAGTGACTCAGAGAAGCTGTCTAGGATCCTACAGGGTGAGAGACTACATAGGGATCAGCAAAACAGATTTCCTCAGTCTCCTGGTGGTGCCCTGCCCCACTTCCCACCTCGGGTGCTCTGCGAGCAGCCTGCAGCTGCTGGAGCTGTGCTGCCTGGAACCACGCACTGCTTTGCAGTGGGTAGTAGAAGTTGTTTCTAATCAAATGCATTTTCTTCATTTCTGTATTCCTACCTGAAGGCACTTCTTGAATATAATGTGAATATAATGTGATTTACAGAGCAGTGAGAAACCTGAAACATAGCTTCACTGCCATTGTGGTAGCCAAAATGGCCTTCGAGCTTTCTCCTCGAGGAGCGGGAGACTGCAGCATACCCCAACAGACTGCCTTGTTTTTCAGTCCTTAGGAGCTCCACCACTGCCTTTCTGTTTCCAGCTTCCCTTTAAAGCTGCACTCTGAAATATGCTGTCAAATGGGCCAGGGAAGCTGTTGCTACCAGGACCAGATGTCCACATTTGAGCTGTAAATCACAACCAGAAACGTATTTTGGGGCCTTGCAATGTTTACCTCAGTCGCTATTTTCCCTCCCTTGGCTGCAGGAGCAGAGAAGTCTGTAATAATAACCTTATAAACAACTTAGGGCTTTAAATACGTCAGGGAGATAGGCTGGCGTAACACTGAGCAGAAATTAGCTTTATCAACAGCGTGGTACTCACTGCATCTCAGGATTAGATTAGTTGGACTGTTTTTATTACTTAATACTTAAATCTCTCTGTTCTTTCTGTCACATCATGCATTGAGCTACTCTGTTTAAAATAACAATTTACTGTAACTGTTTAATACAGTAATTTATGTTCACTGAAGTACTACCTTCTCCCTGCCACCCTTGTCTTGATATTTTTAACGCAAAATCTGTAGGGAGGAAAGGAATTACAGATGCCTGACACTCTACAGGGCTGCTGAGCTCAAGGAGGACAGGGCTCCTGGGGCTTCACTCTGCCAAACTGATCCCGAAAGAGGCAGCTGGAGAATTTGCAGGAGAATACACCCCTTGCAGCCAAATCATGGTGCTTCTGCTTTTTTAGTGCTGGATATAAACCTTCCATGTAAAAGGGTTGTCTCTTCTCCTTAAGTAAACTTCATCTCTAAACACGGTCGGCATCTGTAAAATAGTACAATTGTTTGTCCCTGGTTGTGGCTGTGCCCTGGGAGACTAACATCACCATCATGCCTAAGTGACAGCCTCCAGCTTTGTAACAATTCAGAAATCAAATAAAGGATGTCTTGCAGGTAAAAGCATGATGTATTATAGTTTCAGCCAGAGCTTTGCAGTCAAAGATAGTGATGAACTCGTATCCCCTGTGAATTTGGCACGGAAGAGGAGCAATGTCACATACGTCAGTTAATGTGCTTTGGGGGACCTCCAAATCTCCTTCTGCTCATGGATATATGGCTACGTTGCAGGGTTCACCTCAACCAGCTATTTCCTGTCTGTCATCTCTGGGGTTTATCTCTCATCCATCTCTTGTAAACACACTCATTTCTCATAAAAATTAAGTCTAAAACTTCTTTTTTATGAGAGGAAGCTCTTAAAATATGATGCCTTCTGAGTGTGAGTATACCATCCAGTTTTGAGAATCTTCTGAATATAAATCACATGCTTGAATTGCACTTTCCCTTTTCATGTGTACAGTGCTTGACAGGGAGTTACAGGTCCTGGCAGAAGCACACTTCCCAAAGGAAACAACGCCTTTGCAAATCAAGTATCCCTATTGATCACTCATAAATATTTATATCCTGCCTAAAGAATGAGTTTCAGAGAAAAATGAAGGTGTGCTGAGAGTATGCTCTCAGCAAAAACACCGAGTCACGCAAATCAGCGGTATACGTGTGATGTACTCCCGCTCTGTGTTAATTGAGACAAATTTCTTTTACAACACAGATTCATTTTCTCATGTTCCAGCATAT
The DNA here is from genome assembly GCF_040807025.1 of Struthio camelus. NCBI lineage: Eukaryota > Metazoa > Chordata > Aves > Struthioniformes > Struthionidae > Struthio > Struthio camelus. Next base: position 31,744,296 of record NC_090982.1, read on the forward strand.
GGAATAACAGCCAAATTCTGCCCTCAGAAATGTGTGTGCAACACCTATAGAAACCAACAAGTCATGCACACCCATGTAAGAACAGAGTTTGATAGAACAGGATAGAAACTTTGATTCATTGCTTAAAGCTCTTCTATAAAGGCAGAGCAGGAGGGAGAAAAATACTTTTAGTCTAGCAGAACAAGGAATGAAGGATTTTTCTGGTGGTCAAACAACCCAGAGAGGTCAAGTATTCAAGAACGGTGAACATATGAAGAAGAACAGGAGCAGATACAAACCTGTGCTTGATTATACATAAGAAAATGAAAGTGAAAATGTCAATAAAAGATCACTTAGTGAAATGTAGGCCCCAATATAAACATTCTCGGAAAGAGAAAAATAAATTTTTTTCATGTTAAAAGAATTCTTTAGACCTCTTTTTGTAACCTCCAGGTGAATGACGGCAGAATGCTGACATGTGAATGGCCCTTATTAAAGCTCAGCAAAAACCTCTGACCAAAATTTGGTGTGACAAAAAGTGAGAGCATTTTAGAACATCACTTTCCGAGCAGGCTGGGAGCACTCTTTACCAAACTGGCTTGCAATCATGTTCTGATTTTCTAAATGCCACTGAGTCAGATGGGTGACAAACTTCTGTTGACTGCTATAGCTGTCTTTGACAACCCTAGCTGTGATATGTAGGCTTGCACAGGCAATTCAAAGCGCACTACGCTCCATAGCAGCACACAGCAACGCTTAGGGGCATCCAGTCCCCTTAAAGGCATGGAAAGGAGCCCTCTCGTGCGTTGCTCCCAAGGTCATCCAAATCAGAGCTCTTCGACGTGCCATAGAGGAGCCTCAAAGGCTGTGGTCATCCAGGCTACCTGTGTTGGTAAATAACGGCATTCTTGGCTTGGTGGGTAACTGATGATATCTGTGTGCCAAATATATGGGGGACCTCAGATAGAGCAAAGAGGCTCTTACTTACTTCTCTTTCCAGATTGCTCCTTCAGCTCCCTGCCATATTAATTATTATCCTTTGACTGTATTGCAGTAGTATCTATGGATCCTGTCCAGCTCTTCTGGAACTGTACTACCGTATGAAGAAAGAATAGTTGTCCCCTGCACACACACATACCCAAGGCCTGAGCTAGGTAATATATCGACAGATAGTGGCTGCAACCAGCAGGCGGGAGGAGCAGAAGGCCTGGCAAGTCAGCACTGATGAGTGCAATATGCAGTGGTTAACCCATACCAGCTGCCTGCTTAACTGCTGTCGCGTCTTTTGTAGGGACTGTGCTGGGGAAGAGCTTTAATGAGGAACCTTTTGGAGGTGTGATCGACCAATAGTCCCTATTCATGGGGGAAGACTCAGAGGAGAGGCGCCCCTTTGAACCGCAAGGACAGTGCAGGATGTGGCTTGTTAATCCTTGCTGTTGCAGAGAACTGACTCAATACAAAGAGGGCTGGAGGGTGACCTTTGCGTTAGATAATTAGCCAGTTAAGTAGTTAGACCTGATGTAAATGTTTCTTCTGAGTTATCCAAAAGAATGTGAAGGTCTCCCTGAGAATAGCCAGATCAGCATGTATGCATGTGCATACATCGCTCAGCCGAACAAAAAGTATAAAACCTCAACAAGAAAGAAATTTCGAAGAGAGCCACAGGCTTGAGGTGGCATCAACCCACGTATTCCTGGCGACTGGAGACGCCCTATGTCATGACGGTGAGCATATTTGAGACAAGTAATGGCAATCACATTGGTATTGTGATTGAACTGTCTAGCTAGATTTTATTAAGTGAATACACTTGAACTGTGATTTCAGTATATTGCTGAAACACTCTGCTAAATCAAAAATCCTATGTAACACCAAATTATTTAAAAACAAACTTTTATTTTAAACCTCATGCTCTCTGAATGTGCGGAATATCTAAAAGACCTGGTCAGAGAGTACTGGATTCTGACAGGAAGGCAGCACAGTGGTGCTGGGAGCAGATCTCTGCAGGGACCTCTCTACCTATACATGAAGGGTCTAGCTGAAGGTACTGAGATGCTCCCCACCGATGGCTGCACTGGTGCCCTGTGCCCTGGTAGCCTAGGGCAAGTGGCAGTCAAACACATTTTTATAACTATTTTGAGAAACGAGAATTTTTGATGTAAAAATCATAATCAAAGAGTGGTTTTCTTTAATTCCTTTTTTTTCCCCTAAGTGATTAAATGCACACACACATATGCATGTGTGCCTTCCACCCCATGAACAACTGGGAAGAGAACATTACATGCACAGTTACATCACAGAAGCCAAGAAATCCCTCAACTAAGTGCACACAAGCTTATTCCCTTGAAAACACATGTTCCAGCACGCTTTTCAGTTAAGGAGTCATAGGTAAGGGCAGCTCTCAGAGAAAAGACGGATCTCCAAAAGCTCAGATTGTGTTCGGATATGTTGCACCTTTAACCAAGTAACTAAAACTTTTGAGATTCTTCAGCATTACTGCAAACTTCCCTAGTGTTTTGCTGCGCAGCGCATACTCATTCTGATGAGAGATGGCTGAGATTTTAACTGCTTGCTTATGGGCTGCGTAAAAGAAGGCTGAGGTCTAATGATTTAACGTGAAGCAGTAGTTTCAAGACGAATGCTGGAAACTGGAGAAATCCCTCTTAGGTATTTATGTGGTTTAAAGACTAAGTGAACTGCACATTTCCGTTTAGTAAATCTGTGGTCAACTTGATCACTTTAATATGGCAGCTGAGGTGGTAGGAGGAGGAAGCAAAGAGATTTATTGGAAAAGCATCAGCTTAAATATGTATCAGACCACAGAAAGTTTTGAAAGTCCCCAAAGGACAATTTTAATTTTTTGTGGCCATGTAGGTCGTCTTAATTTTTTTTTTAAGTGCCTAGCTTAAATGGTGAATAATGAGTGATAATAACAACCAGCTGCTTCCCGTGGAAAAGAAAGTGACTGACAGAGCAGCTGCCATTCTGTTTTCTCTCACTCCCCTTGCCAGAGCTTCAAAGTGTCTTTAATGTGGTACATTAATAGCTCTATTATGACTGTTAGTATTAAATCCAAAACCTCACGAGGAGCTCTGTTGAGCAGAGATTTGTTTTCTGGGGATACAATTTTCTAAGGGTGCTCTCCCACTTTTGAAATGTGCTTGCCAAAACCTTAGTTTGTCATAGCTATTGTGGTCAGCCTTTTCAGTCCTCCCCACGCAGCATCCCTGTATGAAGCCTCACCAGACATCTCAAAGCAAGTCAACAAAGTGGCCCAAGCTTTGCAGGAAAATCTTTTGGACTTCTGTTTTAAATGGTGTTGGGTTTTTTTTCCAGAGTTTTCTGGACCCTTCAAAAATATTGTCCTTGCACTTGTTTTCATTGCAGACCTTCAAGACTCTCATTCTCGAGAAGGGAAGAGACTCAGAAGAAAAGTCACAGATGATTTCGGCGGTCCCTAAAGCTGCCTAGGAGGAGGTGCAGGAGCTAAATAACCAGTTGCAGTTGCAGAGTATTTAAAAATTCCTAGTGGAAGTGCAAGGAGCAGGATTGCCATGTCAGTCCTGAAGTGACTCTGTAACTATAACTAACAGGGGAACTGAAGACCAGAAAGAGTGGCAATATGGAGGATTAGGAGCTCCCTCAAGACTTCTACTGAGAGGAGAGCCAAAAGCCTTCCTTCCTTAACAATAACAACTTACACTTACCTCCCTGGAGTGTTGTGAGGCTTAATTAGTTAATGTTTGCAAAGTGCTTTGCAGATGCAAAGAGCAATGTAAGTATTATTAACTGGTAGAAGATTTCCATGTTAGAAGTCCCCGCAGTCTATTAGAACTAAATTATTCAGCGAGTCCTCCCCTAAAATTATGGGACAAAGTGCAGAGAATTCTCCCCTAGAAACACTGCAAGTCCACTTTGGCAGCCTCCCTGTCTTTTGTACCCCAAAGCAGCAGAACTGGAAGTTATCTCTATTTGTCCGGCCTTGCCATAAGCGCTATACCCCAGGACAGTCCAGGAGGAAAAGACAGTCTGTGAGATCCCACTGAACCAAGGACAGAGTGGCAGAGGGGACCAGAGCCCATATGCAGCCCCAGCTGAGGGTTGTCTGCTCTCCACCAAGCTTAAGAGAGTAATTTGCTAGTTCCAATCAAATTGCAGGCTCTTCCTAAGTTCACCCCTGTGAATATCAAATGTCGTAACTAGACAAAAAGGAGCTTACCTGACCCTTGACGGTCCAGCAGGGCCCTGTGGTTGCTGTTGCATCCAGGTGGGTTATCTCAGCGGAGAGCTGGCGGGAGGAGTAGGCTGGGAAACTACACTGGGAAGAAATGATGGTGGGAAAATACTGAATTCTTTCCAAGACTGGCTGTTTGGCGTGTATCGCGCCAAGTGGAAAAGTTGCTAGAGTTTGCTATTCCACATTTGCTGGACAACTGCAATTGGCGAAATGGAGCAATAAATTGCTGTGTGACTTACAGAATGATTGCTATGCTGTCTTATAGGAATACATAAGCTGAATACTATGTATTTCATTGACAATCTGGAAATCTTCAGCTGGCAAACGAAAACAAACAAAAGAACAAAAATGTATCACATACAGGGTTGCAGACACTACAAAAACTAGAAGTCATACGATATATTGCTTTTTAATCTTCCATTTAATCTCCAGCACAATGAGAATTACTTGCACAAGTCCTGGTTACAAACATGCAAGTGATTTTTTTTATTATTCCCGTATTTTCTTCTTTTTCTTTCTTCTACACGCATACTAGTATTCCAGATGGGTTGTCCTCTTGGCTGTGTACAGTATTATCATACATGTTTACACTAGGAAGAAAGTAAATATTTTGACATCTGAAAAATGGAGTGAAATAAAAATAAGGCATCCAAATAGTTAAGATTACTTTTCCCATCTTGGAATCATCACAGACAAGGCGTGTATCATATCCCAGTGTTCATATCCCAGTGCTACTTACTCATTCCTGATATTGTTACTTGGATGTACGGGGGGATATTCATCCCTGGGGTCCTTCTTGTGCCAGAGAAACTGGCAGTCCAGGGGCCTTTCTCCTCCCTCCTCATGGCTTTGGGTAGTGGTTTTCTTCCTCTCATCACGAGCAGACCCTCAAGGATACCCCTAGGAGAGAATATCTCCGTGGGAGCCAACTGCCTTTCTGACCATGTCCTCTGAGGCAGCAGGCCTTTAAGCAGAGGAAAAGATTGGATTTTTTTTCTTTTCTCTCTCAGATTTTTGGAGAAGAGAACGCACTAGTGAATGGAGCAGGACTGTTTCATTTTGCCTCGTTCAACAGTCTTGGTGCGTATACCAGCACTCTTCATCCCTCTAATCTGGAAAAAGGCTAGCACCTAGCCATCCTGCTAAAGCAAGTCCCCCCAGCACTGGTGTTAGGTCAGCGCATATCAGAGATCTCAGCCCAACGTTGCACTACAGATGAAACATGGCGTTTCTCCCTACTGCACTGAATACCAACAAGCAATAAATAAAATAAAGTCAGGCCTTATGCAGCTTTCCCAAAACTATTCCTACTAATTCTATGCTAGTTTTAATACCTACATACATAGAATAAATACACTAGGTTTTTACAGTACTGCTGGGGATTCATATTAAAAATCTACTTGGCTTGTTTGAATAATTGGCCAGGAACTGCAGAAAGTATGCCATAACTGTACACTGGAATGAAAGTCTTCAAGAACTTCAGCCACAAGTGTATTGGAAAGTGTATATGCAATGCGTCAAGTTTTTCTTTGCCATAATGACAGAAGAAGTGAGCTACAGGTCCCAGCAGCAGAACATTTTTTCCTGCTAACAAATATTAACGGAGGGACGCTCTCTCCTTCCCACAGAACCTGCATTAGTAATGCAGGCAAAGCTGTTTCATACAGACCCAGAAAATGGCATGTGTAAGATATCTTACTAGGTGGATTATCTTTTTCAGATTGTGGTACACATTTCCTTTGAAAACCTATTTATTTATTATTTTAATTTATTATTACCACAAGCTAAATAGCTGCCACATTTCCTGTCAGACATCAAGCTGGCTTTTTGCGATTTTCTCCACTGCATACAGATCAACTGATGAATGCTCATCTTGTAACCAAAATAAATACAACTAGCATGTACACATTTTCTGTGGTACTTCACGATCCTCTGTTATTAACAAGCCTTGTAGTAACAAACTCTTTTATGATGTGTTTATTCAAAGTTCGTCCTTCCCAAAGAACAGTTAATTTCTCTTCTCTGCCATACTTTGTGTAACTAAATTATTAATCGCATTGATATTCTATCAATATGTCTTTCTTTAATGGTTAAACATGTGTTAATAATTCAAATATCTATGGGTGACCTCTTTGCACTCCTGTGATTTTCAAAAGCCCCAGCGCTCTTTGAAGGCAGTCTATCATTATCATGCACAGAGTAAGTTAAAAGCCTTTTATTCCCTCCTTTTCTTTTTCTCTCCGCTTCCACTGATGTGTCCCTTTCCAGGAGGTGTCCTGTTTGCTAGCAGCAACCTGGAGTTAGTTTTAAACGGAATAGCAAAGTTCAAGGGTGCTGAACTGCTGATTCAGTTATAACACTTATACACAGAGCAAGCCTACTGGGCAGACTGATGAGTGCTGTGCTGCATAAACCTCTTTACACTCATCTGGTGGAGTTTTTCGATTGTGATTAAATTCATCAACAGAGTCTGAAAACCTCAAAACTGGATGTTTGCCCAGCTCATGGGTTATGCAATTACGAGTTATTAGAGTCCGGCAGTCTAATGATGCTGCCAAGCCCCAAAAGAAATTATGTCTGCTTTAAAATATTGAGAGTTAAAAATGCAGTTATATAGACTCTTCTGTGAGGCTTTTGCATCCACTGCCTACGAGGAGAAGAGCAATGTTTTCAGGCAAATTGGTGACCCCTATAACGGAGCTCAGAAATTACATGTAAATATCGAGCTCTTCTCTCATATCCTAAGAGGAAATAGCGGACCTATCTCCTCTAGCTTCACTGAGAAATGAATATGTTAACTGTCAGATTTTCCATATTTTACAGGTGAAGAGTAGGGCTAAGTTCCCAAAACTTACAATGGAAGCCTGTAGCAGAGGCTGGAAATGGCAATATATATTATTGCTTACCTTCCCAATGCTTTGACATGAAAACATACTTTCTTTTTAGAGCCAAAACTAAGGAAAAGCATATCACCTTGGATGCATTATGAGAATTGCTGGTCACCCAGTGAATTCTCCTGTGAACTGCTGCATTGATTTTTTGCAAAAGATAAGTCATGAACCTTGTTGACTGAAAGGTGCAGCTTCGCAAATTTGGTAAAGAGAAGCCAGTGCCTTAGGGAAACAGGGTTTGGGGGCTAAACTGGTGTTCTGGGACTGTGAGTTTGGCAAGCGAACTTGAAGAGCATCATTGCCACCTTTTCTTTCCTTGTGGACCTCTGTGTGAAACAAAAGCAGACTGGCTTAACATGGACACAGGCTCTGGAGTTGTAATCGGAGCTGGCCTATTTACGCTGTGTATAGGGATTTACAGACAGAAATAAAGATATAGAAGGATGAATGGGAAATATATTTTTAATTAATATATCACGTTATCTCAAAATAGGTTCTATTAGATGCAGCTCGAGCGCACAGTTTACTTTTTATGAAATTAAGAGGAAGTAGAGGGATGGGATAATCTACAAGGTGATATAGCAGTTTTTTGTTAGTTCCTTATGGCTTTACCTTAGGCAAAGAAGAACATAGCTGTTTATGTAGGTCTTATATCGTCTTATACCACCTACTACACTGCATAGAATCTATATACTGGTATACACTAATATGTCTCCTATTTCTATAAAGTGCTGACATCTTTATGTAGTTATTAGAGTCCAGTACAGGAAAACATACGTATTCAGTAACCCTATAAAGCCAGCATTTTACCATTGTGCTTTAGTGACCTGATCTTACAACTAAGTGCTTTTCCAAAATATGACTGGAGCTTAAGTATGTGCTTGAAAGTAAAGGCCCTAGCCTGTAGCATATCCATGGAGAGCACCCAAAAAGGTCTTCTCACGCGTGACCTCTCTGAAGAGGCCTTAGTGAGTATCAGTGTGTTTTGCTTGGTGAAACATACTCTGTGCAAACCAAGGAAAGGTTTTAAAATAGCAGGTCGATGTCAGACTGAGAAGATCTGCTGACAGAAAGCCAGAATAACTGTCACAGAAATTTGGGATAAACAAATACATGCACAAAACCCACTTTTTTTGTTCCTGTTTTCCAAAGCAGTCCATGCTTGCTAGTTCAGGATGGTCACCATGTGATCAGCTGTCAGTCTGCTCACCACTTATCTACACCAGAAATCAGGAATTATCAAGTTTTGTTTTTCTAAAATGCCTGCAGCCTGTGCTGGAGAGAGAGGGAGACCTTTCCTGACAGTGTATCATGGGTAAGGGTTTGAGTAATGCACACCACGCCGCACAGTCAGATTACTTGTCGTAACCCTCCTGGTTTTCAGTACCAAGGGAAACACATATATCTCTGGATCTGCACATGCTGGAGGAATCTATTCCAAAATAAAGCATAATTCAAAGGTCACTGTTTTAAATGTTTATTATTTTATCTGTGCCTGCCTTTAATATTTATATCTATCTCCATGGTAAAAAAATACTTTTTTTTTTTTAGGTTCAATTCTAACATTGTGGGAAACATTATGCAAGGAAACAAAACCATACACAACAGCACTGGAGGTCAACATGAAAACAAAACCAAGCCACTGTCATGCAAAGCTCTGGCCCAACTGCACAAGCCCTCCCAAAGTGCAATTGACGTTAAAGAAGATTCATGTCTAGAAGGACAGCAGGGGCCTTTCTTTGGGGGTGAGGAAGAGGTCTCTGAATCCCTTACTGAACTTCTCATAACATTGACCAAAACTGACATCTCTTCAGCTGAGTTTTGAATTTCATTTTTGGCTTCGTAAAACAGCTCAGAAGAGCTGGCCACAGATGAGGTCTCTGGAGTTACACCCCCGTGCACAAAACAATCTGTATCACTGTGTGATCTGCCTTACAGTCAACCCACACCTTAAATAGCCCTCATACAAAATGGTCAAAAACAAATCATTTTCTATAATCTTAAGATATGCAAATACATACTCAGTTGGCTATCCTGACAGCTGCCAACTTGCAACTAAAGTAAAACCTGACCGTGTAAAGTCAATAGGAGCTATATCCATTAGCCTGTGGAGAGCTCAGCCCTTTCCATAGCTGCTAGGTCATAAAAATAAGCACATTTTTCCCATTTGTATTTGCTCTTTTTAATTTTAATACTCTACATATTTAGGCTCTCCGTTGTAGTCCTCTGATCACTGCTTCTGTGTGGACACTGCTGTCACTCTTCTTTACAGAGGAACCATCTGAGGCAATGAAAGGTGAATTAGCCAGCTGGAAACTACTGCGCAAAGTAGTGAAAGAGCCAAAATTTTGGCTAAGTATTTCCAGACCCTCACACCCTTATTTCTTTACATGCCCCAGGCACCTGGTTCAGGAAAATCTTGTCGGAAGGAGCTGGCTGAGCGAATAAAAAGATAGAATGAACCTATTAAGATAACATTTGAACAATCTGAACCTTAACCTAATGTTTTTACTGGACTTCCTTTTGTTTTCTCAGGCTTGTCCAGGACCAAAAGTGCCGTCACATTATGCCAATCACACAACACTTTTCCTGCTGTTACACTCTCAACCAGAAGGCAGCACTGCTGGCAGCAGCCCTTCTCCAAAGTTTACCCTGGCTCCCTATCTCAGCTCCAAACAAGACGTTTTGGACCCTAACGCTATCCCTGTCTGTGTTGGGTGCCACGGTTGCCCATGCCCTCCTCCTTTACCTACTGTATCAAGGGCTGGCTGGGTTGCTTTTGGTAGCTGTCCCTGGACGTGACAGTGCCAGGATCAATTTTTCAATGAAGGCGACACTCTGGCTGGATGCACTCCCTCCCAGCTCCATGAGATGCACAGCAGACGTAGGCTCCCTGCTGCGCAGCCTCGCACAGATACATGTGGCATTTGATATATAGGGCACTGGGCAGAGAGACTCCTTTCCTTGAAGCGCCTACGAAATGCCCTCACTGGTTTTCAGACAGCCTACAGTGCTGCGTTCTGCTATAGAAGGGCTCAGTTAGCCCTTGCTTCGTTCTTTGACATCATGATAAATATCTGATAGCTGCCTATTGCCAGGAGAGTTTCCAAGAAGGCCTGAGTGAATTGGCAGTGCGTATGCCGCGCATCCGTACAATTACGTGGAGGCACGGCTGGTCCCTGCCTATGTCACTCAGGCCTATTTGGGAAAGGAATTTGACAGCTTCGGCCCAGCTTGCGGCCAGCCAGCGGCTGTACTGCAAAAAAATTGATGCTAGAGCTGGCACCAATCTGAAATTGCTGAGCGATGCGCTCATCCCACATGCAAAAGTTCAGCCTTCCCCCATTGATTTCCAGAAGTTCAGACAAGCTTGGATATTTTTCCATTTTCGGTTTTCTCTGCATACAGTTACAGCAGGAACAGTGGTTGTCTCTACTGTGAGATGCAAAAAATATGTAATGTAGAAAAATGTCCTATCCTAGAAAGCAATAAAGAGTTAAAGTCAGCAGATTAATTTTTTATAACTCAAACAATTTTTGTGAACTCAAAAAGTGCCTCTCACCTGAAAATTTTCCTGGTGAAAATGATCATTTTGTGTTTTGGAGGGCAGTGCTGATATTTTCTGATTTTGCTATTAGAAGACATGTTTAAGAAAAAATTTGGGTTGAACCAATATATGGAAATGAAACCTTGTGTTTCGGATGGATATTTCAGTATCATAAAATATGAAAGTGCCAGCACTTCAAAGGAGGTTCTTTCATTGCAATTTCCACATTGGCTTTTCGAAAGCCGTATATTCTGAAATTTCTTGCTCCATGAGGGGAAAGAAAACCATCTAAACAAATCCATTTGGTTACTTTTCTATGAAAATAACTGTTATAATATACCCGGCCTTGTGGCAAGAAAATTTCTCCTCCAGAGAGCACCAGCATATTACATTTGTATAGCAGTGTCCTTAATATCACTCATCAGGGATTTTAGTTCTTACTCTGTCCATATTTTAGGAAATTTACTCTTACCCCTGCAAAGAAGTCATCACTTATTCCGAGAAGACTGGCTTTCCTGGTTAACAATCGAAGTGAGTTATTACAGCAAGATCTGCTTATTTTAGAGCTGCGTATGATACAATGGGGGCTATGGTGTCTCTTTACAAGTCTGATTTGTGTTTTGTTTTACTTGTTTGCTCAATCTGAAAAGTATTCAGGTGAAGCCCACTGTGAAATTATTTAAGCAGATTTTCCAAGTAAATTCACTGGTAAATTGTTTGTGGTCTTATTTTTAACAATACAAAGACTGTGGAACTGTTAATACTTGTTTAAGTATTTGCAGACGTCAGATCCTCCTTGCAGATTTGTCATTTATGCATAGTACAAAATCCACCACAGTGTCTTTTCCTTTTGTGCATGAAAGCGGAATGCGTTCCAGGTATTTCCAAGAAACTTTGGCTAGCTCACAAGTTCTTCACCTCCAGACTCGTTTCCTTCCTCAGCAGGTTTACTCCAACACCACAAAATGGACGAGGCCTTCAGCCAGTGTTCCCATCACGGGCTCTTATGGGACAGCAAGGATTTATACGAATTGAGGATTTGGTTCAATATCAACAGCTAAATGCCTGGTATCAGGGCACAAGGACATCTCATGTACCCCCAGCCTACCTCCTTCAAAATACCACTGCAACATCCTAACAGTTTTCAAAGTCGTCCTCGCCCTCATCTTTCCCATTAGGCTTGGAAAGGTTTCTGTAACCTCATCACTGGCTCTGCCATTAAAAAGCATTAATAAGTTCTTGAGACAGGGAAAGGCTACGGTGTATCTTGATGCGAGCTTTAATCCTTATTATACATCTGATATGAAAGCAAAAACCTGGAAACAAACTAAGCTACTTTCCTTTTAAAGTATCATCCATTTTGCAGCAGTAGCTATGCTTTTTCTTTCTGTTACTTCACTTTGTAGACTTTACTGTCAACCTGGGATTTGCTGAGCATCAATTCTCTTGTTTTGGTTTAAGCTCAAAATTCCTGCAGAGCACAATGTAACACAAAACGCGGCCCTGCGTGCGGGGAGGGAGAGTTCTGCTTTCCAGCCATTCAAATATAATCTAGTTGTCTAACTTTTTAGACCAAGAGATATTGACAGGCATATTTCTGCATGACATATGTGTCTCGTAGTAAGGTCTGATCCACGCTCGCTGTCCAGGGACCTTTCTGAAGAACAACTAATGGGCTTGTAAATTTTTACTAGTATTTTGGCTTTTTTTTTTTTCATTTATTCTTCTCAAAAGTACTATGAATAGTAAATCAACAGTCTAAAGTCAGCATGTGGGTAAAGAAAAGTCCCAGCTGTGTATGGTAGCTTCCATCAGAGTCTTGAAATGGGAGAGCTTCTCAGCAGCCCTCCCTACTTACCCCGTGCTCAGTGGGTCTCAGGCTTGGTGAGGCACAGCTGCCACTGGCTGAAAGTTTCCTCTGCCTTTGACCACTTCTGTAGCAACAAACACAGGATGTATCTTGATGATATTTAGCAAAAGGCCAGGGAGATATTCATAAGACGTGTTTTCTGCTACAGGGCTTGCCTTCCTCAATGCTTGGTGACTCACAGAACAGTTTTCATGAGTTGTTTTGGGAGAAAGAACAGGCAACAATGAGAAATCTCAGTCAGGGAGTCCTTGCACACAAATTCTGAACTCTTCCCATGTCCCTGGTGTACTGCGTAGCCCAGATGATGCTTATATAAACCGTTCAAAGTCATAGATATATTTTGTTTTCCACCAGCCGAAGATTCAGGCATGTATTCTTTTGATACATTTTAGCATGACCATGGTCTTGGTAAGTTTTTCTGTGCAAATGGGGGTACTTTTTCAATAGCAATCCCTGAAATATCAGTAAAAGAGAAAGACACATAAAGACACAGTCCAATTTTTATCATGCAAAGGTCTACCCCAAAGACATTAGCAAGAAATTATTTTGTCATCTGTGAGAAGTTTTTGCAAACAAATGGTTTTGTCATTAGAGATGGAGGTTTTTTGTTCCCTTCAGCAAATAATCTGGAAAATGCAGGTTTAGGGTGGCCATACTTCTCTGTAGATTCAGATGGGATTTTATGAAAAGTTTCAGCTGAAATAGAAACGACAAAATAATTCACGAGTATTTAAGGCACTTTACCTGGAAAAAAAAAAAAAAAAGGAAGACGCATTCTTATATGCTGTGTTTCCAGGCATATGTAAAGTGAGGAAGCTGTTCCACCTTTACCTGACAGGCAGCAGCTAGAGCCCTTAAGCAGGTTAGACTTCCCACCCTGAGGAACCCTGTCTCGCATCACTCACCCACCAGTGCTCTCGTACAGCCCTTACTCCCAGCATGGGTTCTGCTCAACCTCAACCGTGGATGCTTTTCCATTTTGCTGGATGTAATCATTCAGCCCAGGAAGAAATAAGCACACAGAGGATTTTTGCAAGAGCTCAAATACAACTTACAAGTAGGATGCTGCATATCGGACCCTGAGTCTGATTTAGATGCAGAGATAGTCTGAACTAGTGCTATCGGGAAGGTGCCATGACTTGTGTGCTGCCATGAACCATCAAGCAGTGGCGTTACTGCACTAGTGCACTGAACTGGATGACTGGAGGGACCTCAAGCGGCCTCCTCATTCATCTTCTGCCTACCTGCCCACCAGGGCCGTCATTCCACAGCATCACCTACACCAAAGTCTTTTCTGATAGAAATTACATTCTGACGATTTTCTAAGGTCTCAGTGATGGATGCTCCATAACCTTGGCAGCTATTCCTTTGCTATCCTTACCTTTAGAAAGTTTTTCTCCAAATTTCATCTTATTATGGAAATGAAGAATAGACTATTCTCTTCCTCTTTACTGTAACCTTTCACCTAACGGAAGACTATTATCTGGTTCAGTCTTCTCCTTTTGGGGCTAATTACTCTAAGTTCTTTGAGTCTTTCTGTGATACTTGCCTATAACCTTTAACATGCTGTTAAGTAGAACACTGTCCTTGAAGAAGTTGGCTTAAGATCTAGGTCACGCACGTCCTGGGGTGTTCTGGCCACAGGGCTTTGGGCAGCTGTTGAAAAGGAAATACAGGAACTTTACTATGAAAACATGCAAGTTCTGGTATGAAACCTATGGCATCATTGTACCTTTGCAGAAAAATCCTGTATACACATTTTGAATTCAAGTATATAATACCTGTACTCCATTTCAACCACTGTTGAGAAAGCTAGCCCTTTGTTTCCTGGACTGAAAATGAAATGTGCTACTTTAAGTGAACCAGGTTTCATGTTCAGCCTAGATCAAAAATGCTGTCTCAGGAAAAAATTCTTGTCATCAGTCTAGTTGACTGTGGGTTTGGGAGGCGAGCATTCAGTAGCTCAGTGAAAACCCATATAATTTCATAACCCTGCTTATCATATTCAGAGGCATTAGCATCTCTGTAGATCTTACAAAGTCCAGAAAAAGCTAATTTCAGGTACAAAAACTAATGTCACATTCATCCTTACTTTACCAGGTTCTAGAATATTCTTCAGCACAAAAATATCCATGTTGGAGTTTACACTAAAGATATATTCAAATTATAAAAATTGCTGATGATTTTTGAGACTTTTGTCAGGATCTTTCCCATGTGTCACGTTTCTGTGAAACATTTTTTTGCTATTAGGATACTTTGTTAGGTAGCCGACACGTTAAAGTTCAATCCAAACTTAACTTACCTTTCCAGGGGAGCTTTCAAGATGATGGGTTACTTGCTTACTTTACTGTGATTAATGCTATACTGTCTTTAAATTTAGAAGAAAGCCTTCTTGAATGAATCTTGAGAAAAGATTGAGATATTTTAAATGATACTTTTTATATATAAGAAGCACTGAAACAGCATCTTACCCTCCATCAAGATTTGACCCCATTATGCCAAATGCTAAAGGCTCTCTCAGTAGGTGATCTTGCATTTTGAGTTCTTGTCCTAAATAGTGTTTTGATTTTCTAGTATCATAGACATATTTTGCATTTTTTCAAATTTTATTATTTTCTCTTTCTGAAGCAGTTTTTTTTTTTTTCCTTTTCCTGCTGCAAGCTCTGGTCAGAGTCCAGGTGACCGTGGTTTGGTTCTGCGGGGATTTTTCTCCTGGTTCTCTCTCCCCATGCATTTTTCATGTGCCCATTACTTTAGGTGCCATAAACACAAATTAAAACCAGCATCATTTCTGTCAGAAAGGACCATATTTCTCTGCTCATTCATTATTTATGCTGCTTCCTTAAGTGGTGGTGTTCTTGCTTGTTTGTGTCTAATAGAGGATACAAGTTATTTCACGGCCTTCTTTCATTACTGAGGTTGGGTTTGATCAGGGAGATCCACTGAACCTTAAAAACGGTGAGACTCATCTATGCAGATAGATAAATCCATGAACGTCTGCAGTTGAACAAGTGGCTCCAGTCAGCCATAGAAACCGCATTAACCATAACCGTTATTGTGGGTCATTGAAAGTAACGCAGTCCCTATGCTTTGAGCCCATTTGAACACTGAATATTTAACCTCTGAACCTAGAAAGGACGATGAACTCATGTGATGCATACCAAACCTCAGACCATGAGTACTAAAAGAGCTATCCTATGACACCAAGTCTGGTCCTGCAAACAACCTCACCTCCTTCTCGTGAACAAGTCAAACCCCATCTTAAAAACAGTTAGGTTTCCCATTGCTCCTCTGAGGAAGCTTTCAGATCCTCACTACTCTAACATTTAGGAGCCTTCCTATTTCCATCCTATACTTACAGATGGTCATTTTTGACTCGTTTCTTCTTGTGCTGACATTTTTATTCTCTTATTTACATCATCCCTCCCCTCCCATGGTACATTACCTATCGATGTACTTTGAGGGAGCAGCTGCACAGTCTCCCATATTTTATTTTGTGAAGCTAAACCCGCACGTCTGTGCTCCTGAAGCAGAGACAGCTACGCTAATCTGAGGATTTAAAACACTGGGGAAGGCAGAAAAGACGCCCCCACTAGGAACAGCATGTTCACACAACTGTCCACCTTCCTTAATGCATTATCATGGAAACATGCAGCATTGGCCATCTGAGGACTTCAGAAACCAGGAGCCAAAACCACCTTGCATTTTCCTGGCCAAATAGTGGGAATTTGGCAGTCCTTCGGATTACTGCTGCCACAGCTTTTGTTGTTCACATTTTCAAGCTCTTCTGCACCACAGGGAAAGCCATATTGTCTTTAAAAGAAGAAGAAAGCAAGCTGCGCTTCTTGGTGAGTCCTATGAAATCACATTGAGGCTTTGAGAAAAGCATCTAATGCTACGAAATTCATAATAAAACTGTGAGACTCAACAACACCACATTCCCTCCACTTCTCCCCAGGCAGCAAAACACCACGTCATACATTTCCTTGTTACATCTACAGAGGACTTGCTAGGTCCTTGTTAATAACATGCTGCAAGTCTGCCAGCAAGTTCATCCCAGACAAGTAAGAGAGGACTGTTACATGTTAACAGCAGGCCTGGTGAGGATGCTATCTAAATACAAGAGTCCTGTATGGCCTATCCCAGCACCTGTGCACAGGAGAAGGGTGTCTGAAGTGCATTCCCCTTTTCTCTTTCTGCAGCTGCACTGCTATGAACACCTTGCAAAGGGGATGCTCCAACTCTGGGGTGGCTTCATGCGATTTGAGTGAGTCCTGTGAGGACTAGTACTTCATTTTTGATCACACTGTGCGTTTTGGTGCTGTAATGACACCTGTGCCAGCTGCCCTAACCTCTGGGAGAGCTGATGGACAGTCAGTAAATCCCTGGCACACAGGCACTTGCTGGAGGCTGGTGTCTCCTTGCTCTGGCTTTTGAATATGAGCAGCTGAGGCTGGGGAAAGCAGGGAATTTCCTTTACACGAAAAGGGACGATGAGTATGGCCAGAATACTTTTTTTCCCCCTATCTATCCTTACTTTCAAGTGACCCTGAATAACGGGGGCTCCTGCTGCCCTAAACTACAAACCCTTCCACACATTTCCGCCATCTCCTTTTCTCCCTTTCCTTTCAGGGGATTCCTTCAGGCAGGACTCAAAGCTATAAAACAGTGGAGCTCTACCCAAGCAGAGGACCGGTCTTTAAAATGACTCAATAAAGCAACACTGCACAGGTTCCCCAGCGCCGCGCCCCCCGTGCTGTGCCCTGCCGGTGCAGGCAGTGCACGGAAGACCAGCACGGCGGCAGCGCGGGAGAGCACTGCCACCCAGTGCTAAGCCCAGCTCTGCCGCCTCCCCTCACTAGCCCTCAGGAGGGGAAAAAGCCCGCTCTGGTGCCCACTCTCCTCTTCTCACCTTTACCCCTTGCCACAAGTCCCATGGCAGGGGTTGCCATGGACTTTCTCAGACTTTGGGGGCTATAATTGCTTCATCACTCCATCATTTTTTCCCTGTAAATTAATATTTCAGCCTGTTCTCTTACTCTCATTTTAAGCATCAGTTTTTTTAAGTAATTCTACATGGAAGAAAATGGTTAATATCACAATCATTTTCAATACCTGGTTAAATTAAGTGCCTGATGGCAAGGTGGCCAGCAGTCTGTGAAGCACAGAAAGCAAGTAGTCATTCATAGGTGCTGAGAGGAGAAGCTCGATCCTGGCTTCTAAACATAGACACCAAACCTGGCCCTGCCTATGTGGGGATGCTAAAGAGATTTAAGCTGAGTTAATTCAAGGTGTGAATTTAAATTCGATCAGGACATTACATACCAAAGTGAATTAAAAGAAACAGAATTAAGGCCTATTTTAAATCCAAATCAAAATGTCACCACAGTGACGTAATGCAATTTAACTAACGCATTTAAAAGCAGATTTCATTAACTTTCCTGAAGCCCTTATCTCTGTGCAGGCTAGCCCCACCCCACAGAGCGGGTGCAGCTAGAAAGGGCTGGATGCCAACGACGGTGCCTCCCGCGTTGCTCTCTGGCACCAGTGCACTGAAATTAACTTTCTTCTGCTCCATTCCTGTCTCGGAGAAAGTAGCCCAGCTCGTGCTTCAGCCACCTAAATGCTAAACAAATAGATACTTTACCTGTCTTTGGTTTACTCACCTGCAGAACGGGGATGATACTGTTCTTCATTACGTATGTGTAGATAATGAGGAAGATGCTTACGAATTAGTCTTGTCTATTTAGAAGTAAAAGATGTAAGATCCAGATAAACAGAAAAAAAGGTAGTCTATATTCTAGGTATGGACAGGTAATTTAGTCCATTTCCTTTCTTTTCCTCATTACACTGCTCGTAACTATATAAATGCCTGTCCTTAGCATTGAAATATTTGTATTGTCAAGAGAATCAAGGAATCAAGAAAAAATTCTCTATAAATATAAGCCAAAGGAAGATATGAGCTCCAGGTACTTTGCTGCAGAAATGGGCAATATGTAGGGGTTTCAACTTTACTCTTCACCCATCTCCAAAACCAGTCCTTACCTGGGTGAGTCCTCCTCAGGACACCAGCAAAACTCTGTGCATAATTACGATGAGCCTTACTAGGTAAATGACCAGCGACTTCCTGGCTGCATTTCACATCATGGTTAAAAGTAAGGGAAATAGAACAAATGACATGGTAAAGGCCATTAGCAGATATCACAGTTTATTCCCACCTTCAGGAAAATAGAACTCTGTAGTGATAAGATATCATTTATTTCTTGGTGATTTGCTGTACGTACTGTTACTTACCAAAAGGTAGGTGCTACTTACCTTTAATAAATACAATTCCATTAGTGCTGTTTACACTTTACATATTATACAAATTAGTATACCAGTTAGGGGAAAGAGGGCTTACGTATTTTAGGTGCCGTACCCAAGGGAGAGAGTGAAAAGGTCAAACAGGGGTGGTGTGGAGAAAAAATAAGCTGGGACAAGTACCTACAGCATGTGCTTTCAGCTCACGGCATCAGGAGTTTTCAGCTTCTCCCAGGATCTCCGAGGTAGGAGGGTAGGAGCTCCATAAGAGCTAAGAGGAGATGGACGGTCTTGGACAGTAAGTCGGTCTCCAAATAAATCTCGGTTTTACTTTAACACCAAGCCTATCTGTGCAGGGAAGCAAGGGAGCCTGGCCAGGCTGACAACACAGGGACTT
Source organism: Struthio camelus (assembly GCF_040807025.1). Classification (NCBI taxonomy): domain Eukaryota; kingdom Metazoa; phylum Chordata; class Aves; order Struthioniformes; family Struthionidae; genus Struthio; species Struthio camelus. The sequence goes on from NC_090982.1 coordinate 31,763,514, forward strand.
CTGCAAAGGCAGAGAAGCAACTGGGGAGTGCTTCTCACCATGCTCCAAAGTGTCAGGAAGGAGGACAGACCTTCCAGGTGCTGGCTTTTGCAACACAGTGGCCAGCCAGCAGCTTTTGCCTTGGAGGAAAAGACAGCAAAGAATGTCGTACAGATGTAGGAAGAGACCAAATACCCTGTTTAATTTTGAGATTAATGAAGTGAGGATCAAGGTCCTGACTAAATCTGATTTTTTTAATATATTTCAAGCTTAAAAAATAATTCAATAGTAAAGTAAAGATAAAAAGAAAGCCAGGTCAATGCAGGACGTTTGCATCAGGCAGGATAAGGCCTTGTAAATGTGCAGAAGGGTTTAGTTGCATTTTGGCAGAAATGGACTAGATGACCTACCATAACAGTTCTGGAGGAGGTTAACAACCAGAATAAGTCATCCTGAAAAATGCAGCAGGGAAGCTCAGTGTTGCAAAGACTCACAGCAGAAATGGCTGTGTTCCTCTGCATGATAATAAGAAAAAGCACAAAAGGGTGAATTAAGGACACAAGGCTGGTTTTGCAGTTTAATTTCCTGATTTTTGTCAGATTATGTTATAACTTGAATATTCCTAAGAGCTAAAGCAATTTGGTTGACCGTGAAATTTTTATCTGTTTTCTTCTCGCTTTTCTTTTTCCCTAAATGGGAGACGGAAATATCTTGTGATAGATTATTAATTCCTGAGTGGCTGATGCAGTTTGACAAGAGACTTTTTTACAGTGAAGTATTTATGAAATTAGGTATGTATGGTGTGTGCACTACTTACTTATAGCACAACTATTTATTCAGGTAATCATATCTTTTAAACAAAAAAGGGCAATCTTCATATAAGCATTTATTTACCCTAGAGACTGGAAAAGCTCTCTCACGGAAATGTATATTTAGACATCTCTAAAAAGTGCCTTATTTACCCAGTTAAATACATTAAATCTGGAGATTAGGTGACTCACCTGACAGACGGCAAGGCCTCCCCTGGAACTGTTTCATCCTGATAAGCAAACGTGTATTTCACTCCTGCTTGTTGAGGGAAAAATTACTGTATTTGCACAATATCTTGCAATGGCTCTGAAGAGGTGCTTAAACATCACTAGCATTTTTAAACCCCTACACAAAAAGCAAATAAACACAAAGACAGTCAATATTTTCTTCATACAGTATGGTGTTCAGCTATGCTGCAGCTTTGATTCAGGGGTGCTGAACATTTACATCTCTGAGACATCTGCTGTCTTCAAACTGGCCGTCATTTCGTCTTTGCTTTGGAGCAGACAGAGGAGAGTCTACAAAGAAAATATGCTTCTTAAAAATCGCAGTTGAGTCCTTTCTCATATAGGATATTCTCACTGAAAGTGCAGGGCTGCTGGGAAAACAACCCTTCTATTAAAGACAAGGTTGTTTATATAGGAGGAATGCTGTTGCAGGTTGCTTTTTAAAGGTGCTTGAAAAGATTATTTGAAGTGTGATCACCAGGAAGAAGGGAAAATCAGTGTCTTTATTTAGCACGGGAAGGTAGATTTTCCCTTCTGCCAACGCTTATATTCTTCCCAGATGGTTATATTTCCCCAATGACACACTCAAAACTGATTTTTTTCCAGCTTCTTAGAACTTAGATGGGAAAGAAAGAAAATAAAAAAAGAAATGTGACTAGAATTCCAAAAAACTAAAATAAAAAAAAATCAGATGCCCTTGTTTTCCTCTCTGCTTCTTGCCTGAGAGGGTAGCATGGCTGCCATGCAGCCTGTCAGATTTACATCTTTCGGACCTCACGTCTGAAACCCGTCAAGCACAGACTTGCTTTCAAAGTTGGGACCTAACATTGCTGCCAGGAGAATGGTTGAGAATGACATTTTCGATGGGCTGAACCAAATGGACAAACTCTGGAGCAGGAGGAGGAGTCTATAGGGGTAGTTCCTCAGTGGACAGCAGCTCACGCTGTTGGCTTGGGCACCTCCAGTGGGAAGGCTGAGAGTCCCGTCGTGTCCGGTGGAAGAGTGCAGAGCCTCATTTGTGAGAAATACAAGACACTTTGGTAAGCAACAATGGGGTGATAATTTGCATAAGAACCTGATGGTTATATTGATGCTATCACTGTCTGGAAATGGCTAACCACTTTTAGAATTCAAAGTGGAAACTACTCAAATCCGTTTAAGCACATGATGTGATATTTGGGGTAGAGGCTGGAAACAGAAGTCAGCAGGAGAATCACAGGAATATGGAGAGAGGAGAAGAAAATCAAAAAGCAAAACAAAGACATATAAGATACACTGATCTCAAATTTTCCTCTCAAAAAGGCTTCTCATCTGGGTCCACTAGAAAAAACACTACTTTCAAAGGAATTATTTCACATATTGGGAAAAAGCAGGAATGGTGTGGGAAGAGCCAGATTTTCTGACTGAGGTGAGACACAATGAAAATGGGATAGAAGAATGTTCTGTATTTCTCTTGGCTTTATGACCATGTTAGCTACAGCCTATATTCCATGAAAGGAGCTCCGAACTGCTCCTTTGCTCAAGGACTTACAAGTCAGCCTGTTGCGGAGCACCTTCTCTCCAGGAAAGCTCCTCCTCTTCTTCCACTGCTTCCATGTTACTCCCAGTCCACACATCTGATTCACGACTACATGGACTTCTTCTTTCACACCTCTCAGTATTGGTCGTTCCAGGATTCAGCTCCAGTTATGCCACTATCATTACCCAGACACTCAGTGTAAAAGGAAGTCCTAGCACTGAATTACATTTTCCAGAAGTGTAATTCTAGTATTTTGCTCTCGTAAAACATAACACTTTTCATTCAAAGATCTCTGAGCTTCTAACTGATTACTTAAGTCACAAAACGTCCCTGTGATCTAGGAAAGTATTGAAATTGATGAGCAAACTAGCATAGATGAGTAAAGTCATTAGTCAGGATGACTAATGGAGATGAGAAAGGTGCTAATACAGGGCAGTTTGTGGAAGAGGAACAAGAGCTTCAAATAGGTTAGCAGAGTGAAGTGCCAGAGGAAATTTCTGAACTCTGGAGTTCACTGGAGTACACTTCTGGAGCCAATGGAAGCTGTGCCTGCTCACGCACATCTGAAAACTGAATTAGGTCTGACTTACCTGGGGACAGCAAAGGGGAAAAAGATGAGATATTTTTGAAACAGAGGTGCATACGGGACGTGGGAACATAGGGCTGAGTGGACCACCTGGGCTGCTGAGTCTGGCCACTCACCATCACAGGCAACCACAGAAATGATGTTCACCCTAGAAGTCTGCACAGACTATCCACTACTCACCACATAGCCCTGCCTCCAGTGTCTGGTGTCATCATTTTAGATTCTATCAGGAGTCTCTTCAGGGTGGGTCTCACCCTCACCTCATTTCAGTGGACAACACTGACATCGCCTCCCATGTTGGACAAGGACAACTTTAGCAGGACTGCTCAGATAGGCTAGACATTGGCCAAGCACTATTCAGTCATGCCGTGCTCAGTCTTCCTGCACTCTGCGGCCCACCACCACCTTCTCCAGAAGTAGCAGGAGAGGGGAAGGGAAAGAGAAGGCAACATTTATTTCCCCTGTCCAGCAGTGAGGGTACCAAGGGGCTGAAGGATTTGGAGTAATGCTTGTGTAAGACTGACAACTATTTCCTCCTGCTTCGTACACATAACCAGCACCCACCTGTTTTCCTCCCACCTAGAGATATTTTTGAAAGCTTCTTCTAGCAAATTTCTGCACCAAAATTAAACCCATCTAGCAGCCAGCCTTGTTGCCGTGTTCCCACGTCAGCTGTGTGTCATGACAACAGATGATAGAAATGCTGCTATTCAGGCTTCAGATTGCGTATTTCTTTTCTTTTTTTCCCCTCTCTTTTTTAATAACTTTAAAAAGAACAAAAGTGCTTGCTCCTTGATGCAGTGCTGAGCTAAGGCATGCAGGGCAGGTATACCTGCCCACACTTCAGCAGGCAAAAATGGGTAGAGTGGGTGAGGTTTCATGTGGCACTGTGAAGGCTGTGGGAGAAACACTTCTTGGGAGGGAAGAGATGGCAAGAGGAAGGAAAAGGCACGAGAGAAAGGAGGCAGCACGTGGAGATGCCCCCCCGGCACCTAAAGATGGCAAGCATTTGGTAATGACCAATAAATCACAGTCAGGCTTTTGTTCCATGGCCATTTGTCATTATGAATTTTATCTGTGATCTAAGAAATCAGGACAGCAAAGGGTAGATTGAGCTTCTATTTTGACATGGTTGTGCTTTTATAAGAAAGGGTGGACAAATGCAGAAATAAGACTGTGAAAAGTAGGACATCTTATGTAAATTAATAGATTATTTATGCTAAATGCTTTATTCACCCCATGCTAGGTGAGCAGAAGTATTGATGGAACAAAACCTTCCCTACAAGTTTGATGCTAGCAGTATAAAGAAGCCTAAGACAGTGTTAGGATTCCTCTTACCTTTCCGAAGGAAGTAGGGGAGTAGATATGTGTGTAGTGCCCCTAAAGTAAAAAAATCTTAATTTCTGGTCCCCACAGGTTACAATTTAAATAGCTAAAACAGCTAAAGCACACAAAAATTAAAAAAAAAAAAAAAAAGACACTGAGAAGCAAAACAATTTGCCCACAGCAAAGCAGTGCCAGAACTGAGATTAAGAACATGTCTGCAACCCGGTTTGACCGTGCCACATGCTTTCCCACCTAATCGACTAATGAGATAGCATTCCTCTTGTAACACTATGTACTCATTTCCTACTAGTCAAATTGCTGAGGATGGACTTAATTTGGAATACATTTTAAAGAGAATATTTTTAAACTATGTTTTTATGAAATAAAAAATGCAACCACAAAAAATCCAAACCACTTTGGAATACAGTGGACAAAAAATAGAGGAAATGATTGCAGAAAAGATGAGAAACAGAATAGCAGGAGATCCTAGGAAAAACCTTCTTTCAGGGAGTTTTGTAATGGGCAGAAAGGCGTGATCTCACTCACTAAGTATAGATTCCTTTGCATGTATCCTAAACATGGTCTTTGTGAGGTTTGCTACTGATTACAAGGCAGGGAAATTTGGATTCAAGGCGGGGTCTGGAAATTTGGGTCTGCATATATCAGCTGAGTTACTCCATGAGAGCAGAGCACTACTGAGCAAAAGCCTCATCCCAAGAAATATCATTATTCCCACACACTGTAACTTCTCCTAGATACTCCCTTCTGCTCAACAGCCAGACTAAAAAATCCATATGAGTGTCCATTTTTTATTATTATTTTTCCCATAGGTCCCCACAGAAGAAGAAGAAAGATAAACCTGGTAAAAATAGGGTCTTGGCTCCCCTGGACCCAGGCCATGCAGGGGATCAAGAAGCTCAGAGAGGAAGCTATCTGTAATTGAAATTGCTGCAGTTCACAGCTCACACCTTACTAATAGTAGGTGAGCTAACAGCAGCTTCTGTTTTACAGCATCAGCAAAGACCACAACGGAGCCCTGAGAAAAGCAAAAATTTAAATATGAATTTAAGGCCTTTCCCGTTCAGGAAGTCACTTAAGTCTATGCTTGATAGTAAGTGCCCTTTCTGAATATCAATGCCTCCCTAAATCAGGGCTACACAAATATCAGAAGCTTAGATCAAGATGCTGATCTGTCCAAACGAGGCATTAGAGGCATGATGAAATGCAGCAGATCTTCCCTTTAATGAAACTTATTTTGTGAAACCCTTTAATAAAGCTGCAATGAGTATATCTACATTCCCTACAGAGAGGAGCTCTCTCTTGAAACAGGAAAAAATTACCACAATTAATAATATCCTGATACTCTTCATAATACCAGTAGATTGCATGTTTTTGTTGAGCCGTTCATCGTTTTGAATTTCCATGCATCTCTTTATTCCACATCCACATCCACTCCCGCTGGGGCACTTTAAGGACTAAAATTCATTGCTTTATATTAAAAATAGCAAATGAATCTCCTGATTTCTGTTATATCTCCCCAGTTTATTCAGCATACAAAAGACAAAATCAAAGGCATCCTGCCTGAGAAATAGAGTTATTTTTATTTTTGTATTTTTTATACTGCAGATTTTTGGCTTTATTCTTGAGATTGTGACACATTACACCAATATATCTACACTCAATGAGTTTTCAGATCATCTGCATTTTGTGGTGCTCGTTCTGGATGTTTGAAATCTGGCAAAAAAAGTATTTATATCACATTCATCTCTTTCTCTAGCATCTCCTGTGTATCTGCCCGCTCCTTGTCCATTGCTACGAGGCTGAGTTGAGATATTTAGAGAGCATTACCCTGTCAGGGGCTCAGGTCCAAGAAAGCACTTGCACCTAACCTTGAGTATCACTGAAGATAAGCTCAGATTGAGAGGTGGAGACATTTTCCGGCACTGCAAGGGCCGAGGATGGCAGTGGAGTGCCCGTTTTCCTCATGTCCTTCCAGAGGAGCTGGGGCTGAGACACGCAGCATGGCTCTTACCAGACTGCTTCTGCTCTCGAAAAACAGTGTTATATTTCCTTTCCTTCCATTTTTCAGCATTTCCACAGCTTTCAAATAGTTCACAGGGGCATTGAATTATTCAGGAAATGGCATCTTTAATCTCTATGGATATGTTTCATCCAGGTGACCCACAGGTGCACAGATTTCCTAGTATTATTTTAATCTCTTTTTTTTTAATGGGTTATTTCCTTTTGCAATTATCTCTTTTTCCATCCACCCTGCCTATCATTTTTCTTTAGATGAATTCAAAAGCAAGTCACAGAATCACAGAATCACAGAGTGGTTGAGGTTGGAAAGGACCTCTGGAGATCATCTAGTCCAACCTCCCTGCTCAAGCAGGGTCACCTAGAGCATATTGCACAGGATCACGTCCAGGCAGGTTTTGAATATCTACAGCGAAAGAGACTCCACCACCTCTCTGGGCAACCTGTGCCAGTGCTCAGTCATTCTCACGGGGAAGAAGTTTTTCCTCATGTTCAGATGAAACTTCCTGTGTTTCGGTTTGTGCCCATTGCCTCTCGTCCTATCGCTGAGCACCACTGAAAACAGTCTAGCCCCATCCTCTTAATGTCGTCCATTCAGATACTTACACTCATTGATCAGAGCCCACCTCAATCTTCTCTTCTCCAGGCTGAACAGTCCCAGCTCTCTCTTCTCTCATATAAAAGATGCTCCAGTCCCTTCATTATCTTAGTAGCCCTCTGCTGGGCTCTCTCCCGTAATGCCATGTCTCTCTTGTCCTGGGGCCTCTCACTAAACTCTGTGCCACTGATTCCAGCTCTCTGAGCTCGGCCATCCAGCCACTTCTCAATCCACCTCACCGTCCACTCATCCAGCCCACACTTCCTGAGCTTGCCTAGGAGGATGTGATGGGAGACAGTGTCCAAAGCCTTGCTCAAGTCCAGGGAGACAACATCCACTGCTCTCCCCTCATCTACCCAGCCAGTTGTCCCATTACAGAAGGCAATCAGATTGGTCAAGCATGATTTCCCCATGGTGAATCCATGTTGACTACTACTGATCACCTTCTCATCCTCCATATGCTTAGAGATGGCCACCAGGATGAGCTGTTCCATCACCTCTCCAGGGCTGGAGGTGAGGCTGACAGGCCTGTAGTTTCCTGGCTCCACCTCCTTGCCCTTTTTGAAGACTGGGGTGACATTGGCTTTCTTCCAGTCCTCAGGTACCTCCCCTGTTCTCCATGTCCTTTCAAAGATGATGGCTAGTGCCCTATCAATGAAATCTGCCAGCTCCCTCAGGACTCATAGGTGCATCCCATTAGGGCCTACGGACTTGCGTATGTCAAGTCTGGACAAATGATCTCTAACCCGATCCTCCTTGACCAAGAGAGAGTCTTCCTTTCTCCAGACTTTCCCCTGATCTCCAGGGTCAGGAATCCCTGAGGGCTGGTCTTGGCAGCGAAGACTGATGCAAAGAAGGCACTCAATATCTCTGCCTTCTCTGTGTCCTCTGCTGCCAGGGTCCCCACCCCATTCAGTAGCAGGCCCACATTTTCCCTAGTCTTCCTTTTGCTCTTGATGTATTTGAAGAAACCCTTCCTATTGTCCTTAACATCCCTTTCCAGATTGAATTCCAAGGGGGCCTTAGCCTTCCTCATTGCATTTCTGCACACTCTGACAACGTCCCTATATTCATCCCAAACAGCCTGAATTTCAAACATGTCCAGTTTTTCAAACATGTTAAGGGTCTGTCTCCAAGCTTGTTTGCTAATGGATTGACTTTCTTCCCAGTACTGCTATTTTCCTAGTATACTGAAAAAAATCCTTTGTATTTTTCTTCATGTGTCTGATGGAGGCAATTCACTTTGCTTTGACTGTCTTCTTTTCTCTGAAATCTTTGATTGCCTAAATACTCCACATGGGTTGCTTCATTTCTCATCTACACTTTAGGAGTTTTGGTTATTTGATTCTATTACTCTCGATCCTCTATCTTAAGACTTTTCATCCTATGAAATTCAGAGTTCTTTCCACTGACACTTTTTGGACATTTTTCATTGCTTTCTTTAGTTTTAAGGCAGGAGAGAATATATAAAAAATATAATTTTTCTTTCTTTCAGCTGCTTGATGCCATTTCTTCTGGAGCTTTTACCTGAAATGCTAACCTTTTTCTTCCAGTAAAGCAGATGTTTTCACAATTAGAAATCCCTGACGAGCTATAGTACGTGTCCAGCACTGCAAGCATTGCATGAATGCCTTTACTTATAACTAGTTGCACTAAAATTGATGGGGACATTTACCGCAGTAAACTTACCTACTTGCTGTTTGGGAGAAGACTGTCTATTTATTTTCCATATGTACTTCTCCCTTCAGCAAACTGAAGGGAGTTTATATACATATACCATACACAAACTCATAGTGCATCTTGCCATGGAATTTGCAAAGATTTGTTTTTTATTTCTTTGAGTTCAGCTTCCTAATTTAGGGCTCAGGTAGCTAAGGGTTGTGTCTAACTTTAACTAACCACTTAGGAAGTTGGGAAAAGTGGTGGCATAATCTGAATTTATCCTGAATTAATCTGTAGTGCTCTTCAGATGCCCTGCTTGATTGGATCCCACCTGGTGTACTTGAAGAGCAGTCATTCTTGAGAGATAACCTCTTGATTCTTCTTTTTTCCCTTTATAAAGCAGAGACATTTCAGTTCACTTACTGCCACTGAAGCAATGTTTGGTCCATCTGTTAACTGGAGCTGAACACCACTATTTCGTGAGCCATCAGAAAAGAGCAACAGCAATGTGCAGTTGCTGACGGTGCTCAGCACCAATTGCTTACTGCAGCTCTGATGGTTCCTGCAGTCTTTGGCATCTGGAGGACAATCGAGACTTATCTGGGCGCAGCGTTGCCTCTGCCATGCCTTGTCATGAGGTAATACTGCTACCCAGGGTCAATACGCATAACCAGGTCTGGGCTAGCTACCTGCAAGCTAGGTTTTCTTTCCCTGGATGTTGTAGACTGTTACCATAGCTGGTGGCAAAACATCGACTGCTGGTAACTGAAAGGGGAGGATTCCTTTCTAAAGACAATGGAGAATATTTGTTAACATAGTTATCAGTACATACATGTTGATAGATGTTTAGAGAGATGTCACATGCTGGCACAGTAAAATACATTCTGTTGTTCTTTACGCTTTTAGTTCAATCAAACTGTCATCAAGTAGCGTAAGTGTCCTTCCAGCTTCCAGCACATAACAAAAAGAAAGTAGGAGCAGATATCTCTGGCATTAATTCTCATATGCCATGACATTTTTTAATATGAAGAAATAACATATTATGGAAGCAGAGGTAGGTAAAGAGGTATTATATTTAGAGAAGAAAAATCGTGTTCATTGAGATTTCACTATGCAGGAAAGCATTTCTTGTTCCTCTGCAATGCGTGCCTATGCCATTCAAGTTAAAATTTCAGGTCACTGTGCAATTGGGCTTCTGGTAATAGTTGGAGTAAAAAGATTTCAAGGCACATATCAGCAGCAAGTGTGTAGAAATAATAAAGCCTTAATAGTTCAGAGCAATGCAAAGGAAATTACTGAAATTAAAAAGGACTGGGAAAGGTGTTCCCTTTTTTTCATCAACTGGCAATATGAAAGAAATTCAGCAGCCTGCACTGGAGAACACTTATTGTTCACTGATGTCTTCTGCAGTTTCCTTCATTCAGCAATGAAGTTTCCCTGTTCTATATGTTAAAACTGGGGAAGGGAAAAGCACAATATTGCTGGGACCAGAACATTTGACTACTCCTTTCAAGTTCCTAAGTAAGTCAATGTAACAGTAGATGCAAATAGATAGTATACAATATTTAATGCACCTAAGAAGTTATAACAGAGTACTTTATTTACGCTGCTAATAAACGTAACCGAGGCACGGTGAGGCAAATAATATTCCCCGTTAGAGGGCTTAGAAGTGACAACCAGCAGAGATACCCAAGAGCTGAGGGCTTGTGCTGCCAGGGTGAGCCTCCGTGTGGAAAGGTAGCAGCACAGCACCCTCTGATGGGCAATGAGGAAACAAAGCCTAACACTAGCTCCTCTGCCAGAGATTCGAGTGGATTTCAGTATTTTTAAACCTCAGTTTGCTGTTGATTAGGGAACACTCTTCTCTTTAATCAGCACCACAGCAGTATCCCAGCCCCCCCCCCCCCCCCCCGCCTCAGCAGCACGAGCAGAGGAATGGGATCCATCCTTAGGAAACTCCCTGTGGGATTTTCTTCAGCAGTCATCTCCACAAAGGAGCATTTGTTTATCTTCCTCTTCAGAGAGGGTGGGAAAGTGTCAGTGAACTGGAAGATTTTGTGGTGTGCTCTGATCTCTCAGAGACTTTAGCCAGGTTTGATCTTCAGTTCACCAACAGGGCGCCCTCAGCCAAGACCATTTTGCCTCGTGCTTTCTCTCCCTGGTGCATGGTCCCACAGGGTGCAGGTCTCTCCAGGCAGCGTGGATGGCAGTACCAAGGCCTCACAAAAAGCAGCTTCCAGAAATGAGAGAGGTTTCTGGCAGTTCCCCTACTATTAGAGGCAAAAACCCCAGGGCCAAAGCACCTAGAGTGGGGTCAAGGGACCAATCAGAGGTGCCTGCTGGGATGTGAAGCTGCTGCAGCCAAAGCAAAGATTTCCACATGAATAGAGCAGGATCTGGCTAGAGCTGTGCCCAGCCCTACACCAAATGTTTCAGACCTCAAAAGCATCTGTGGCAGGTTGGCATGTCGTGAAAATGGTGTGATGAGCAGACAAGGCAGAGGTGAGGGGTCAGAGCCTATCTATATCCAATCGCACCAGTCATGTTTGAGAAGCAAAATAATCTGAGTCATCTAAACAGGCAAAGAAGGAGGAGGGCAATATCATGGGTTTGCCGAGCTGTCCCCCTCCCTGGGCTCTTGGCGACCACGCAGCCTGTACTGCAGGGGTAGGGCATCATTTCTTCCTGGGGGTGTGAAGTGACACCCCCAGAAAGCAGGCTTTTGGTGGGGGTTGTGGGTGTAAATGGAAGCACCCGAAATGGAAGCGCCTGCAGAACAAAGGCTGTTATTAATCGCCATCTGCCGAAAGGAGACTGCAGCTGTTTTGAGAGGTTTTCTTGCAAGCTATGCAGATCTGCTCAGAATTTTAATGGTTGTTTACCAGCCCAAGTGTGCCATTGAAAGAGCAAGGCGTTTCCCAGCAAACAAGGTGTGAGCATCGTTCCAACATGGAAATAAACCTCTTCTTTCTCCTGAATGTTTTTCTGAGTGAGTAAAGGCATTTTTATATTCGATTGCCTCAGTTTGCAGCTCCTCTTTTTTAACTCATCATCTCCCACCTAAGAAGCGTACTCATGAACAGATTCCTTGGAATATGCAATGCTTTTTCACATAGGCAAAGAGCTTTTTAGGGAAAAAAGTCTCTCTGGGTGTTCTCTAAACAACGGAAAGGAAAGGACAGTCTCACAAAACAATCATCTCCAGTTGAGCAAGCACACACGTTAAGCTGGTATCTACTCAAAGAGCTCAACAAGCTCTGAAGAAAAAAAAAACAGTCATTCAGAATAAAGAAGGGAAAATGAAGAGGCTTTGCTATATTCTGGGGATATAGCAAATGACAAGACTTAGGGCAGCCTTTTTTTCTTATTTTCTGCAGAGGCCATAAGCTTCAATAGGAGTGATGCTGCTAAGAAATTAACAGGTCTTTAACCAAACTCCCTGTTTATATCAGGAATTAAGTCTCTGCAACTATGCCTGTGCTTTAAGGCAGCGTTTAATATAGCCACAAGCCCCACTATTGAGATATTAACACATGCGGTTTCTCTGTGACATGTATATCATACTTAGTTGTAAGGAGCACTAGAGAAATGCCTCAGATACAAGTAAAGAAAGACTTTTCACTGCACCACATTTGCATTCCAAGCCATTTTTGTTTATGTCAGTGGACTTCAAAGCATCTGACCTGCAGAGGGTGCTTACAGCAGAAAGGACAGTCCTAGACACCATTCTGGTGTCGCTGCTGCAGCCAAGGGATGGGAAGGATCTACTAACATCCACCATTTAGCCAAAAAGTTATGAACACCCTGCGTTTACAAAGAGACAGGCCTGAGGAAGTGAAAAGAGAACCAAGTTAAGTGACATAGCAGATAGTGACCAGGAGATGACACAAATTAACATGTCACAGAGGAAGTGGTAAGGAGACGGCAGGGGAATCTACCACTGCTCCATTAGGCCCTGTGACTAAAAGTATTAGTAAGAAAATTAAGCTATTTATTTTTCACTAAGAGAGAAAGGAAAGTGTTCAGGATGGTCTAACATTCTAATCTGAGTTAAGTCAACGAATAAACAAGAAAAAATGGACTACTATTTCAAAGGGTTTCTTTTTAATGACAGTAGCGGTTAAAGTTACCATAAGATATTTTCCTGTAATATAATAGAATCCCACTAAATGGTCATTACTTGACTTCTGGTAATGGAAACACCCAGGCTCTCTGTCTGTTGTGTTTCTATTATGAGTGTCCAGAAGCTAGATTAGGGTACTGAAACAGCTTTTGCCCATTTAGACATGAATTTATTCTCCTTCAATAAGTGGTAACCTTTAGCTTTGTATAATTACGGTGCAAAATAAATATGTGCTTTGTGCTAGCTACTTCCTGGCAACTAACTTCTAAGTCAGCATGCTACTGCAAACAGCTGCTGCCTCTTAGATACTAGGGATCATGAAATAAACTTTTTAGAAATATTTTCAGATTTGCCCATTCCTTGCAAATACATTCTCTGCTCTGCATTTCAGCCTATAGCCTAGCACAAAGCGTGACAGAAACAAATAGTTCAACAATTAAATTAGGGAAATTAGGGAAATTGGGGGAGTGATAGACACAATTACGTGAGTGACATCCTCTAAAACGCCCAGAGATACCAACTCAATTAGGCAGCAGATGAAAATCACATCTCACTACCCAGTAATTTCTTGTTTCTGAAGTGGAGCTACAAGAGACCTGATGCTTCCCCACCTTCCAGAAGCAATGAAGAGGCTTTACCTACACAGTCTAGCCACCCCCAGATCTTCTATCTGCATGCTGGCATTCATGCCCATGAACTCAAAGAATCTAAGCTCTTCAATTTATTTTGTGTTTTCAGGCCTTTTCATTATGAGACAGTATCAGGAAAACAGTTACAGTAGCAGAAAATAACGTGATTTACATCCTAGCTTAAGAATGAGGGTACATATTTCTATAAATCAACATATGGCCCCATTCATCTCAATGCTTTACATATATGTGCAGGTGGATAGATAAATAAATAACCTGTACTTGTACAACAAGTTGCTGCTACCACTTTGAATGAAACAACTCGCTAGGGTTAGTCCCAGCCAGGCATTAGAGACGTCCCAGATAATTCCTGGCCAACTGCCACAGTGCGGGTCCGCACACAGAGGACCAGCGTCTCCAGGGCTAGTGGCAAGAGCTACGGGAGTTTTACATGAAGAGTAGAGACGGTGTCGCTTCTGATGCACGTCCTTTGGGGCTGAGCATGGAGGAAAAGTCTCGCACGCGCTCCGGGGACCTTGTGTGTGGCCCTGCGCCACGACTGCCAACACAAAAGGAGGAGCAAAGACTCTCTACCCAATCAGCTCTGCCAATAACTATTTCCTGCAGGAATCACTAGAAATGTACTGTAAGATGTTTACATACAGGGGTGGCAGTGCACCTCCTGGTGTCATTTTTTTGCTCAGAGCAGGCCCTGGGCAACTCCCGCCTCTGTGCTTCAGGAATCCCTCATAAGAGTGACAGCAAGTAACGATTTCTGACTTGGCTAACCCTTAAGTTTCCTATACTTGCCTGGAGCATTTCAGTTATTACACAGAAAGCCACCTAATTTCGTAATTCCTCTGACACTCTGAAGTCCATCACCACATTTCACTGAAATAAACCGTGTTGGTTGTGTACCATGAGATGACAAAAGGCAAGTGCTTCTGTGTTTCTTTTACCCATCTCAACAACATTAAAAGTGACCACTTGAGGTCAGGATAGACAGAATAAATTTGATTTTACAGATAAAAATTAATAATGTTTATAAAAAATACAAAATTTCCTTATTGGAAGCAACTTATCCTCAAATTTCTTAAAGAAAGAGGCACTGAAATCACCACAGAATAATCTCTGCACGGGTGCAGAAGTGCTTGATCAGTATCTGGCCAAGTAATGCAGTTATTACCTACAATACCCTTCTGTTCCTGGTGTATTCTACAAGCCCATGGAGTTGTACAGGTTGCTGTGCACGTGCAGAAGTCTTGCAAGAGCGGAATGTTCAGAGAGCTCTTCCTGTCCATGGTTAGATACCTACTGACACACTCGGAGACACATGCCTGAGCTCACAGGAGTAGCTCTGGTGCGTGACTGAACGTATAGCTTGTTGTTATTGTTATTTATTATGTTGCTAAAGGCCCAGAGGGGCCCGACTACACCTCCTGTGTTGCACATACCTTCAGATGGCAGTGCTCTCTTCAGCCGGATGGAAGTGACATCCTGGGAGCTGAACGCAGTGGGACTCTCAGACAGTAGCTTGCCATGATAGGGAAACGCGTTATCACTTAACTAACAAGAAAAAAATGTTGGAGGTTAGCTGAACAAAACAAAATATTATAAAAGCCACTTGGGCTGAGCTTACATGAAGCATTCACATGAATACTCAAGAAAATCAAAGATTTCCCACGGTAGTATTTTGTTTCATAGAATCTGCACTTTCCACTGTAAAATCGTTTAAAAAATCCTGACCAACTGCTTCAGCCAAGAAGAAGCCATGAGTTACTTGCTAAACATGACTCTAAATTTCAAGTGCTATAAACATCAACTTTATCATAGAAGATAATATCATTTTGAAATTCTAATTAAAGGTAACAAGAGTTGAGAGAGCTCAGGGTAGACCTTTTAATTTTAGATCAGCCAAGTCATCAATCTGAAAACAGAAACAGACCAAATAAATATGACAAAGCAGAGACTTTTAGAAATACTCTGCCATTTATTCAAAACAGACCAAGCAGAACACCTGGCTCCTTAATTTAGAACAGTAGTTGGGGCAGCTCCATTAGGGGAAATTGATTTCGGCAGAGATGATCTCAGGAAAAAAAGTAATTTCCAAAAAAGTCATACAGAACTACTTGTTATTCCCTCCTCTTCCTTTTCAAATCTGCTTCAGGGAAAAATCTTTCAGGAGCAAGAGCTTAAACATCACTTCCTTGTGTCTGTCCGCAACAGAATGTTTCATGCTCTGCTTCTGATTAAAGGATCTGTTCATCAGGTTTACACAAACACCACGTTTCATGGTTTCCAGATTCTAGCCCTAATTCCTTTTGTTACTGGTGCTCTTGCTATTCCTCACCTCCTGTAGCACTGATGATTACCTCACACGAATCACTTAGCTAATGTCCAAATTCATTTAAAAGAATTGCAGCAGGAGGAACAAAACAATGAATTGACCAAAGCCATTGAAAACAGAATTATTACTGAAGGCTAGAACTCCATTGTGCCTCTTTAAACGTAAGTACCTCTGCCTATGAGAAGGGGTTTTTTGCCGTTGGGTCTGGTTCCCCAAAAGAGCCAGTGAGGGCCCTTTCCCCAGTCATTACTGTTTGCAGAATCACCAAATTCAGATTCAGTGGCAGGTAAAGAAATTCAGCATCTTGCAATTTTCTTTGTCACATAGACTTAACCAGAGATAAATTTGAGCAGGAAACCAAAACTTAAGGCAGGAAGACAAAAATTCTCTACTTTGATAGAAAACCAAAGCTCCAGCTCAGGAAAAGAGAATCAGGCTGTGAAGTTGCTGTGAAGTTGCTGTGAAGTTTCAAGAAACTCAAGTTCATGGCTTAGACTTGTCTGGGCTTCCTATTGCAACCACCAGGAAATCACTACATCTCTCTGTAAATACAAAAGAAAGAAAACTGGGCTTCATCCACCGCTTCTCTGTCTTTGCTCTATATACCATACCTTAGAAGACAGGAGAATTTTGTTTGGCTATACAGGCTCCATTGCCAGGGAGCCTCAATCCTTGTCAGGGTAAGTGGACACTGCCTAAAATAAAGAACAAGAAGACCACAAGGGTTTGGAAACATTGGTCATTGCCAGTCCGGGAGGGAATAATAAAGCACTTTAGTGCAAAATTAAGCGTGTAATCATATTGTCACATATACAGGCCAAAGAATTTATTTTATCTGCTTAATGCTGTTTGAAGCACTTCGGTTGCTCCAGAGAAGACATGCTAGTGGTCAGCCCTGGGGAAGAGAGTGCATTGCCTTTCTGATGGGAAAGGGTTGGGTTTGAGAGCCGTTATTCTATACAGTGCAGAGGAACACATGAAGTACAAACACGAGATGACTTCTACCAAGCTGCAGTGATGTATAGCTTAAGGATTGTGTGTTGCCTCAGAGACATCCATGTTAGCTTTGAGTTTGAGTGAAAAATAGGGCGTTTGGGGGCCAGATAGAGGCCAGCAGGAGAAGGGCTGCTCTGACAGACGACCTGGGCTTTGTTAATAGAGATGCAGACAAGTCACTTTTTCTTTCTGAGCTTCGGTTTCCTTCCCGTGCTTGCCTTTTTGAATCGCAGGTAACCTGGGGCTTAGTATGTCTCACAGTGCATGTGGTAGCTGTTAGCAATAGTTTTGACTGAGGTCTCTCCTTTCTAATTCAAACAATTTTTTAAAAGGACGTTGTGTGCTTTTTCAAAAGACAGAGCCTTTGCTTTTGCTTAACTGGCTGATTTGTGACAGAGGAACTAAAAATTGTCATAACCTTTAAGTCTACGTTCATTAACCTAGTCTGAGATTAACTTGCCATTGAACCCCCACAGCTGTCAGTATATATATATCTAATAGAAAATATATATATATATAAATAATTTATTACTATTGCTATTATTATTATTTCTTTTCTAACTAAATAGCTACAAAGAACAAAACTATCGTTTTCAATGCTGATCCTTTTACTAGTTCAGGTTCTGATACCATACCTGTAGTTTGGCCCCAGTACCAATAAACAGCATCATCATCATCGTTATTCCTGCAATTAACAGGGAATTTTTGCTAGGCGGAGGATTTTTACTAGGCATAGCAGAACTTCAGAAAACTTACTTTAAAAGAACATTTGTTTTCTCTGAATATTTAAAGTTAACAACTTGATCATAATCTGCTAAATATGAAACAGATGCAATAGATCACATCAAATCATGCCCTGTAAACACTTGGGAGGTGTGAAACCCTTAGCTGAGCTACAGCTCACTGGCTCAGTGACTCATAAACCAACCCCATCCCTACAGAGACATCTTGGTGTCATCACCATTTGCCCACCCAGGCAGTGCAGATGTCTCGCACTGCCAAATGCTTTCGATCTCTTGCTGATGCGCATCCAAATTAACTGTGCATTAACCAAGCGAGCTCATTCTGGCATCCAGCCCTGCCACCTCTACCCAGTTTTCTCTTACAATGGGCTTCCCGTTGACTAACTGGCACCAAAAAGATGCCGTGGGAATGATGATACCCGCTTAGTTTGCTGGACACTTAAAAATTGCAAAATGCTCCTTCTTGGCCTAAATGGGCCGTTATTCTGAACCTGGTCACCAATTCCATACGCATAGTGTTTGGTCACTGGACTATGCTGTTACATAAAGCCCAGTCAGCTCTGTGTCATTCAAATAAACTACGTCTTTACTGGTCTTTGCACAGGCTACAAGGCTAATATCATTTTCCTCTAACCAGATTTCACAATATAAGGATCTTCACCATAATTTATTAATATTCCTTTCACTCAGTCACTATTGCAACTGAACGCTCTGCACTGTCAAAGGACAAAGATGGTTTGGGGCAAAAGGGATTTTTTTAAATCATGGAAAATCAACCAGCAAAATACTCTGGCTAACATGAAGTTCTCCATTCCAGAATTCTTCCCTTGAAAGAAAAATTCTGTCCCACAGTGTGCCCTTCTGACACCATTTACCAAAAAATCTTTAATTCCGTCTAAACTGCTTCCAAGACAGTGTCATTGCAATATTTATTGCACTATTTTAGCCTCAGCTAAACATGAAATACTTAGGAATCTTCTACCTTCAGTCAGAGCAATATAAATCCAGGGGAGAATGAAATCAGCGCAGCTACTGTGGGTTTGGTTATTTCACATTGTCAGAGGTTCAGGATATCCAGATCAGATTACCCATTACTAGCATATGTTCCATAAGTGCCTTTAACTGATTTGTTAGACAGGTAAAAGGAAAATTTCAGAAAGTAAACCTTCCTCCTCCCGCTATATATTTTATATATATTGCCTTTCAACTAGTTTTCCAGTACACACACATGCAAAGGAAAATGAAACATCTCTGGGGGACAGAGTTCTGATCAATGAAGGCTTTGTATTCTTTAAGCTGTATTTTGCAATCATGACTGAAACTTCAAAGGAAGAAAGAGTTTTAAGAAGCAAAACAATGCTACAGTCATTTTCAATTTTACCTCAAAAAAACCCAAAAAACTGGAAAACACACTCAGCACAGCTCTCTGGAAATATTTAACTGCTGCCCATCTTTTTCAGTCTAATCGCCACAGAAAAAGGCATTTTAAAATATTTCATACTGGCTTATTTTCTCTTTATTTGTAAAATGCCCTGACACAGGGCATGTCAGGTATCGGTCCAATTATATGGATTCACGTTGACATGGAGTAACTCACACTGACACATCGCAGGATAAGTGCATAGATGGAGCTAAAACACAAAGTCACAGTTATGGGGTTGTCCAGATAAGCTCTTTGTATCAATATTAACATGATCCCCTGCTCTAACTAGACAAGTATTTCCTAAAAAGTATTTTAAAAGTAGTGTAAGAAATACTTTCCTTCCTTTAAATTTGATTTCATAAGTCAAAGTCAGTTACATGCTGCAGAACACACAGCTTTTCATAAAAATTTGGGATGATTTTTCTGGTCTTTTTAATCAGTGCGGGAAGGATACCATCTCTGATTTACTGTATGATAACCCCTTCATCCATAGCACAGAAGCACTGAGTTTTAACCCAAACCAACTGAAATGTATTCCATTTTTAGACCCAGACATTGGTCTCCACATGAACTCAAGAGGTGTGTGTGTTGCATCCAAGGGTAGATTTTGGCTTTTAGGCAAAAATTTTTCTTCTCATTTTCAGTCCAAATCAGATAAAGCTGGTTTTCTACAATTAAACTTCAGCGGTTTGAAGGGAGAGAGAATTATGTCAGTTTGGTTCTAATATGAGACATTTTCTTTGTGTTATAGGTACAAAGCACACTATCATTAAAAAAACATGTACAAATAATTGAACGAGGAATTAAATATTCAGGCTTTCATCTTGCAAACACACAAAAATACCTACTTACCTTTATTTGGGTAATTGTAACTAAAGTGAACTTGTGCTTATGCTTTGGTAAGGTCAGGGCCAAAACTAAAACAGCAGCAAGAAGCTTTTTGGAAGCATAGGCAACTGTTTTAACTTCATGTATTTTTAGTAAGGAGACTAATTAGCCCTCCAGACATGCACAGAGCATACAAACTTCTGCTGGAAAGTTGGAGACTCATGACTGAAAACATTGCTGTGGTTGGAACTGCTCAAGCGATGGCTTTCAAAGGTTCATTTTTGCTAATTCAGAGCCAGCTTTCACTGACACAATCCGTGGTACTTATTACACTCATTACGGCCTTTCTTCAAATCAGCTTTTCAAGCTTTGGCCCTGTGTGGCTTTGGCACTACCAGATGTTCAGATAAAAAACTCGGGGCTCATTTGCTCCTTTTTGTTTTTGTTTAGGATACTTCCTCCTTCCTCTCATCACGCATGTCAAGATGGTGTAACTAAATTTCTTTTCTCCTCAAACTTCCAAAAATAATTAAACCTCAGGCAAAGCCCACGCGCCCAGCTTCACACTGCTAAGAGAAAGTTAGGAATGAGTCACGATGGAGACATCTGGATAACGGACTGGAGGACTCTGGCTGGGGTTATTCATTGAGCTTCCCAAGTGCTTTTCATCAGTAGAACTCATAGAAGTTTGCAGGTGTGGAAAACTGTTATTCATGGTGAAGGAACTGACACGTTAAATGCACGTTAAGTGTCTTTCCCAAGACCCTGTAGTAAGCTGTAGCTCTACAAAAAGTTGAAGCCAGGTGATATGATTTCCAGTCTCAGGCCTTTCTCTCTAGCCTGTTGTTGCTGTTCAATACACTGTTAGTGATTATAAAGTGTATTTGGGGCAGTGTAACTATTGTGCATCATGCAGAAGCAGGACAGCTGAGACTGCGAAAGTCAGGCTCTGAAATCCATTTAACTGTACACTTAAATAAACAGCCAGGCTTTTGCCACTGATGTCAATGCCTTCCCACCTCCTTCTAGGTGAAACAAAATTCAGGAGAAAAAGCCATTTTCTTTAACCTGAATCTTCTTCCTTGCTCTGCTCACCTCTTTTCCTGCGTTGTATCCATTTCAGGCTTCTCATGCTTTCCAACGCCTTTACTAGCAAATAAGCCCTCATAAGTTAAATGGTTGTCCCCTGTCCTACCAGCTCAACAGGTGCCATGCATCCCTTCTTCCTAGCTGCAGCCACATCCCCACTTTCCTTCCTGTTGCCCTGTGCATTCATCAGCCATCGTGAAGTACCCTCCTCTTGGGCTAGACCAGAAGGGTACCAGCAATATGCTCTTAAAATCCCTTTTCTAAAGCTGCATCTGCCTTGGCACAAGATATGCAGCAGTTTGCCCTGGAGAACCCAGTCGGAATGGTGGTGCTCATCTTCACACCTGCAGTTACTCCTCTTTTCTCCTTTTCCTTTCTGCTGCTTTTTGTTTGCCTCGATCACAGGGATTCATACCAAGTGCTGCCTGTTGACTACAAAGTCTGTGCTACAAAGACTACAAAGACTACAAAGTCTGTGCTTTCACCTTGCTGTAAATAACTCCTCACACCACTGGAAACAGTTAACTTCCCAAGAAGCCGTGGAGACGAGAAAGCAGGACCCAGGAGCTGCTCTGAGTCACGCTTGCAGGTACTTACCAGCTGGGTCAGATATCCTCTGACTGGATTTGTTTCTCTGCCCCTAAGGACTGCGTTCAGCACAGCTCTGTGACAGCACACTGCCAAAAGTACTCTTTGGTGGATAATAACAAAGACACTGTGATTATGAGATAGTACAGAGCTCCTTACAGATGTTCTTCCTATTGGCAGCCCCTTCCACATGAGCCGTTTACCCAGTCGCCGCATCCTGTGGATTATCATTTTCACGACCTTGTTCCCCCGGGGGAAAAAAAAAAAAGCATCTTCTCATATTATTTTCTTTCTTACTCAGTACCGGATCCAGACTCTCCTCTGTGCTAAAGAAAAGGTTATAATAACATGGGCTGATCGAGCTTTTAGTCTTCATTAAGGTATGCAAAGGGATGTGTCAGCTGGATGGCAGACATGGAAGAAGCAAAGACATGATGGGACTCTCATGTTTATATATACTTGCGCAGGCTTTCCTGAAGGACCTGCAAATATGACTCATATACAGCACAACGATGGATTACTGGTTACAAATATAAACCCTACAAAAATAAGTTTTCTGCATGGCTTTTCACACTCCTCTAAAGTAGACTATTGCTTTCTATAGCAGCATCTTTTGAAACAAAAAAGAAAGAGTAAAGAGCTCACTCCTTCAGATTTGCAACAATATTTTCAACATCTTGGTTCCTTTCTAAAAATCATTTATAATAGTACGCCAGAAAAATTAAAAGAGAAGAAGATAGTCTGTTAAAGACATTCTGTAGAAATGGGCTGAGATCAGCTCTCAGCCAGCCAGGTTATCAACCTGGAGCATCTATTCTCCAAAATGAGAGCATAATATTTGCATTTATGCACGTATCACTGATAACAGAATTTAGACTAACATTTTGTCTAAAGGTCTTGACACAGAGATGAGATGCAGATAACACAGTTTTGTTGCTCTGATAGCTTTTACAGGTGGAGAAGCTGAAATATGAAGATACTCACTTCACTCTCTTCCCAGAAGTTGGAGGAAGGGGGCTGAAGACCTGGAATTTTCCCATTTCTCCATCCCCGTGAAGCCTCACAAGCTCTATCTTTCCTCTTCCCAGACATTTTGATCCATATGCTCATCCCTGAGGGAAAACACAAACTAAAACAGGTAAGGTATTTAGTAAGACTTGGTTTAATCGGTCCTCAGTGCAAAATGTATGTCAGTAGTAGGAGAAACTTCAGATGGAGAAGAAATAGAGGGAAAAAATGAAATATTAACTTGGAATATAAAAATCTAGTGGATCTTTATCCAAAGCAACAACCTTAAAAATATTGCAATATGGCAGTAACTATTCTGTGCTGTGCAAACATTACTTTACCTTCCGAAGTGTTCAGCAGGATTTTTTTTCTTCCATGGTCAGCTGAAGACGCTCATGTTATTAGGAAAGAGTGTCAGGAAACGAATATAAATGTTATTGTGAGAGGAAACCTGTTTCAACTCCCATGATTACAGTTTAAAACAGCTGCACCCCAAGAGAACAATAGAGAGATTTATTTCTCTTATAAGTCTCAAAGTTATAAAAAAAAAAAAAAAAGGCCTGGAGTCTGTGAACACAAAAGAGGGAGAGAAAGAGAGCACATGAGAGCAGGGATGCACATGTACTTATGAAAAGGAAAACATATGATTCCATCAAATATTCAACACATTTCTTTTGTGCACTTAAAGAAAACGAATCATAAACCCCCCAATATTCCAGGTTAAAAATTGAGTAAAAAAAAAAAAAAAGGGCATGTTCTATATGCGTCGTACAGGCACTACTAGAGATGTGAGTGCAAAATACAAAAACTGAGTATCTACAAAGCAAGTCCACCCGTGTTTTCTGGGCACATTACAGGCCCTTTGGAAAACTTGTTCTCCAGCGACGATTTCCATTTCTTGCAAGTGGCATCCCACAGCATCATTATGTCTTATTCTCAGTGGATGTTTTATTCTTGCTATGGGACAAGCAAGCTGGCGTTAGTGAGAATCCAGTTACGCGCCAGCGGGGCAGACCTGAGACACAAGGAAATTAGGATTTGTTTTGAGCCCTGCCAGTAAATACTTGGGCAAGACTCAGTAGTTCCCATTGTCTCTCACATTTTGTGTTTATTCCACGTAGAGGCTTGGTAAATTTGTGGTGCTGAAGACCTCCTCCTCCTACAATGATCTGCAATAAATGTATCTGCTTCCTGTTCAAAACCACTGATGCCACTAAACTGGTTTTGAAGGGCTGCTGTTCCATTTCAGTGACCGGGCACTCAGCTATGTTGTCCACAAGACGACATATTGCCTTTGCAGCCAACCAGGGAAAGTTCCCATGCCCACGGAGGGGACAGCAGATGGGAAACCACATTCACTTCAACCACCGTGTCAAGATCACAAGAAATATCCTACCCCCAGATTGCTGTTTTACAGCTGAAAGGAGCAAGTCTGCTCCTCAGCTGAGAAAACAAACAAAAAAAGATGGCCATTAATGACTATTATGAAAAACAAAACAGGAGGAAGTTGAGGAAACAAAAACAACAAAAAGCAAAGCCCATCCATCAGAAACGGTCACTGAGCAGATAGTACAGCTTACCGAGAGAGCGCCTCCCTACATTTCATTAACACCTCTATTATATATTTAAGCTACTCCAGTTGCTCTGCCAAGGTCTTGTTTCAGCTGTGAGGGAGAGAAATGATGACATTTTATGAGACATGCACAAAAAGTATCGCTCAGCTACTTTCTCAAATCCTGCATTAGAAGTCAAAATTTATTCTAACTGCATACAATTGGTGTTTTTCTCCAGACGGTATGGCATTTCTTGATTTCATGATACTGGTAGTATCATGGTATTCTCAGTTAACTATTTCTGCTTTTCTGTTCAGAAACATTAGCATTAGAAAGTGGGAAAAGTTATGCATTTTGGTTATAACAGAGTGCTCAGTCAGGAAATTTAGGTTTTATTTCCAGATCTGCTATGAATGTAAATCCCTCTGGCAAATCCCTTGAACTTTCCATATTTCGTTTTCCCAGTCTGTAAACAGAGAATCTACTATTTTTAAATGTCTGCGATAAGCAGCAATTTACATTTCTATCTACAAATACAAAAACTATTATTTGAAGTGTGATTAGATATCACCTTCTGTTATTAGACATTATAAATTAGGATTTGAAAGACATAAGTGTCTGCATGCCACTCTTTAGATGTAAAATCGGAAGTATCATAACTCAGTGTATTAATTTTCACATGAGGCATCTGAAAAGAAACTCGTATTTCAAAAGGAAGGTAGAGCATTTGAAAACACATGGTAGCCATATTGCACCTCCCAGAGGTTCCCCTTGTTTCTCCTTCTATTCCTATACGTGCATCAAAAAAGAAAAAAAAAAGGAAAATGAGTAAAAGAAAGTGATAAACATTATGAAGGAAATTGCTACATATCTGAAGTCAAGAGAGGCCTTCCACTGATTTCAGCGGACGCAGCTTTTGGCTTTTTAGGTTTAATGAGAACCGTTTTGGTCTACAAGTGGAAAAAAAAAACAGTTAAATATTTCAGAACTGTTTTTCCTTTCCCAAGCAAAGGAGTGATCATGAGTTCATTAAAAAGATTATCTTATTTTTAATAGTAATTATGAAAAAAAAAATTATCTGACCTACTGCTTGCACCATTTTAATTGGCATCTCTTCCTTTTAGATACATGGGCTATGTTCCACCTTACAACATTATTCACAAACGTTCAGCAATGTGTTAAAGTCAATATTTCCTAAAAAATGTAGCTCCTCTTTTAACTGTCTTTTACATTTCCATTTTTTATCCTATTTTAACTGTCTTTTTGATCTCTGTTTTTTGCCATCAGTTTTCACAGATCTGGAAGAGAGATGATCAAAATGTTGGCTTTGTTGCTGTTGATGACCCTTTCTCAGATGTCTGGACCTGTGATGCTTTAATGCATGCAGTAGTAAGGTACTTCTCCCAAAAAGCTGGAAACTTACAAACTTCCAAGAAAATGTTTTATGTCCAAACTTGCCAAAAGCTATAGTATCATAAAAAGGCTACCGAATAAACCTGTCTCTTCTATAATTCCAAGGGACAACAATGGAATTAAATTAGGAGTGAATTTCACTCAAGCACTTAAACCAGTCTGTTCCTACTGTATCCTGCAATAATCCCAATAGCCAGACATTCCGGTTTCAAGCAGATGTTTTCCATTATTTGCATACAAGGGATACCAATAAATGTGATGCAATTTTTCAGACCATCCACATAAACAGCACTCACTTGAGATAAGGATGCACCATTACCTCTGGCTACTAAACACTCACTTCTGTTTAAGCAGGTCACTGTGAGGATCTCTCATTTCCGCAGCAAGAAGGAAGGGCTCTGCTATCTCCACAGGAACATCCTCTTGCCCTTTTCCTGGACAAGGTTTGTCCACCTGGAGTTGAAGCCGAAGGTGGGGTGGAGGCAAAGGTTTCCTCTATGAATGCAGTAGCATGGGATTTTTGCCAAACACTGTGACAGAAAAGGCACCGGGACCAATACCTCTTGCTGCTGGTCAGTTTGGAGTAATTTGCTCAATCTGGTAAAAAATTTGGAGTATTCTCTGTGATGGAATATTCACCCCGCTGGGAATGTCTGCTCTGCAGCTACTAGCCTGCCATAGCTTTTACTGTGTGAGAAATCATCCAGCGTTCATCGTATGTGTTTTGCAGCAAAGATATGAAATTCAGAGTTCAAACAACCAAAGGTTCAAGTGTCAGTTTAAAAAGAAAAAAAAAGAAAAGAAACACTCACAGCCAAGGGAAATACCTCAAAAGTCAGTGCACTGACCACTGACCACTTCCCAGTGGAAAATGCAAGACTTTTGCTGTTTCCAGAGCATCTTCGTTCCCTCATCTCCAGTCTTTCCAAGTGATCTATCTACATCTTCCTGGCAGAAATCACATCCGGAAGAAGAGGAGGGAAGGGCCAGAGCTAAAATGAAAATTTTCATATCCTACACATGCTGCAGTCAAAAACCACCATCTTTTCTTTCCCAGTTGTTCCCAGTTTGCCTAACACTCCATAGTTTTCAACTGCTACCACAATTTAAAAGTATTTATGTTTATTTACAACTGTAGAACCTGAATTTTCCATATATTCTGCTTTAGAGAGTGATACTGCCAGCATCAAGGGCAGGATAGCTACTACCCACCACCTGACTGGCAGCAATCAGTACTTAGAAGGACTGATAACCTCAGGATAGGAAAGACTACCCCAGTTTTCCAGAGTCAGAGAAAAAAGCAGTCTCAGAGGCCTGTTAGTGTGAAAAAAAAAAAAAACACATGTAGGAATTCTCTCCTAGACTCCTATTCACTGGAAGAATTACTCGCTAACACAGTAACTTACAGCAAAATGTAACTTTACTTTTTTCTCACTGAGAAAGGGCAATGTGGAGGACCCAGACAAACAAAAGTTATCAAGCACTAGAGCTCAGCTGCATAGAACAGGTAGACTGAAAAGCTGAAGAAACGCTAGCGTCTTCTCTAAGGGAGGAGAGAAATCACTTTGTTTAAAGTCACCGGCAATAAATAGACTGCAGAAAAAATAATGGTTTAAAGCAGCTGAGAGTTTGGAAAGGTAGCCTGGCTTTGCCAGGGAGAAGAGCGGGACAGAAAAGCTAGCCGTTGCCCACATGTGTTTTTGCATATTACATCCAGTGAAGGAGAAGGACCTGAAGCTGTTTAAACTTATTGCCACGTAGCTCCAAAGCCCTGCCATCAATGTGAGGTC
This sequence comes from Struthio camelus, assembly GCF_040807025.1. Lineage (NCBI taxonomy): Eukaryota > Metazoa > Chordata > Aves > Struthioniformes > Struthionidae > Struthio > Struthio camelus. The sequence continues at coordinate 31,790,788 of NC_090982.1, forward strand.
CTTCACAAAGTCTGGCCCACTATAAGATCTGCAGAGCAGAGCAAGGCAGAGCGACAAAACGCACCCATTTGACCCTTTAAGGGCCCTAGACTTGAACTGTAAGACACCTGGTTTACAGGCTTTGTGCAGAGAGGTATTGCCCTGTGGCACTTCAGGAGATCTGGCTTTGCCCCAGTGCACATCACAGAGTTGATGGAGGCCAAAGAATGCAAACGTGCTGAGATTTTTCTCTCCCTCTCAGACTTCTTCCTCTGAAGCTAACTCAGCTGCCAGCATAACCTGACTTGTCCTAGTTATGAAGGCTGGGGCAGACCTCTCATCGCAACTAGGCAGGAGCAAGGTCTGCAAGATGCCAGCTATAAACTTTCCAACAGAAAGCAAACCTGATATCTGTTAGGTATGTGGTGTCCTTGTGTTATTGAGTATGCATAGCTAATTGTCTTATTAACTGGTCACTAGCAAGTTAGTTGGTAGGTGCCCCTCACCCAGAATACAGAGAAATTAGAGCTGAGGCCCTTGGTTTCTCATGGGTCTCTTCAGGAAGTGAAGCATGCAGAGGACAGGCATTCGGGTGGTAGGGAGATGCAAGGTACTGTACAAAAGGAAGGTGCAGGAGGAAGAGGAGAGATCATACAGCTAAGGAGGAAGTAAGGGAACCATAACTTTCGCTCCAGAAAAAAAGTCCTGTGGGACCAAACCAAAGATGCTCTGTGGTGTTCCCCTTAGGAGCGCTCCCAAGCTGTGTGTTGCATTAGTTTATTACGGGGATGAGCATGGTGCAAGAAGCACAGACAGCTCCCAAGATGCAGATTTTCTGTTAATCTCACACAAGGAACACTGTGATCAGGAGAGTTAAGTTCTGATTTCACCTGGGCAAAAACACGTGTGGACAGTTGTCAGCCTGCTCAAAGGTGTGCTGTTCCACGCAGATAACTCAGTCACGTTAGCTCAAATAAATAACAGTTTAGGAGAGAAACGGAAGGCACAGCAGAGTAGTGAAAATCATGCTTATTATTGTTCTTACAAATGGTCACATCCTGAAGCCATCAGCCTTGAAAAGGACAACTATTCATTTTCCAGGGCTTAACTATCATTTGTTTTTCTTAAATTATGTTTCTTTTCTTTTTTCTTTTGCTTTTGGAATGGTTTATTATAAGCCAAAAGACAAAGAAAGCTACTTGATTTTGCAAGATATTCTCCTTTGATGGCAAAAAGCTAATGCAGGTACCTACCTTGGCAGTAGGTGCTTACATTGCCTTTTCTTTCCAGGATCATCTCTCTAGCTTAGCTCTGCTTTCTTTCATAATGATTTTTTTTTTCTCTTCTTGAGCGGCTTTGAGATTGTAACAACTGACGATACCCTTCCTGCGACTCCTGTCTTCAAAAAATCATTTTGACAAATGCGTGTAGGTACGTTCCTTCTGCAAATTAATTCAGAAATTCTCCTCTTGAATTCAGCATGTAAGAAAGCCAGGCAGCAGTCAATCTAAAGAAACGCTTGTCCTAAAGCAGGCCCAGCCTGAGCAGGTGGCCTTTGCAGAAGCATCGAGTCACTCTGAAGCTGGTAGCAACAGAACTCAGAGCAAGCACAGCCTCCCAAATTCCTGCTTCCAGCACATTCGCAAGGATTTTTGTTGCAGTACGATGAACAGGAACACAAAAATTGAGCAACTACTATTGTTACTGTCCTATTTCCCATACCATGTTAGCTGCATGATTAGCATTTACACGAAAGAGGAAATTCCCACACATGTAGCACTGTCGAAATACAGATAAAGTATTAGGCTCCAAATAACTTTCTCAATGGCCAAAAGTATATCGATTACACTAAAGCGTTTGGGCCCAATTATTCCTTGTTAGTCAATGTGAACTACAGAGCAAATACCAGGTAAATGGTTACAGAGCACACTCCCAGGGAAGACACAAATATTTGGTCACCCTCCTCTAAAAATACTACATTTTAACCCTTAAGTATGGTTTCCTGTCAAATATCCGGTATCAGAATCAGGAAATGAATAACCCTATCAACACCATATTTTCCTTTACCAATAAGACCGCAGGCTTTGCTTTGAGGGACAATTTTCAGTGAAAAGGGTTTTATTGTCTCCATTGGCATTCATGGCTGGAACAATTTAAATAATATTTTTGTGACAGAAGGAAGGAGTCAAACCTTTGGAGAAAAAGGCATTGTGTTCTGTGTTTTGGGGAAAAGCAACCACAGAACATAGTGTTTCTCATCACTCAACTCTAAGCTAATAAAGGGTGGGAAAAGTGTTGCAGCAGCCAGCTCACCAGAGATATTAGCGTTAAGCAGGCCAAGAAATTTATTGCCTGTGTTTTGAGGGCTAGTTCATTGAGGATCCTGTTGAAAATAGCATCACAGCTCCAAATTCTAAATCGAATGGTTTTTGCTTTCCAACGAAAGCCTTCAGATGTAATTTTTCCTGAACGGCTGCCTTAGCTCCAAATCCCAGGCTTCCCCCTTAGGGCATCTTGAACAGGACTGCAACTCCTCTTGCATACACCTCGCCTGCACATGAGGAAGGTCATCCCCAGGTTTTGTGGGCAGGCAAAGCGCTCCCTTCACCCTTCCTGGCCATAAAGGTAACATGCACCGAGCTCAGGGTGGATCATCTACCACCCGGCATCAGAAACAGAAGGGGAACGTAAATGCTTAAAAGCAAACAATTTCTCTTCTAGCAAAGATGGAGCAAGGTTCTCAATTAATTACTCATTTAATTCTCAATAACATTCCAAGGGATTTCTCTGTGATCATTCTAAATAAGACACGCAAACGTTTGCCTGGCCTATCTTTCCCCTGATTTCTTCTCTGAGTTCCCCAGCAACGTGATGCTGTACAGTATGAGGACTGCATTATTGCTGAACCTGCAGTGACCACAATAAATGGAGTTAAATCTGTTGAAGTGTTTTCAGTATAAACCTCTGCTTTCAATTAGACCCAACTTTCTACAGTTTTTACCTTTCAATCCCAGTCTTGTTTCCTGTCTTACTACTATGTATTTAGAAAATCAGCGAGGAGAAGTGAATAAAGCAAAATCCTCCCAAAGAGCTTTGAGCAAAATCCTCCCAAAGAGTTTTGAACAAAATCGAAGTAGAAAACACCATGCCCTTCCTTCAATCACAGGTAACGGTTTTGGATTTAGTTTGCACAACTCTTGAAAAGAAAAATAGAAAAAAAAAAAAAAAAAGAGCCTAAAAGGACTCTGTTTCAGTGGACGTTAATGAGAAACGGGCGGCCATAGCACACGCCTTGAGGAGCCCTTGTCCCCCCGGATGCCACTGTCCTGTCCCACTGGTGAGGTCCATCTCCTCCCACCACTCAGAGGAGACTGGAGCTCAACTATGCTGGTTTTTATGGAGGTCTCATCAGCTTGCATGTCTCTGCGCTGGCTTGCGACTCTTCCATCGAAACTGCTGGCGGGGGCACCGACTGGTTGGATAGGTTTTGCAGCCCTTCTCCTGGGCATTTGGCTGAAGATGACCAATTTGCTTCTCAGCACGGGACTACAAACAAGCCAATGGGTAATATCAGCTCTTTGTAATTGCTGGAAAAGGCCAGATGTCCAAACCAATGAGCTACATAAAAAGGGCTTTTAGTCCATTAACAATTCCCCGAACTACCCAGACCACTTCTTCCTCATTGCCTGTGTTAATGGAAAGGATGTGCAGCTCACATAACAGTGGAACGCTGTGGATTTGCAAAGAAGAACACTGTAATTCTGTCATGGATAGATATATATGAGAAAAAACTTTTCTTGGCCTCTAGATCTGCTCGATACTACATTTGAGAAGAGTAGCAGAGAGACAACAGACATGCAATAACCAACCATTAAGTAACAGAGTTAGTAAAATAAGAACTGGACCAAATCTCTCCAAGCTAAACATGAACCAAACTTTTTTCTTCAGTTGAGAAATATTTATGTGGCATTCCTCCAGTCATCACTTCTTATTTGCAGATGCTGCTGTTTGTAGATGATCAGAAATTCACTAACAGTAGTTTCCTCCCCACAAGAAAATGTCAAATGATCAGGAGTGCAACATTTTACAGAAATATTTCAGTCTTGCATTATTTCTCATAAGGAAAGGAAGGAGAAGAGAATTTCCATTAACTTTCTATTTGGGTTTCTCCAGAATGGAGTAATTTAGTTTTTCACTTAAAAAAAATATATATTAGTTTCACTTTAAGAATTCGTTTGCAGAGTGTTGACATCAAAATCACTTATTTCAATTGACATATAAGACCTTTTTCATTAGCATTTTGTTTTAAGAGAAATTTCAAAATTTTCTCTTAAGCTTGTAGAATTTGCAGCCAAACAGAAAGTTTGATTCCTGTCTGATTGTTGTCACTGACTACTTTCTGGTGGTACCAGCTGTACAAAGAAATCTTCTCATGAATGGTTCAGTGCTAAATTTCAGTGCATCATTGGGCAACACAAAGTTTAAGTCAAAAAAATATCCCACAGTGTATTCATATGATGTAATGCGAACGCAATCACATGCATGTGAACTCCTATGATCTAAAATTTTTTTTTGCTTCACTAAGAGCCCAATAAAAATGTTATTTGTGGCAGTATCTCATTGCATCAAGTCAGCAATACTAATTTATGCCAGCAACACGTTTCGGTGAGTTAAAATGCTGTTACTTCTATGAATGCTCTGAAAGAACAGAACAATGGGAGCCTGCCGTGAAATTTGATGTCCGTAACAACCTCAAAGTCAATGAAATGTGCTGAAAGGACTGGAGGTAGTGGACACAGCTGAAAGTGCTTCCTAGCAACGTTTAAAAACACAGACCCTGCACAGAAGGTTTTTTTTCCTTTACTGATTTGGAAAAAGAGAATGAGTCAGTTTTAGAACAAGACAGTGAGGGAAGTCACACAGCTGCAGTACAAGTGGCATTAGCTTCTGCTTGCAATTAGGGCTTCATTTGCTTTTTGTTTTCTGTTGCATATACAGCAGTTAGTCTTAAAACTTACCAGCTTCACTTGGACAAATAAACAGTTACTCCGCTACTTCAGTCTATTTATTTCAAATAGCCGATGATGAATGCGTCATGTTAAATAAAATAGAGAAAGAAATCTGACGGGAAAAGGAAGTTACACAGCAAGCCTTGGGGCAGCTAAACTACCCGATCCGCCAAGCTGCACACCCAAATGTTCACGCAGCTGAAAGCCATGTCCCCCCCACACGCTCCCACTGCAACCTTTTGAACGTCCATGGTTCAGGTGAGCCACCTCACACACAGAGCTCCTGGCGCGAGGGCTGTGCATCAATATGCATCAGCAAAATAAATCAGCCAATATAAATTCCTAGGAGACAGAACTGTCTGGCATCATGGCCTTAGCCAAGGTTCAAGAGGGTTTTTGAAGCTCTGAGTGATCATTGCTATAGTCCAGGGACCCATCACAGGGAAAGGGCTGCATAAGAGAGGAATCAGCACACACATGTAGGCTTGCAATGTAACTAGTAACTTACGATACAATCAAAATAAATCAGCCAACATCCATGGAAAAGCTATGATAAGTAATCAATTATCCACTAAGGAAACATCTTTCCCAGTGCTATTGCCTTACAAGACTTCACCTTTTATATAGTATTTTTTTCTTGTCCCTTCTTCACCAGTTAGTCTTTGCATTCCCCACCAAGATGACTTGTTTTCATTTTCAGTACATTTGAAACTATGCAAAGATTTAGCACTTCCATAAATTAAGATCTGAAAGTAATTTAGGGAGTTCTGTTTTCATGGATATTTATTCCAAGTTTCTTAAGTTACCCCATGCAACCTTTCTGCTACCTGTAAGAAATACGCTGATCTGACTGTAAGACCATGACACGGTCCATCACCTGGAACTGGATATCGGAAGACCTTATAGAGAGACAAAGAAGAAATCTGCTCAACAGTTTGTCGGCAGTAGATTTGGAAATGATGTAGACAGAAAGCAGCATTTGCAGAGCATGTAGGCTGTAGATTTGAAAAGACTAAATAATTTTTTGTGTTTTTTTTTTTTTTACTTAAGAAGGGGAACTTTATGCACCTTCACAGCAAAGAGATTCATCCACCTGCTGAAGCTATGCTATACTCTGACAAAAAGGGTGATCCCAGAGAACAACAAAAAATGAAACTCATATGACTACAGGGCAGTTCTTTCTAAAGGCCATAAAAGGTATAATCATGATTAAGTGTAAATTAACCCTAACTCAATTCTTCTCCGTTTTATTAGATTCTTTCTTATTTATCCAAACACAGAGTTGAGGTCATTCCTGAATTTATGTGCTGCATTAAGCAAATTATACTGATGTTAAGAAGATAGAGGAAGCGAAGAGAAGGAAGAGGGTTACGTGAGACTAATAGAATTAGGCCAATGAATTTAACTTCTAATATCTGAAGTTTTATCAGGCAAACTTAATCAAAAATTTTTCATTCTATTTCACAATTCCTATCACAAAGTGATGATTTTGCCAGATGGATATTTAACCCAAGACAGAATTTACTGCCTACATTACAAAAAATGAATCATTTCACCATGAAATGGCCCAATGCAATTATACTTTTAAAAGCTCAGGGAAGTTCAAAGGATCCTAGAAGCTATCAGTCTTTCTGCTAACCCTATTTGTTTATGCTAATATATTTACTACGCCTCTTTCTCAGGCAGAAAGGAAAGTAAGGGCTGAAATCTGGACTTTAAGTTTGTAATGAGTTTAAAATTAAATCCTTGTTATTTTAAAAAACCGTGCTAAATAAGATAACATATATATCTTTCTCTCCTTTACAAGCAACCTCAGCTTTCTTCTGAGTCCCAGCTAATAAAGCATATTTTAAAACATCTATAATTTCCTGCAATTCACACTAGGCTAACCTTCATATTGTATCTCAAAAATAATAGTAACAACCTATGTCTATATCAACAACTGGAAAGCTGTCAGAGAGGGTCTACAAAAAACACATATATTATTTATCTCTGAGCATCCGCTGATCACACTAGACACAGAGCCCTAAGAAAGCACCAGCTGTCAACATTTTTCCAGTATACAATACCATGAAAAATACTCTGATAGTAGTATTTCTGGAATACATTAGATGGAAGTGAAGGATGTGGCTTACTTTATGTGGCAGCTAAGGCCACATTTGCATCCATGAAGGGGAGATATTACGCCCATTTTTAATCATTGCATAGGGAAAGGAGGAGCCTATGTCTATTGGCTAGATATTTTTACAAGTGTATGATAGAAATCTTTTTCAGCACAATTTTTTTCCGACGTAAATTGGCTTTCAGTAAAGTTTATTTTTAGGGTGGGAAAATGGGAGGAAAAGGAAAGATGTAAGTATACATCTTCCTTCAAGTACACATTTTGTATGCCAGATAGGAAATATTCCTTGACTGAAAAGTGATTTATGACTGCAAAGCGTTATGGACTTAGTCTTTGCATCAGAGATACCTGATTAACCCTTGTTAACGGTATTAACGGTACTGTGAGAAAACCATTAGTGACCAATGAGTGACTCCTTTACAAACTGCACTTGCAAACAGATGCTAATTTCTAAGAGATAACCTGTCTAAGTTAACAGCAGGTTGTTCCCTGGACCAGCTTGCCTTATGAAACCGATATTACAAGGAAATCAATGCTTCCCATGAAATACTACTAGATTTCCCTTCCTTTTTGATTTTATAATTATTTCAAAACAGGGAGAAATTTTGCTCAGTCCCTTGTGATAGCCTGGCTATAACATTCTTCAAGAATATTCACTGGTCCCCAGAACTGCACTCCTTTCCTTTTTTCCGCTCCCTACCCCGAGACTCCTTTATACCCCTTTTTTTTTTCTTCACTTCTACTTTTGCCAGCGCTAGAAAATGAGGCAAAAAAACGGACACATAAGTGTAACAGACAAGGATCAACCCATGAAAATTCCCTGGCTTAATCCAATGCGAGAAAGGGTGCCCTAGTGTTTGTGGCTTAAATAATACTCATATTTAGCTTTAAAACACTTCTGCACTGGCACCTTACTTTCCAGTGGGACTTTCCCTTGGCTCCCGACTCTGCTTCTCCTATTGAGTGAGCTGCTTCCAAAGTCTCAGTACAAAATCCCTTGCAGGGCAATAACCACGTGGACCCAGCAGAGAGGTTTTTCTGTGAGCAGCGAAGTCAAGGCCATACTAACGGGTCTCTGTTGGCCTGCCAGAGAGACGTTTCTTTTTTCGCATACCGGGAACTGCTGCGCTTTCTCCAGCATCATGTCTGGCCAGATACTCTGAGGCTTAATTGCAGGATTTTGGGACACATCGTAGCAGGAGCGTAGGACACCAAAAGCAGGCAGAGCGACCAGTGGGACGGGTGGCACCATTCATGGGAGCCCACGGGCGGGCAGCTGCCATGCTGAAGCACGTGCTGCCCCTCGCTGCTCCATGTGCCTCAGGGTGCCCCTGAGGCTAATGTTTATTTTTAATTTTTTTTTATTTCCCACCTTGATGCTCCGGGCTGACTCTCATGGCTCCCTGGGGTGCCCTCAGACACCTGGGCCCCCCCATCCCACAGGTCGCAGCCCCGCTCAGCCCATCAGACCCTCCAGGTATGCCCAATTACTCTCCCCAGTGTGAGTGTCCTTCTTGTCCCTTTGGTGGCTGGAGGGGGAGACAGGGAAATGGGGAAAGCTCTTGAGGTGTCCAAGACTGCGTCTTTCCCTTGGGACGAGGAGAGTTCCCACTGCACCCAGCCTCAGAGACTATTTCAAATACCAAAGCCTCTGCCATAAACCAGCAGTAGACCTGAGCTCATCCAGTTCCCATGGGAGAGTGGCCGGCTAGAAGGTACAATAATTTCAACTAAGCTGATATGAAGTCACTGTTTTGGCCTTAATATAGATAGTTTTTAGTTAAAAAGTATTTGACATACCTGTTCTGCCAGTCTTCCAAAAAGCTCCTTAAAGTCATGCATGGCCCTGTGTTTTCTGCGTGATTCTTTCCTACATGCACTGTTAGCTTCCCAGGAAAACAGGATAGCATACCCATTCTAATTTGCCTCAACAGATTATTTTCCCATGACACAGCAATCAGATGTCCAACACCCACTAAGCTGCAAAGAGAGAGAAAGAAAAAAAAATAGAGCTGCAGAGAGAAAATACCACCTTTACACAACACAGTGACATTTGCATCTCTTGCTAGAAAGGCCGGAGCGCCTGAGCATATTGCAGGCAGCCAAGTGCGTCAGGCCCTGCTAACAAGGACACGTTGAGTTGTTCTCTGCGTTTATTAGCCAAGAGAGGTTTCTTCTTCAGTCAAGGGAAGTCTTACAGCACAGTATATGAAGACCAGTTCCTGAATCTCAAGCCAACGTGTGGTTTGTATCAAGATCACACTCCTCTGCACAGAAGAACACAATTTCCTGATTGGAGGTGAGGACCTTGGGAGGAAAACGCAGTATTTCAGAACTGGTTTTTCTCACCCCACTCCTCCCTCTCTTCCTGTCCAAGGCAAAGAGCAGGTCGAGCCCCCATCACTGGGGAGCACCATCTAGCTACAAGAGGACAAGAGTAAACTTGCCGCCTTCTGGGGAGAGGTTAAAAGCATGGGCGCACGGGTGAAACTGGTTTGAAAAAAAGCCAGAAAGTGTATTCCTCACAGTTAAATGGTCATCATCTCAACATTTATTTTCCATTTATAACCTCAGTTTAATGGCTGGGTTTACTTTCCACAGCCATACTTATGCCTTCGTTTTACAAACGAGAGAATAAAAATCTTCAAGTCTTCTCATTTAGAAATCTAAAAACTGACAACTTCAACTGAATGGACTTCTGAATACCTTTCATCAAGCAGAGATCACGTTATCTTTTAACTGTCACCCACGTGAAATATTTCGCGACCTGCATTCTGTTGCGATGACATCTTTACTTCCAGATCTCAGGCTGAAGGAGGCTCCTTTAACTTGCATGAGCAGGACTGGACTCAGGACCCTTGGCCAGACTCTGCCCCAGGCACACTGGAGAACAGGGCTGAGTCCGTCCCAGACAGCGGTTTTCCTTACTGCTTGGAGATGATGCTGTGCTGCTCCCATGCTCCTCGGTCACGCCAGCTCAACCTCCCTGGCAGCTCTCTGAAGCCCAGCGCTGCAGAGCAGACTTCCAGCTTCCAGTGGGAAGCGGCGCACCCGAGGCAGCCCTAGCAACAAGGGCTCGGCTGACGGCTTACCTCCCTCCGTATTTCCATGTTCCTCACTTGAAACCTCTTGTTCAGTTGTCGGGTGATAAAATAATTACCCTTCTCCTATATGAAACATTACGTTAAACAGCCTTTTAATCATTTGGTGATACATTTGTTTTCCAGCTAGCGAAAGAGTCCCATAGACTGTGAACCAGCTGTACCCAGGACTGAACCCAGCCAATGCTGCGCTGGCGGGCAGACCATCTCTCCATCCCAGCTCCTCACCCCTGCGCTGATGGCATCAAAAAGAAGATTACAGGCATTTCTGAGGTCTTTCCTGGTTCAGGATCTACAGTCCTGAACTGAGGCAAAGTCAGAATTGCTGTCTGAGTCCCACAATAACCTCAACTGATACTCATGCAGTTTGGGGCATATTTCTGGTACAGAGTTTTCAGAGCAGAAGAGCAGCGAGTTGCAGCATGTATTTCCTAAGCAGTGCGCTTCAACAGCTTCTCATCCTCTGGCTATCAAAAGGTCCAAAAGGGTTGGAAAATATCCAGTAGCAGACACAGCCTGACCTCAGGTGGACCATCATATGCTGCAGGCTGCATGGGGCGCAGGGAGCCCTGGGGCGAACAGAAGAGCTACCTGTAGGTAGCCTCTCAAATTTGCTATTGCAAGCACAGTGAGCAGCCGTAGCTCCTGTTAATCTCTACAGAAGTCGTTTACCATCAGATGCATGCAGAAAGTCCAGACCTTTTTTCCCAGATATCTGAGAGAATGTTTGGCTTCCATTTACCATAAAAAAATAAATTGATTTCAGGGAGAATTTTTGATTCACAGTAGAATCTCGACACAAAATCTTTAACCCTCACGGTCAAACTCAGCCCTGCAGTTTTCCCATTTGGGTTTATAGAGCTCGGAAGAGCGAATCACTGGGTTCACTGCATGGGCTAACAGGGAAGCATCAAAAATTGGTAGCAGTTTACCTAAGTGTCAGAGGGTAATCAAGGCTGCAGTTGCATTTATGCTCGGTTTTAGCCTGAACAGACTGTGGGACTGCATGTTTCACCAGATGGCACATCTGCACTGAAATCTTGCAATCTATCAGGCGGGAAAGGGAGCCCCCGCTTCAAACCCATTTTGTGATTCTCAGCTCCTGGCCTCAGACACTGCTTGCTCTGGAATTCCCTGTCCCCAGGGTGATGTTCAAATAGCTGCTAAATGAGGGACAGAGATTCTTTCCACCCACACACGTTATCCATCACTTGCAATTACAAAGTTGTCTGTAAATAAAAAAAGATTTTTTCTCTTTTTCAGTGCTCTTCCAAATGTTTACAGCTGCACTGTCACAACCAGCATCTGTGACTTTCCTATTTACTATTAAATTAGAGCAGCATTCCCCTATCAGTCGGGAGAAGAAACATTACAAAAGAGAATATTAAACATGTATACAGCAATGATAAGAAAGAAAAGACAGAAAAAATAATGAGATTACATTTACTAAGCATTTGAAACTATATATGCGTGGTATATGGAGCCATATGAAGTAGAGAAATTCAGGTTCCACAGATCTGCAAAAACCATAATAACCCTGATAATTATTTTTTAAATATAATTAATTAATTAAAAATAAATACTTTCATCAAGTCCTGAAGAATTATTTTCTCAGTGAGTCTAGAGCAAACTGAACCAATTCTCACTTTCAAGTACTTTGCAAATAAATGATGTTGTTTTCCCTTGATGCATGCAGTTGTTCTAAGAATTTCAAGTCAGATTGTACAATACGTGCTAACTGAGAGGTAAAATAAAATCTGATTTCATGAGAAAGTTTAATGCAACTCTGTAGAGTTACACTGTATTGCACAGGCCTAAGGCACCTTCCATTATGCAATACAACCATCCCTAAACATCCCAGATTTCTGCACGTTCATTACTATCAGGCCTCTGTGAGTGGGTTTATTTTTCAGATTGCATTTCTGGCAGTTTACTAGATTAACCAAACTCCCTTTCAAGTGTCCTTTCTAATCACCAACACCGAAATTTGAATGGCCTGCTGTTGTCTCAGGTCATGGCATCATTCGCACATCAGCTGTGCACAGGTTTTACTGTGCTGTTCTTCCTTTTACCATGCTGAATCCTGAGAGCGGCCAGCTCTCAGGAGTCCTTGGGGAAGCGAGGGACTGAGCAGTCAGAGTGTTCGCTGAAAGCTAATTAAAGGTTAGTAGAAGCAGAAAAGTTACGCTGAGGGGGGAAGAAAAAAGATGTTGAAAATGCGTGGCTCTAAGTTAACAGTACAAAATGCAGGAAAGCGGCGAGATTTGCAAGAAGTGAGAAAACATGGCACTCTAAGAGAAAGCCTGAACCTGTGTCAAAGTTAAGGTCTGAAGCACAGTATTGGACTGATACCGTACTAACACCTGGGCTGTGGTCTGCTGCGAGGACAGCTGACTCTACAACACATGGTATTTACAAGAGGAAGGACTTGCAGCTGGTTCGCAGGCTGCTGTAAACAGTGGGGAATTATTCAGCTGCGTATCCCAAAATAGATTGGGACGAGATTTGATGCTCCTCCTGCTACTCCGACATCCCTGATCTTTGGCTCTCAGCATTTCCTGCAACATCAGGACACCCCTTTTCCGCACAGCGCCAGCGATGTTACAAAGAGCAGGGCCGGCTGCCGACCGGCGCGCTCCCCGGCACGCCGGCGCGGAGCCGTCGGCAGCCTGCGGCTGCCCTCTAGGCACCGGCCCCATCCGTGCGCCGCGCCGCAAGGCGGGCAGACCATCCAGGGGACCTTCAGGGCACCTCCACCCTTGAAGGAAATCCTTCCAGGGAGGTGACCAACAGCGGCAAAGCGTCTCTTTCCGAACACCCCTTCTCTGCAAGTGTCAGTTAACGTGTAACTCCCCAAGTATAACAGCGGGATCTTTATAGCCTGGAGCACTCCCTGCGAGAGCAAAAACACCCTTGCAACTCACGTCAAACTCCAGCACTTAAAAAAAGAGCAAAGAAGAGCAAAAAAAGGACAAACTCAAACACTACAGACTTCTCAAATATGCATTTTGTGGCTAACACTGTCTACTCATGTCACTGCCGAAACTTTAAATCACACTTGGTGAAACAACTCATCTTTTATAAATGATCAGACCTGAAGTCTTTGGCTATCACAGATGCACAGAATCTGGCTGAGCGGTAAGAGATAAAATAAAGAAAATCACTAGCAATATGTGTGATTAAAGCACAGGAAATTTAGCTGTACTTAGTGTAAGAGGAGGCAGGACTACAGAAGGAGAAGAATATAAGAAGGAGTTACTGTATTCTTTCAGTTGTTCATTGCTCCCTGTTGATATAATCTTTTCAAGATTTCTAGTAGGCTGTTTTCAGATGCTTTCCATATATTCCTTTTTTTTTTTTTTTAAATCATCTTTGCTGCTGCGTCAGCTGGAATAATACCTACTTGAGTACTGAGACACACTATTGTAGTATCAGCACCTTGCAGGCACCTTGCTCTGTGAGGTTAGGACGGATGACCATCTTCTTCTGAAAATGGTGGAATGGAGTGCAGAGACATTGCTTGTGTAAAACTTGAAGCAGAAAATCAGAGCGGCATGGTCATGCGCTGCCTAGTCCCGTGCTGCAGCCAGGAGATCAGCCTTTACCCAGGCCACAGCAGACTTCACCGTGACAGAACCGCATGTTACTTCCACGAGAAGAAAGCTGACGTTGTTCAAAGGCAATGAATTTCGCTCGGCATGGCGAAAGCCCGTCTAGAGCACGATCAATATTGTTCGACCAGGGAACGTACTTTCTTTTTCTTTTCTTTTTTTTTAAATATAAAGAGAATACTACATCTAATATTTTAAATGACAGTACTTGTTCAAGGGAATGTCTATCCCAGGAAGAACAGTCTGAGTACTTAAAAAAATGGCAGCATTTCAATTCTTGCCTTTTATATAGGGTAGTTCACATTATAATCCATTATATCTCAAAAGATCTCCTAAGCAAAGAAAGAACTATTTTTTAAAACAGTTTGAAAAGGTCCCTTGCCAGTGGAATCAGAAAAGCTTATTTTGCTTCAAGTCGGAACACCCTTAGCAGGATGTGTTTTCTACAAAACAAGGAAAAGTTGTGGACAGCACAGTTTTTGTAAAGGCACCAATAATCCCAGTACCGGTTTTTAGACATTTAATTACTGAAAAGCTAATATTACATATTTGATATATATATATTTAAATCTTCTGTGATTTCTCTAACATTTTTAGCAATTCCTGGAGGAGAAATATATGTAGAACATAAGGTTTTCATTGTGGGTGTTCATATTATGAACACACTAAGTTTAATTCTTTCTTCTGTCCATTTCTAGGCTAGTCTGATCCTGAATGAACTTTGATCTTATTTGTGACATTCCAAGAGAGCCAAGCGTCCTTTTATGAAGTTGATTATTATGCCAAACATCAACAAGAACAAACTTTAAATATGCAGTTCTCCTCCTGTTTTTTGGAGCTGTGTGTCCTCCAAGCTCCACAGAGAGAAAGACCCAACAGCTGAAAACACACCATTTATCCCTTTTTACTTTGACACCAAGAGAAAACAAGAGCATGAATAACAGCCCATAAAAAAGCCTTTAAAATATAAGCATTTGGTGTTCAGAGCAAGTGAGGGATTTAAAGTCGGAGGTGAGTTAGCTTTTGGCAAGTTACTATTTTTTATCCTGGTATAAAAATATTCGGTGGCTTTAAATGTAATTATTTTGCATACTTTCCTTTGAAAATAAGGACAAGATAAAAACAGATGTTGGAATTCTTGCATGGGGATATTTTAGGGAAGTCTGCACCTTTTTACCATGTAAGTAAACTAACAATATTTTGCAGTTGCCCTGTCAAAACATCCATGTGTTCTGCATATGTTAATACAGAGACGAAAAAGTTCTTGTCAGATTTTTTGTTCTTTTTACAACACGCGTCAGGTGACAGACTCATTGGAAGACTGTGAGATTGAAATAGCATCTACTAGATGTTGGAGTCAGTGAAAGACCTAATAGCATGCTCCATATAAAATTGCATTAAAGGAGCAACAAAGTTGCATTCAAAAACTCCAAAGCTGCCTGTACAGACTTAATCTAGCCTCCAAGTGCTTATACGTTCTGATATAATCTTAAAGTATGAACATTTTTTTGGCCTCTGTGCCTCATTCACTGCATGAAACAGGTTTTGTACCTTAAATGAGCAACTATTCAATATGTTTCTTTCATCCTTGTTGCTCAGGGTGGGATCCCCTGCCTTATTAATTTCGCATTATCCAAAGCATTCTGCAATTAAAAATCATCAAGCTCCTTGCAGGACTCTTAAAAATAGATTTTTTAAAATTTAGTTTTAAAATCACTCATCACTGCTCATCACTATATTTGTGCTTACTAAATACTGAATTAATTCAAGTCTATAGAACTTCTTTAGTAAAAGAGTGGATTTTTTCATCCACTTCCTGGCTGGGTCTTCTGGCTCTGAGAATTTAAGGTAAAAAATAACTAAAAATGATCGATGCCCTAACTAGAAATACGAAGCATTACATTGCACTCCATATATTCAGAAACAGCTCCCAACAGTTCCAGGGAGCGTTCGGTGCTTCGGTGGTGTCAGGCTGGGGGCTCAGAAGTTGTGGGGCTCATGACCACACGCAGCGAGCGGTGAGGCGTCAGGGTCAGAGATTTGGCCAGCTCCCCTCAGTGGGAACAGAACCGGTCTCCAGGCCAGCACTAGCAACCGCAGCTATTCTGTTTTTCCCCTTCAATTTGTGCTGTACACGCCGTGCAACTTCAATATCCAACACAGAGGAGTCCTACCAGCATCAGGCTCTCTTGCTGCACAGCACTAACTCTCTTCCCTGCATCAGCGCTCCACAGTTTTCATAGATGTTAAACACTTAAATAGGTCTGAGTCTACTTTTTCACTTGCTTCCACAATCTGTTCAAATGTAGATTGTAATTTTCCATTTTAAAATTCACCTGTTTAAAATTCAGTGCAAAATTATAACACTCAGTGGATTTTTTAGATTTATTTAAATTGGAAATCCGCACATAAACCTCTGCTTTTTGCAAGAAGCATAATATAGCATATTCTCCAAAACGGGAGTGCTTACCTGCTGACCACAGTGTGAACTGCAAGGTTAGCTTACTTGACTATGTACTGTCATGCAGAGAAATTCAAGGCCAGGAATCTGAAAACTAAGGAATTGCTCCAGAACGGTGACAACAGTTTTGGAGAGCGAAGGCAAGGAGAGCACAGGCAAGGAGGCTAGAGTCAAAGCAGATAAACTATGTACTGGTGAAACAGGAACCATTCAGAAAAAGCCATAAGGACAAATTCAGGTTCAGAACTACGCTTTAGCGTACCACAGGCTGAAGAAGCACAGCCTGCTTACCTAAACAACAACGAGATTGAAGGATGACTTCCTTATAAAGATTTTTGCAGTGTAAACAAGCAAAACCAAAGTGAGATCAAGTACTAGATATCAACAGCTAGGTACAATAACACTAAGAAAAGGTATTTTTCCTTTTCAAGCATCAAATTAACCACTGAAAAAGTTACCTAAGGAATTAACATCCCTCAGAGACTAATTCAGGGCCAAATTACATACACTGCTCCCAGCCAGGGCTGACACAGGAACTGCTTGGTGACCAGCTAAAAACGGTTTTACACAAAACTGAGGCATAATGGTGCCTCCTGTCCTGAAAACCGTACTGTAAAGTCTCTGCAAATTTGCAAGTGCATCATATGGATGTTATTTAAAAATGGAATTAAAATCAGTTCTTTTGAAAATTTACTGCACAGTGTCATGCCACTTTTTGCCTCCAAGGTCTTAATAAACCCTTCAGGTTTCCGGCATGCTGGAAACTCCCAGAACTTCCATGCATTTGTGCAGAAGGAAGGGAAGGACGGAAGGACGGAAGGACCCACTCAATGGCCATTAGCTGGCTTTTCTTTTCATGACAGTACTGCAGCTGTGGTGTTAGGGCTATCTAAGTGCTTCTGTCATGCTCTTCCATTATTTTGCCTGCTTCGATTTCTTTCTGTTGATTCTAAAATCATAATATAGTTCATCACCACTATTATTAAGTCTTAATGCAAGTCCTTGGCGTACACTGATTTGTGACCGGAGCCACTTTTGCCTAGCAATACTTAAGGCGAACTGTGAACATCTATGGTCTCCCACACAAAGAAACAGGGAACGCTCACTGGGACAGAAAAGCCATACCACAAGACCTTTTACATGTGGAAAACTGCCACAGCATTTCATTGAAGTGAAGATACTAAGCAGCATTGAAAATGGCTACGCTTGCATATGTTTAATTGGTACAGTCTGTTAGTGAAGGGAAAAAATCTCGTGCCACAGGGTTTTAAAAAAATCTGTCGTTGCTAGGAGTAAATTTTTTTCTGGTTAGATTAACCAACAAACTGCCATTCATATCTCTTCTAGAGCTGTCAGCATTGCCTCATGGCAGATTATAAACCATTTCTCTGGTCCAGGAGCACAGGTCCTCTGCCTTTTGCAGCCTGTGAGGAAGGAAAACCGTTGAGCTGGATATTGTGCTGGTATACAGTAAAGCCCTAGATGTTTTTTCTACGATATTAGTACCCCTAGTATAACTTAGTTCATAAGTTAATCGCTGACTATTCAATGCATAAGAGATAACAGCAGCCCTCACCATAAATTAAAACAAACCAGAGGAAGAAGGTACAGGAAAACATTATTTTAACGATTACCGGCGGCATTTCATAGCTCGATGCCTATTGAAGGACATCTCTTTCACCACTGCATTAGGCAGAGGAGTGGCCCATCATTTACAGGCACCCGTTCGGAAAGAGCAGTCACCAGGGAAAAGCTGTACAGAAACGCGACCTTCGGTTCCCGCTCGCAGCGTTGCAAACACAGGGCAACATTTGCTTTCCTCCTCCAACACTTTTGTGGCTACGACGACCACTCTTCTACTGTGTATCTGGTGTCCCCCTTCCTAACATATTAACTTGCAGCCAGATGTGTACAGTGAAAATAATGAAATTTAGGAGGCACGCATAGGAACTCAGCATAAAAACAATATACAGCTTGCCTTAGCACATTCTTGCAGCCTTGAAACATGCACTGTGCCGCTTAATGCCATATGGAATGCTTTTTCACTTCTTTCCAGGCTTTCCCAAGGGATTATTCTAATAATTGGCATCATGTGGGGATGTGAATCTTTTACATATGTAATACTATCTGGTAGTGCATTCTAAGTGTACTACCAGTCATCATAAGCTTTTATTACAGCAATCAATATTTTATAACCTTGCATGAATATAGCATAGCTGCCCTTCCCAATTTACAAACGTTGGGCTGGAAAACGGTACTCTATATTTCTACCACAGCTTCGACCTACATCAGGAATGAAATATTAGAGGTCACCACCAGAAAGAAGAAGCAAGAAGGGGCTCGGGTCAGGGCCCTATGCGTTACGCCCTGTAGCCTTGAAACAGCTCGCGGTTTTCTATAGGAAACTGTACTCTTTCTTCTGTCAGTGAATCAGAAGAAATTTCTTTCCTATCAAGACAGCATCAAAGTTTAATTAACTTTAAAAGTGAGTTAATTTCAGCACCTGCATTTTAGAAATTCAGATATTTAATGACTTCAGATATAATCGTGAATTTCTTGTACCTGGATGGTCACAGAGTTTGTTTTGTTGTTGTTGTTGTTGTTTTGGGGCACATTTAAATTATCTGAAACCTCTTTGCCATCTCCTCAACTTGCAATACCTTAACTTTTTCTCTTCCTGTTTTGGCATTGTTTAAATCCTTAGCACTTAAAGGCATACAGATCCTTTCAGTTTGGGAGTGAGCAAATGCTTTTGCACATTTCCTGAGGCTTACTCAGCCTCCAGCAGACACACAGCTGGCTTCAACATCTCTTCCTGCAAACCCCAGAGCTCAATCAACACGTAAGGCTTCCCACACACAAGGCTCAGGTCTCAGACACACTTTCCACTTCCAAATTTGACAAATACTTCTAAAGTTACGTTCAGGTTTTCCACTTATATTGTTCCATTAATATTATTCCATTCACATTAGCACCTGCAAGGCTGAACATAAACGCCTGTGAGGTAAACCATTAAATTTAACAGTGATAATCTTATGTGTGGCTCTTGATTTTAAGGTGATGATTTTAACTCATTTGGGACACTTTTGTCTCCCTGCTTTTTCCCCTTAGGGTTTCCATGCTGGCGTTTTCTTTCTTGAGGGCTCGAGCTAGCAGCGATGCCACGCAGCAGCCCTCAGCCGGCGTGTGGTGTTACCTTTCTCATCCCCACGCTGGCTCCCTCGCTGCACTGGCTTGGCAGCTGAGCTCCAGGTCTGAGGGCTGCAGGCAGCCAAGAATTGCTCTAGCAACAGGGATGTCTCCAGTCTGTGGACTTTGAAGGAGGTTTTTTTCCAGGTTCATCTTCTTTCATCACTCTGGAGGAGAAGAAGGGCAGGAGCATCGCCGATGGCTGCCCAGCCCTGGTGGGTAAGCTGCAGGTGAGGGCAGTTGCTCTTAAATACCAGCGTACGTGGCCCGTAAGAGCAGTAAGTCCTGATTTGTCATACCTCTCACCCCTTGCTGTGCAAACCTTAGACGCAGAGGAAAATCTGGCCACAAATCTTTGATTTCTGTGAGGCAGATGCAGAGGGATGGTATTAACCTGAAGCCTTGCTCTGCTGCAAGTAACACTATTTCAGCTCCTCCCGGCAGAGCGCAGGAGGGAGGGCTGAGGGACCTGTTGCCTCCCTGGCGTTGGCTTCCCGGGAGCCATCTGTGCTTGAGTAACACTGCACCCGACCTACTTCCCTCTGTGAAATCTGGGTCAGAGTGCCCAGCATAGAGGGATTTGTATATTTAATAACCTCCTGGATTCACTCATTCCAGTAAAGTACATCTGAAAAACTACTCTTACAATATCCACTCTATTTCTGTCCTAGACACGGAGGCTTTGGAGAGAAAATACGTGGTGTAGTGAATAACAAGATACGGTAATGAAAATGTTTTAGAGGCTCCTCTTTAATTGTGGAAGATGCACAAGATATGTTTTTGGTAACAGGAGAGTTTTCCATCAATCCCAACGTGAGTAACAACAGAAAGCTTCCGTCAGTGGTGAGCACAAACCAAAAGGAAGAGAGAAATGGTTCTAGTTAGTTTCTTCACCTCAACTGGTTAACCAGACAACAATGCTTTAAAAGAACAAAGTAACATATTGAATATTTGAATTAAATTGCACTTGTGGCTCCATTTTGTGATTACACCCAAGTTATAACACAAGGATGACAAGACAACCTGCAAACTTTGCAAGTGTTTAAGAGGATCAGAATATGTCATTGCAAAATACTATCTGATCCACTTTAGGACTTTCCATTTAGTAGTGCATCATACTACATTATACTGAAGTGGGATGCAGAGCAAAGCCAAGTCTTAACATAGACTATTGGCTGACAGTTTGTGCAAAACCCCTCAATCCAGTCTGCCCTCACAGAATGAGCCATTTTATCTCGGAGTCAGATGGACCGCCTTTATCATTCCTAAAATTCAGGCAAATATGCTACAATTAAGCAATTGTGACACAGACTATTGAAAATTTCTGTCTTCCTTAATTTGTGTTTCATGTCTCGCTTATGCGGAAATATTTTTGTGTTCCTGTTTTCTTCTGGGAACTGAGCGAGCACCAAAGCAACTCTGACATCTGACAGACATTAATATTGACTTAATAATCAGGCAGGGAAGATAATACATCTAATTTAATCCTAAAAGGCTAAGTGAGGCTCGCTAAGGAGAGCAGTCTGCAACCAATCAAGGCAGATGAAAGACCACCCCGGTGCAAAGCAATTTGACTCTGAACACCAGTAGTTGCCCTGAGCCGTTTCAAGTGCTAGGGTTAAACATGCATAGAAATATTTCCTCATCTCCTTCTGGGCACCTCATAATTTTCTGATAAACTCACGATTTACTTTAAATTGAGAGACTTCAGGCAGGTTAAGCTGTATGAAGAGTACAACACTATCAGATCATTTTTGGACTCCGTTTGCTCTTCTGGGGGTGGGGGAGAATTAACTGAATAGCAGAGTGAGTTATTCTCTAAGTACATGACAACTGCCTATAGACCCTTTTCTTCTGAAGCAAGTAGGACAAAAGATAAGATAGGGCAGCTTGGGCTTTGGAAAAGAGTCCCAAGATCAAATCCTACCGGTGTGTAGTTTCCTTTGCTACTAAACCCATGAAGGGTTCTCAGAGTATTCAGGACAGAGTATTCCTTTTGAACTCCTTCAAAAGCTAAATTAACAATGGTAGTACCTAACAATAGCAGACTATTGTTAGACTGTGAAAAGTCTACAGTAAAGTAGACTAGACCAATAAAAATATAACTGCACTTTTAGCTTTTTCTTCTAATAGAAGGATTAATGGGTTGCTTTGTGTTTATGAACTACTTTACGATAATTAAACATAAATTCTGCATATAATATTACTAAAAATAGCCAAGTCATCTACAATTTAAGATGATATATTCTTTACCACTTGTCAAAGCTGTTCAGCATTTCACATTTCAAGGCACTTCTTTCAAAGTGATCTACAACGTGTTTATTTAAGCAAACAAGATGCCAGGTCACATCTCAGATGCTTTATATCCTGAACAGTAAGAGAAGCATTAATATCAAATAAAGATATGCTTCGACCATTTAAGAGTCACAGTCTTCTGTTCCCCAAGATGGTCTCGGACAACAGAGCTTGTAAACGACGTTGTTCAGTTTAAACTAACATTGAAGATGTGGTTATGGAAATGGTATCTGAGGTTGCAAAAGTGACATATAACTCATTTTTAGTAACCACTTGCTTTCCTCAGACAGCTCCATACAGTTAAAAGATGGGCTTCTATCTTAAACTTTCCCATGAAAATGTTAAAATTGGGACCACAAAAACATAAATATCAAAAACATAAAAGTAAAAATGAGCTAGCCCTCAAATGCAAGTTGAATTACAAAGACATAAATTTTTGAGGAATAAACTTGTGCTTTTCCTTAGATCAGACAATCCTGTGCAGGGAAGACTTGCACCAATATTTCTTCTTCTGTGTGCCCTGCAATGGTCTCCACTGTGGTTCATCCATAATCTTCAGAAGCTTTAGATGCATTGATAAATATTAAGCTTTTTAAAAGAATTATCTTTCAATCTACTAAAGTACGAATGAAAGTATAAGCCTGCAGTACACTACCTTCTAATTTGATAGAGAACAAAAATAATGTCCTCCTTTTTAAAATGCTAAGCACACCCCAGTTCTTACTGGCACACAGCTGTAAATGCTATGGTGATAAATCCTTAGGAAAAAAAATCTAACCAATAAAATGTGTAGGGAAGCAAAATGATTTTAACTATATCTTTATTATATATTTTTATTAATAGGTATTTTATTTGGGGCATGCATAACAACATTGCCACAATTACATCTATCACAGCATTACAGTGGAAATTATCTGAAACCTGTAATTTTTGCATTTTGTGAACTTCATTTACTGCTATTGCAGTCTTATTTGAGATTAAAATTCGTTCTCCTTAATATACCAGGCTGATGCAATGGTCCACCTCCAAAAAGCACCAAACAAGATTTTGGCGCAAACTGCAATCTCAGCTGAAAGTTACATTACACCAAGGGATGTTATCAGTGAAGACAAAATACTAAATTTGTGCTACAATCTGAATTATAACTGGAGCAGGAATAAAGGAATTCATCATCTAGCAATTATTTTGAAGCAGAACAGTAAGTAACACAAATGTAATTATTAATGTTTCTATGTTATTTGTTATTACTGAACCAAATATAGGAAAAGCTTCTTTTTCTATGGAGAATCAGTTATGCCTCACTTAAAATCAGAAACACACTGAAGAAACACCAATGTGTAAAATAATGACAGTAAATTGCCTGGGTCAGGCAATGCTAGACAACTGAGTTATGCCAGTTAAAGAAGCTGTCATTCTTTGCTATACATTCTGCCCATTTATTAGGAATAAATGCCCCAGTAACAGAGCGAAATATGTGTTTCAGCTATTCCAGTTTCAGCTAAACCACCAGACATCCTACCAAAACAGATAAGGCAGGACATAACGCATTTGTCTGCTAACACTGCTGCAAGGGTGCTAACGTTTAGTAGAGCCGTAAGCAGTCTGAAACAGCTACGGCTGCGGCAGTTCTTCCCACGAACCTGTGTGCCTGTGAGTATAAACTGCGATTTGGTCTTTTAGAATATTGCACCTAGATACAAACCACAGTAAAATACAGACAAGATGTGGCCTTTGTATTTTCAACAGTGTGCAAGGTAAGGATAAAGTTTCACCTCTGCATCTGAACTGCACTCTTAGAAGATGAGGCCCATAATTTCCAGCTGGAAATAGCAATCTAATGTATAAATACAACATTATTATTTAAGGAATGTGGCTATTATCCTGAGTGGTTATCTAAGTCATTTGTAAAACCTCTTTTGCACAGACTAAAAGCTCTGGAAGATGTGAAAAAACACATATGCATTTTCACATAGGATGAACACTGAAGGTGATTTTGCACTACTAAAACAGAATTCTTTCCAATTCTATGTAGTAGATTCCTAGTCTCGCCTGTAATATGATAAAAATGTTCCAGGGTTCATACAGATTTGTATGAAAACTGAGGAGAAATGCATAATAATGTCAACTTTAATACCTGGAATCCCATACTCCCCAAAACTTAAGTGAATATTAGTTATAGAAGGTATTGAAGTCAGAAATCTTAAGGGTGAAGATCTATTTATGCAGAGAACTGGTATAACATTGACACAGCAACACGAGCATTCTGTACGGCTCTCACTGGGCTGATTTACAAGTTTTTAAAATTCTGTGGCAAGGTTAATCCCTGGTTTTGGTAGACTGCCAAAACTCACCGCACCTACGTGTTGTGATTGTGATTTCATGCAAAGGGTTCTTCTTTAACAGAGTACTAAATAAATTTTCTTACTCAATGTAGCTCAAAGAACATAAACAATGACCACTTTAGAGAGATTTAAACAGGGAAAAAGAACATACGTAGTTCTGTTACATCCTCACATCTCACAGTTCATGATTAACAAATTTAAGCCTTTAAACAAAAATACAGTAGCATGTCACTGAGGGCTATCATTGGGGGAGGTGTCAAAAATCCTCCCCCAATTTCAGAATCAAGATGTAAGTCCATCAATCAGGCATCATCAACCAGATGCTGCATTTGACCGAGAAGTTAACCAGTGAAAGATCATCTCCCCATTGAGAATCACTAACATACTTAATTCTTTTGTTTTTTAATCTTTCTATCAAAGGCAACCTTCCTCTCCAAAACTACCATTTCGTTTGCAGCAGTAAGCATACACAAATCTCTCATCAGTTAAAAACCCGCTGTAACTTAGAAGCATGATTCTTCATGCTTTTACAGCCCTTGCACATGCAACAGAAAATGAATGCCAGAATTAGGTCACATCAAGTAAAAAAATCATTTTGGAAATATCTTGTCCACAGTAAAACATGTCAGTTCTGTAAACAATGGGGTGCAATTTCACTTCTGTATTAGATCTTATTGTAAGCAGAGGCAAGGGGGAATAATAATTGGTAACGACAAAAGACAACAAAAAGGGGAAATCCCACACCATGACAGTTCTGACTTTAAACACAGGGAACAGAGAATCACAGAATAACTCAAGCTGGATGGGATCTTAGGAGGTTACCTAGTCCTAGCTCCTGCTCAAAGCCATGTCCACACTGCTTTCAGATGAGGTAAAAAGATGTTCAAACCAAAACAGACCCTCCCTCCTAAAGCATTTAAAACGGGTATACGGTTAATGTGGCACAAGTAATGTGGTCCAAGTAAATTGAACTCATTTTAACTATGTGCATGCTAGGCAAGAAAAAAAGAACAAGTGGGTAGCTAAACATACAGACAACATATGTTATCTAACCACTTCTTATAGTCATATCCACTTAAAAAAAAAGTTCATATTAAACTGTGGTTTAGGTAACGCATTATTCCCTCACAAGAGATGGCTATATTATATGGAAGAGCTTTTATACAAATGCATAATTCTTTTAAGCTTAGGCTGGTGCTGGTCTGCGCAGAACTCCTGAACTGTGAACAGATATTAACAATTCTCACTGAATACGGTCGTAAAACCCTATAACCCTCAGAGAAGTAAGAAACAACTGCAGCAATTCATACACCACTTTCTCATTTTTAATTTAGTAATTGTTAAATGGTTTCAGAGCAGGCACTACATTATTTCCAAACACAATCAAATATCTTTAACATAATTTCGAAAAATAACCTCTTCACCTCAGTAAAGACACACGCATATACATACACACACACACATATTAATTTAAAAAAAAAAAAAAATCTGTACATAAATATTTTCCAGGAAGCAACTCAAAAGAACTGTACCACAAAGAATTAGCTTCTGCGCTCTGACACACCACAAATTATAATCCATTTGTTGATGATAGAGTTTAAGGACACAAAATGCCATGCAATGCTGTTTAGTAGAAAATGAACTGGTAAAGAAATTTGTTTATTCAGTGCTAAGTGAAAGAGCAGAATTCCTTAAATAAAACAAATGCCAATTTATCATAGATCAGAAATATTTATTGTCCCTGAACTAGCCAGGCCCCAGTTACGTGCATCTCCTTAAGCCCATTCTCTTGATAGACAAGAGTGAGGCAGTATGACTCTAAAAACCCAAGGTGCTTAATTTCTTATTATTAGCTGCAAAGATGGTTCAAGAAAGGGCTGTCCTTGTTGATTCCGAGTCTGAAAGTCCATCTTCTTGATTAGTAGCCTCATCAATGTCTTGGTCATCATTACTCTCTGCGCTGTAATCAACTTCTTCAAGGAAGCGAGGCTCATCTTCATCCAAAACATATGTAGTGGGGCTACAGAGAACAAGAAGCTGCATGAATCATTTTAAAAGGTTTACTGTGAGCACTACATTCAGACTATGCACCATCCCTGTCCTGACATACAATAATCCAAAAATGATCTCAGGAAAGGAGCAGTTTACCTGAAATAAGTATTGATTTTTTAATTGCAAGTAAAACAATTGAGAGACAAAAGCACACTGGGAAGACCTTGAACTATTTAGTCAATCCTACACAACTCATTACCCAAATATTACATAATTAGCTACACACTATAGACCTACATTAATTGGCTATAAGAAGTTCATGTAGCTACAGCAGTATCAGAAGTGTTGCAGAAGGATACAAATACATAAAGAAATAGCTACTGCTCCTAGGTTTAAGTAAATTAAAAACCAGATCAACATCTACAAATTCAGGAAGGAAATCTTTGTATTTGCTGAAATACACAGTTTACTGTAAAGCACTGTGAGTGATTCAACTGTAGGCAACCGTGGTGACAAAATCAAGTTTTTCGTCTACAAGTAAGGTTATGTTCCCATATGGTTCATATCAGGTCCTCATATACTTCCACGCAGTTAGTATTTAAAAATTATATGTTAAACCTGGCAATCCAGAAGTAGCAGATTTAAGGAAATGAGCAGATTTAAGGAAGTGGTCAGAGAATGGTCTATAGTGTCTGTGCCCTTAACTAACAGCCTCCAAGACTAACAGGAATTAACATCATTAGGTTAACTGGAGAAAGGTTAATATATACTTTTTTTGATCATCTCACCTTCCTAGGACACAGAAAAATAAAGACCTGTCTGTTTTCCACACATGGTTTTACTACCCCTCTTGGGACATAAAAAGCTATCTGCCTAAAAGCACTAAGTACTTCTAAATATTTCATAAGTAGCTTTGAATTCAGATGAGGTCCTAAGATTTTTGTAATGTGCTCATTTTAATTGGTCATCAAATCATACAGAACTCATACAAAAACAGCGAGAATATTCTGTTTACTGAAAAAGATAACAGGTATTTGAATTAATGTTAATATACTACTTTTGATGAATTTCATCTTAAGGTATGCAACAGCCTGTCTTGGCTGTGGCTTTATAGTTGAATAAGATTAATCACTACTTCTTCCTAAAGGTCTTTTTAAGAGCTTAAGTAGACCACCTGAATCTGCAACGTAGTCTCCCTTCAGCACAAATAAATTTCATACGATTCTGCCTCTATCTGTAACCTCAATGACATGCAATAGTGTAATGTTTGGTGCAGTTGGCAACTGATTCATATATTGGGACAGCAACAGATGAAAAGAACTGTTAGCTCTAAGTTTAAAAAAAAGAAAGAATGAGACTAGAAAAATGAGGAAAGTAACCAGTATCTTTACTAACGAGCCTCTTTCATTTCATGGGTGGAGAAATCATGTTATCATGAGGATACAGGTTTTGCACAAAGCAGCTGTGGTAGAACCAACCAAAGAAAACATGAGCTCCCACCTTGTGATGCTTTCTGCCCTAGTAAGTCACTACCTGCAACACTTTAAATGGAGGAAAACACAGAATTGAAAACTTTCGTTTACTGAAAAAATATAAATGAAAGGAACTCTGCTAAACACATCTCATGCCAATAAACGCACAGCTTTTTCTGCAACTTCTGCTTCTAATCACTTAAAATAGATATTGATTTGTTAGCTTTCGTATACAGGGAATCCACACTGTAAATGCAGGATAGACTGTGTAATTCAATTCACAGGAAATGGAGCCATTAAATCTGAACATTGCCCCAATATTAACTAATAATTTTGAATACTGAAACAGAAAACTAGAACAAGCTGTGTCAATGACAAATATTTTATTAGCCACTGACAGTGCGATGTTAATGCATAAGAGATGCATTACTGTAGGCACTTATAAAAATTAATGATAGCAAGGTATAACATACAATAGGAAAGCTCTTCAAGAAAATCTGTATTTTTTAATACGTATTATGACGTGGAAATTGAACTCACACAGTTAATCCAGTAAAAGAAAAATAAAAAAAGCAATCAACAAAAACTATTTAAGCAGAAAGCACAGAACTGGATACTTAAGCAAACCATTTAGTTCAGTATATACAAAATGGCTCGCCAGGTCACAGAATATGCTGTATTTTAGATTGTGTTGTAAAATATATACGTACATATACCTAAGGCACTGCCGAGTACACAAAGCATTACTGCTACAGTATTTTATGTTTCATTTTAGGTTAGCTACAAATAAATAACAGTAGAAGCAAGCTGAGCTTCAACAGGATTTAAAAATCAAGGAACAAACTTCTAACTTCGAAATTCAGCACAGTCTTAAAGTTGCTGTGTCTGATGTGACACATCAGATATACCATTTTAGACATTTGCTACTGCATAGATATTTTCAAAATTCAGGTCAAAAACAGAGGGATGATTTTAGTTGATATTTCCCCATTTAATAAAATCTAATTATTTTCTCTATTCAAGAAAAGCACTGGCACCAGCAGAGTAGATGCACAGATTCTCAAAACCGCAAACCTTTAACTTAAGCACTAGCTCTGAAATCTGCCTGATAACGTTAGCTTTTTACGGCCATCTATGACACAAGGTGCCACTTCTCAATCTTTATATTGAAATTAAATGTTATCTTTCCATTTATTAAGATGAGTTTTTCCTTTTCCCCTTCCTGAGTTTTTAATTCCTCACACATTAGTACCTGAATATTCACTGCATTTAGTGGAAAAACCTGTGCTGGCTATCACTCGCACATAGATTTGCTTTCTCCATGCTTTGTTTTCTTTTGATGTAGCAAATTTTAACTTTGGATATTTAACTTTATATTAACTTTATTCTGTGTGTTACCATGAATCTGCAAAGTAAGGTTATTACTTCACTCTTTTACTGAGGCTGGGTCACCAGCAACACAGAAATCCAGATACCTGAGGAAAAATCTTACTGTTTAATCAAACTCTTCATTTGCCCCCCTGCCGCTCCCCGCCTCAGCATATCTTGTGACAATGTATTTTTAGCTGCCGTCATGCTGATTCTATGGGTTTTAATTTCCTAACTTTTCCCTTGGGCTGTTTCTAATTAACTTACTCAATAATCCCTCTTCCTCTACCCCTACACCTCCTGCTTTTCTTTTTCAAAGGAAACCATTATTTTTCCTCAGCATAGGAGAGACTGTTTATCACACGACTACAGTTTGTAATGTAATGAAAGTCACAACTCGTGTGTTTTCTTTAAAGTCATGGCTGTTAAAAAAAAAAATGCCCTCTGCAAAACTTCAGTTTTCATATATTTTATTTAGGCAACGTTTTAGGGGTAAAAAGATGAACTTCTAAGTGTGAATTAGTATACCTGATACCACGTTGCAATCTTCATGTCTACAAAGCACTAACACTTCCTAAGAATATTCCTTTCACTTTTATAGATATCTATATACCTATATGTAAAAAATCCTTCCTCTCTCTTGTCATTTAAAACACTGAATTTAGGAATGACTATAACTTCTTATTAAAAGAAGATCTCATTTAAATTAAAAAAGTCAATACCTCACTGTTTTTTCTTACTTAAATTAATGCTCTGAACATTTTCAAAAACAAATCCAGTCACTAACATGATAGATTCTTTTCCAGCTAAAATTTTGTTTTTGCCCCTCAAGAGATATAGTTGCATTTTTAATTTTTCATATGAGTCAATTATGGGGAAATTAGTCCATAAGCCAGATGCAACCAATACCAATTTCAAGCCCACAGAGACCAACAGTCTTCTGAGACTATAGGGAAAGACTGTACATTTACAAACTTCAAAAGAAAAGTAAAATTAAGAAATATTCCTTGTCAAACTATGAAGATTTGCAGCTGTCTGGGGAGTTGGGAAAGGAAGAAAAGAAAATCTGAAGTAGTCATGATTCCTTTTAAAAGTGTTACCAGAGGAGGGAAAATGAGGTGAAAAAGAATTAAGAAATAACAGAAAATCATTTCTCCAAACTTTTGCTTTTCATTTGCCCTTAGGGTCTACACTGTCTGTTAGGAATCAGCAAAGCCTCTACAGCAGACAATGTACTCGCACATGCAGCTACAACTGCTGTCCCCTTAAGCAGTTTTTGATCTGTGCATTTTTACCAAGCAGTAGGATATTTGCTTAAGGGAATTTCCAGGGCCAAAGAGGAAGAGTTACA
This sequence comes from Struthio camelus, assembly GCF_040807025.1. Classification (NCBI taxonomy): domain Eukaryota; kingdom Metazoa; phylum Chordata; class Aves; order Struthioniformes; family Struthionidae; genus Struthio; species Struthio camelus. The sequence continues at coordinate 31,821,080 of NC_090982.1, forward strand.
TGTCTGACTACTTTCCCAGCCATAAGCTGGTTATCCAAATACCATTTATGTTTTGTTTTCAAATATCCTGATTATGAGCGTTATGTAGTCTCATTCCACAGCCTAAGAAAATGTAATCTCAGCACCTTCTTTGTGGTGCTGCCCCAGAATACCTTTCGTGAAACTCAGAACTGGACTAAATTAGTCACATTTACCAATCACTGGCTGCAGCACTTCAAACACTAATAACTGCATCACAGTAACAAAAGTGGAAGAAAAGTATGAAAGGGATAGGAAGAATAACTAACTATTAATATGCTACTTGTACTTGTTTTTTCTAGCTTACTATTTCCTCATCTCATCCTAGAGAAGACAAAGTTTTACAGTAAGCTACTTTTTTGTATTAGAAAACTGTTTGGAATGAAAGCAGAGAGAGAAGCGCTGCCTCAGTAGGTTGGATTCTGTAACTCGGCAGTTCTCTGTACTCTGTTTCTACCGTTCACAGAGAGTTGAAAGCAAGATAGCACTGATGCCAAAGGAGGGTCTTCGTCTATAAGCACTCTCCTCCTACAATTGCCACTAGGCCAATCAGTGAAATCCCACATCTCACCTTTGACAGTTTTTTTTTTTTTTTTCCCAACTTTCTGAAAATGACACAGGAAAATAGGATGAAAGTAGCAGCGTAAGATGTCTTCTTTTTGCCTAAACTGTGTTCCTAAGACACTGGTAGGCCAATAGAAGGTTAACAGGTGTCCGCTGGGCCTGCTGCAGAAAGGTGGGAAGAAAACTTCAAGTCTGCTTCATCTGAGAGCACAAACATGCAAAGGTCTGGGCAAAGGTTAATAGTAAACACGGTGGAAGTAGTAAATAAGAGTGTAGGTCAAATACAGTTTCCTTCTGACAGCCCAGGAAGAGACCCACTGCAAGGGTCCTAGCCCAGGTCTCCTGCATGTACCTCTCATTTCTTTCCCCTATCAGTCGGATGTATTTTCTCAAATGGTGAGACCACAACCGCAGGAAATGAGTTTTGCAGTAGGTTTTTTCTTTCCCGTATCTCCTTTTGACAGTCTACCTTTTCTACTATTCCCTAGATATGCTGGGTTCCAAAAGCTTAGTCTGTCTCTCTGTTATAATTTAATTAAGTTTATAAACAAAAATACCCTATGTCCTAGAACACACCAATGAACCGTAAAAGAACCAAAAAAAGGACTAGAATTTCCAAAACCAGGTCAAGTTATCAGGCAAAAGATAATTCCAGTAAGTCCTAGTAGTTATGACTAGTCATGTGTTTTTATTTCATTGCATACAGACTCTATCAAACCTGTCAGCATAACAACTGTAATTCTTACTACAAGATCAATATTACACTTAGTCTAATCTTTTCCATTTGGAAATGGAGGAAAACATTGGCAAAAGGGTTCAAAATAATTAAAGAAAAATAAAGTGTTTAATTCATCACTTAAAATGTTAAAGTGCACTGCCGGAGGGAAATAAATCTACTTACTGCTTTATTTTTCTTAAGTCAAATATGTTTCAGACAGGGTTCAAAATGAACTCAAGGAATTTGAGCCTACATCTAATGAAATACTGGGAATGTATTTCAAAATCTTAACATTTACTTCGTCAGTTTAAGTACAGCTAGTGAAATCAGAGATTTCGAGAAATGCTCAAAGGCATTTGCAAAATTAAGAATGATACTTCTGAATGCTTAAACTTGCCTCTTTTTTTTCTCTAAAGCATTAAAAATTATGGTTTTAAAAAAGTAATAGCAGTACCATCCAAAAAATATAAACGGAGTAACTATGATCTTATTCATTGCTCTATTCTAACCGGGACACATTAGTCTTCTAAAAACCACTCTTTCATATTTCTATTTATGAATTTCTTACCTGAATTTTCTGTAGGTAGTTTCTCGTATCATTCATCATAGTGAGTAATGAGCAGTGAATCACAGATATACAAGGAAAGCATAAGCAGTAGCTTTATTATAGTAAAATAATGGGAATGGAATCTCCCCATATAAAATTGTATAAGAAATTGTATGATCACCTCTGAAGTGGAACAGAACTACCTTTTTAAGTTTTACTCAGTAGAGGCTCACTGTCTATTTCCAGCACCCAGGTGAATAAACATCTAAAAAAATCACCTGATACAGACTTACCACCCTGAAAAATTGCAGTCTCAGCACTGTGGATGCACGGTGTGGATCAAAGGGCAATCAGCTTATCTCTTTCACATATTTGACATAAAGGCTTCAGGAGATGTTAGTAAAAATTACAATTTTTTAAAGCACTAAGGAGCAAAACAAAATTATGGGAGATCTATTTCCCATTAATTATGAAGAGAGGGACTATAAACAGAAAAGTAGCGGGGGTGGGAGGGGGAACTACCAAGCAAATCCTTTTTCTCAAAGCAGCAGTATGGCTTGTTAAAGTCAGGGAGCCCAAATCCTCTGTGCTTCAGGGGTAACAGTTGCCAGAAATACCACTCCACATTTCATTACTGCAGGACTGGTAAGTGAGGAAAGGAGCTCCCCCAAGCCTTTGCTGATCCTCATTAGAAATGTTACTAAGAACTGGTATCCCTTAATCACTGGAAATTAGTTGGCGCCTTCTAGTCAACTATTCTAGAGCACTGCTCACACCTCCAAGAGGTCAAAAAAACCCCAACCAAACAAAAACAAGCCTTTAAAAAATAGCAACACATTGAGGCAGTGTCCAGTATTCTTTTTCACCTTAAAACAGAAATATAAACTAGCCCAGAAAACTCGTTCAGTGATCTCAAAATACTGCTTAAATACAAAAATGTATGAAAGGCTAGTGGAGATCGATGCTGCCTCACACTTATCTTCTTCCGCTGTTAATTCTGAATATTCCTCATCTACGAGAGGAGTTGCCACTTGATACTATCCAGGTTTTTTTTTTTGAGGAAATATCTCATCCTTAGTTAGATATTAAGCACTCCTCAAGTACCTCCTGAGATAGTAGAAAGTGGCTTTTAGAAGGATACATTAGAAAAGACTTTAGTTAAAATTTATTTAAAATAATATCCAGAATAGAGGCATCCACTATTTCCCTTACCCCATAAAAGAGCTGACCTTCAACTATACCCTGTTTTACGGTATGTGTTTCAGTTCTGAATACAAGCCAGCCCCTAAAAGGTGGGGAACAGAAGACTTCCTTTGGGAGTATCATCATGGATAAACTGCATGGGTTTTTTGAACTTTCTGCTGAGACATGCAGCAAGTGCTGCAAAAGACAGGAAACCGAGACCCCCCCCAAAGATATTTGGTCTGATTATAGTATGGGCATGTTTGTTGAGCAAGAAAGAAGAAAATTGCTTTGCTCTAGACAGACTTCTGCAAGTGAATAAGTCAGAAAAGATGGTGGCTTGAGATGCTCGAGAACTCAGCTTCTGAGCCTCCAGAAACAAAAAAGTGTCAATACAGTTAACTGGATAATAAATTCCTACTATTATGAAGATGCACTGGCTCTCTCCTGTCTCAGAAGGGTACCTGAATTATAGTTTTAAAAAATTCTACTCATACTGCTCTAGAGCTTACACACTAAGCATTATTTACTTAAATACTTTCCAATGTTTTTAATTGGAGGTGACTGCTTAGCTGACTTTGGTTAAACAAATCTGTTTTGATACAACATCAATAGGTTCAATCAAATCAGTGGACACATGTAAGGCTGCTATGATTACATAAAAAGTTCAAGAAAAAAAACGCACGCTTGACAAAAAAAGGGACTGTGTGATACTGGGACATATAACAGTAGTGACACACACAACAGGGAAGTATGAGCCTTCCTCTGAACGATGACCCCTGTTCAGTTAAGTCTGATTCTGCTCTCAGCTTTTAGTAAAAAGCACTGCCTTTGAATTCAATGAAATGAGCTCCTGTAAAAACAATCATGATTACCAAATCACTTTTAAGATGGGTTCAGAAAGTATACAGAGTCAAATACAAACACACAACTTATTCTAGTCTTAATGCTGCATTTTAAAGATCAGTTGTTGGAACTTACACATCACATTTTTAGTGTTATTAAAATTGATCTATATTATCTTTAAGAAATAAAGCCACCAGACACTAGAAAAATCTAAAATACGGTCAATAGATTTCTCCAATAAAGCTTAATACTTTTAATGTGAATGCTTCTCTACCATAAAAGCTTTGTCATTGCACATGTATGCAACCCAATCCGGGTCCTTCTTAACTGTCCTTGTTTACTCAGTACAGAAGCATTTGGCTTCTCAGTACAGAACCTTTCATGATCTCTAGCTGCAGAAGACGCAAAGGTCATGATGAGGGAAAATTTTTTAAATCTCATTTTTGTACAAGCATTCAGTTTCCAAACAATACTGAAGTTATTCAGTGATCTCTCTCCAGCTTAAAGTTTTGGTTTACGATACATTTAGTTTTGAATTTTCATGACTTGGTCCTTTAGGATGGAGTCGGAAACTCACCAGCAAAATATAATTAGCTCAGAAGCTATTTATGGAAAAAATCTTCACATTAAGCCATACCAATGAAAAACTGATCATTAATGAACAACCACAAAATAGTTCACCGTTATTTCTGTGTGATAGTCCATGAAAAAAAAAAAGCATTTGTTCATTTGTTCAGTTTAAAATAAAGTGCAGCTACAATGGTAAAGATAGAAAAATCTTATAAAAGAACTTCAACACACCTTCAAAGCAAAAACATCAATGTTATCTTTAATACGGTGAAACAGTATTTTATAAGAAGCCACTATCTAAACAAATTTTTTTGTCAGAAAAGAGTTCTCATCGCAAACACCTGTCCCATTCCTAGGCCAATTAAATTATATTACTCATCTTCCACGTAAGTACCCAAATCCTAACACCATCTTAAGCCTCAGGATAGTGAGATGCTCACATACTCCCTATTCATCTCTGCTTCATCCCTGAATCTTGTGCTAACTGCTTTCTTTTTTATGAGGAAGCCCAGCTTGCTACCTCCCTTAACAACTTAAAATTACCATTACAGCATCAGCATAATGAGTTTTAGTAATGAATACAACATTTTTCCACAGACTAACTGAAAAACCAACAGGTATGTAAAATCTCAGGAAAGACCTGGTAATTTTATCTTGGAGTAATGTAGATGAAGTCAAATACAACTGAGACATATTGCACTGACATTTTCTAGATTCCTTAGAATATCAGTGAAGAGCAAGATTTATGACCTGATTTTTCAAGAACCATTTTGAGTTCCAATATAAGGAAAAATAAATTTATATTTCAGTAGCAAAATTGAATGGTCAACTAAATTTTGTGCAATGCTTTTTCCACACAAGACAAATGGGAGATAATAGAACTTGCCAACCATCTGGTATGCGTTACTTAGCATGTCATCAGATCTTTTGCATTTTTATGGTTATGTTACAACTTACACAACTCTGTTTTTTCAGCATAACTGATTTCTGGAATACAGCACACAACACAGAACAGCCTTGACGTTGAAAAGCCGAGACAAATACTTGTTATTTGGATGGCTTTTACCTAAACTTATTATGTTGTCGTATTTCCTCTACATGCATTTGAAACACATGCTTCATATAAGAATAGTGCGCAAAAGCAACATGTGCTTACCAGTTTAGAAACTGGAATCTTAATAATGATGAAATTTCTCTTACATTTGGAGTAGCTGCAGTGTGATTATTTTTTATTAATGTGTGAAAAATTGTTACCAAATATTGTTTAAAAAAAGTGAAATACACGTATGGCTGCATTTACTGCGGCAATAAAAATTAAGCGAACAAAAGGGAAAAACATTCCAAGCTGTTACACTGCACTGGGGTAAACAGTACCAGATCCAAGTGGCACAATCTGAAATTTGTGGTATTCTCCTTACAGAGGGAAAAATGCAGCTGTTAAGAAGCACATCAGTATAACACATCATAACACAGTTTAGGAACCAAAAAAAAAAAAAAAAAACCACAACACATTGCATGCAAGGTCATCCACACTATACTTGTAACTTAAGGAAATAAAGCCTGCGAGGTTGCCTAAATTCTAACTTCATAAGGATAGGAGAGCTAGAATACATTTAGCTTGGCAGAAGTCCAATATTTCATTGCAGTTACTACTACGATAATCCACAGACTTAATGAATTATTAAAAATAGCTTGGTAAACTCCTTGCCAGTAACTGGGTGAGTACACGCCACATCTACGTAACAATTTTTTCTCCATGCTTACTGAGATTTCAGGTGTCCTGCACTTAAACTGAAATCTATTATTAACATAAGTGTAACAGTAACATTTAAAATGAAGTTACAAAGACCACTCCATCAAGAACAACATAAATGGACTAGGAAAGTTAGCCCACAGTTTCTTCCAAAGCACAACCACTAACTTCATCTGTGAGTTGGGATGTCACCCTTCTCTAAAAAGATAATATAAAAATACATATGTGCATCTGAGCTAGCAATTAATATACAGCTACGTAGAAATCTGTGGCTGTCTTCCAACACTCCCCTGAGGATTCATCATTTACAACCATATCTTCTAGCTCTTTGAAATATTACTATATTTTGAATGATTTTACACTGAAGCTTAGTCCTAATAAAATTGAGAATAATGTAACATTTCTGCATAGGAAGTACGTAACATATAACACTTCCGAATAGGAAAATACTATACAGTCTCATTAACATATAATGTTATCTGCAAACAAAATAAAAAGTAAACCTATTTTTGAGGGGATGTGCTCAAGGGTAATAATGTGAGGAACCTTACAAGTCAAAGTGTTACATGTCAATATTAAATTATGCAGTTCAGCATGCTAAACGAACGGACAGAAGGAACGCAGGAGAAGAACATATGCCCTTACTGACGGGCCATCACTGAAAGGCCATCCACAACAGCTGTCAAGTCAGACTGCCTTACTGCCAGCCCAGATTTACGGAAGAACGTATATTTACAAAACTGTTGAGGCATACTGTGGCAGAAACACCAAAGAAACGGTTTCAGAGATTAGGAACATGGCTGTGAAAGTTCTGCATAACAGACTGTGATTTTGGAACACTTGATTATCTAACTTGGCGCTCCAATTCAGACAGATGCTAGCACTCAGCATCTTCTGAGGCCAGACTTAAAGATACCCCTCTCAACAGATTCACAAACAGATTCAAACACAGAACACAAACAGATTCACAAACAGAGATTCACAGCCACTCTCAAACCATTCAATATTTATGGATAATTATTTTTAGCATGTTACTTACTGAACAAGTTCCACACTGCCACTTTGTTTACCTCTGCGTGTAAAGCTAACTCAACTATCCCCACTGCCGTTCTGGGCTAAAATCTTTCTACGCTATTCTCTGTCTTCTATGGAAACTGCAACTTCCTCAGATGATCTACTCCAGAACTTCATTTTTGCTTGCCAAACAGAATTTTTTTCCTAAAGTCAAGGCTGACTCATCCTTGCAATTTAAGGCCAACAGTTATGGTCCTGCCTGCCCTGGAGAGACAACAGATTCCTTGTATCTGTCTTTAAACACTCAAAGGCAGCTGTCATGTTCTTTCCTCCTCCTCCATCTCCTAGTTTTCTCTCTTCCTTTTGGTTATGGCCTTGTGAGGAAAATTATAATCAAAGTATTTCATTTTATTTGCTGTTGCGTGACTTCCTGCGTAATAAAGGTTGAATTGCACCGGGTGTCGTCCCTCAAAAGCTTTGCAGTGTAAAGCATTGCCCACCTTGCTCCCTATCTTTACATATAGCTGTTTGGGATGCACTACAGAATTTGTTTGAAGCACCTAGACGATGCTTCCTAAGTAGTTAACGCTTTGGGTTCTTTTGCCAAAACTTACATTTCATTCTGAAAAACAAATGAAATTTCCATCAGGCAGTAAGAAAGATTCTCATCTCTTTGAGAAGAGCCCTGAATAGATTATGTTTAGATTATATACATCCACACCTCTGGCCACACATATAAAACAATATATAAGCAATGCAACCTTTTCCTTAGTCTGCCCTCTGTCCATGAGACAAACCCTACAGAATATGTTTTTGCCATCGAAAAGCCTTGGGATAAGAGAAGTGCTTTCCACAGTAACATGATGATCAGCAACCTGAGCCCCTAGCGTAACAAGGGACAAAACAGATTTCCCAAGCTGAACGGCCTACATGGCTGCTCTATAAGCTACAAAAAAGGCCAAATACGAGTTTTTCTATGGGAAAGCAAAGAGTTATATTAGCTTGCTCCAAAGGCTAATTTGTTCAGGATTTTCAACCAAGGCAAGGAAAAACAGAAAGAGTTCAAGACTATCCAAAGTTTCTTCTCTTTTTTTTTTTTTTTTTTTTTTTTTTAAAAAAACACACCATAGAGATTACTGGAACATGGTTTTATACCTGCAAAAACAAGGACACTAATGAATTATTTTCCTTGTCTAACTACCTCCTACAAGGCTCACAGTAATTCAAACACCATACAAGTGAGAACTTAACAGTGACACATTGAACAATAACGTTACAAATATTGAATGAACACTGCTCTCTGCTGCTGGTGGTGTTTCGGTACCGATGCTGCGGTAGTATGGTAAGCAACAGCAAGGCATTTTTAGTGATTAAAATGCTCTGTGTAGTCTGCAGCAGAGATACCAGCCCAGAACCACCACAACAGTTTTATACCATTATTTGCTTTTTTCAGCATCTGCTGCTAGACTCTCTTCCAGTGAGCCACCCCAACTAACTCTTCAGAGCAAGACTTTCTCACTGGCAGGAGAGGGGTACTCCAGAGACCTTCTGATCACGTCTTTTCCAGAAATCACTGATTCAGCCTGATCCAAGCAGAAAAGGATCTGATGGTGGCAGCTCAGCAGTTAGCTGGCACACTAATGTTGCACTCGTGAGCAAATGGTACTGGGGGATGCAGCCATCCAGCGCCTTGAATCCAAGGCAGCTACACACTGCAGCCACCTTTCATATACTTCTAAGTACAACCCTTAGGATGCTCTACTTGTCAGTGCCTTTTACTGTGCATTTTTTGTTGAGTGTATATGCCAAGCATTTTCTCAAGTTCCAGTTATTCCTTGTGCTCCACATTCTGGTGACACTTCATGTGCCATACTTTCATACTGGAACTGAAGACCTCCTCCCTTCTTCCACGGGGTACTACAGGTGTTATCCTACACCTCTGCTAGTATTCATGGTCTACAGACTAGCTAACTGCTCATTAACCTAGCATCTAATTAGAGTCTAAGGTTCAAGCACCTCATTACTTGAGTTCCACAGATACAACAGTAAATTTATTTTTTTTAGATTCTCAGTATTGCTACATTTTTGGTTCTAAGTACACCAGGCAATAACATATCCTAATGTGTAAACCCTACTCTTTTCTACTCTAACTTTAATGCTTTACTGAAACCAGTAACTCCGTTTCATCACTAACCAGCTTTTCAGGAAAAGAAGCTTGTACATTTGAATTAATCTGTTTCTTGTGCATCTCCAGTTATCGTGGGCATGTGGATACCGAAACATTACTTGGAGAATGGAAACATACTTCCGCAAGCCTATCCAGAGCTTTAAGAATCTGGCAATTTAATAAGCTAGCCACTGAGGAGATACCACATATTTCTTTGTGACCCTGACATTACTTCATGCATTTTAAATTTATTAAGTGTTGTTATATATTTGTACTGGGGGAGGGAGGTTGGAAGAAAAACTTACAATTCTCTCAATAAATTTCAACTTCTATAATTTAAGTCTAAGTACATTTTTAACACTGTAGCCAGTAATAAAAAAAAAAAAAAAAAAAAAAAGCTTCCCCTCCAAAATTATTGACAACTACTGAGTTTTACCGGATGAAGCAGCTCCCTGATGACATTAAAATTGAAAATCTTTATACCAGCAACAAACGTATCTTATAGTCTTACTCAGTATTACTGTTTTCTCTAAAAGCCCGAAGCAAACAGAATTATCAAGACCAGTTTCCAATATACTCAGATTCCTGTTACACTAGCACGTCATAACACATCAACATTATTTCTGATGAAGTGGAAGAACATTTTTGAGCAAAGTGTTACCTCATTTTAGAGGCCGTCTGAAAAGAAAGTAAAAACAAAAAATGTGTACTACCTTGTCACTTTACAGCTTGACTCAATCAGCTCATTTTCAATATCCAACAGACTAGAAGTCAGACTGTATTCCAAAGGTGAGACCACTCTTTTTAAACGCAGTAAGCCAACACAGAACTTGGCTCCCATCTCCTCCAGTTCTCTTGTACCTATCTGCAACCCCTAATTTAAAAATAAGATTTAAAAAGATAAAAGAGGTGCATGTAGATGGACCCACACATACTGTAGTATTATTATACACACGTCAATATTTCTTATTTATTATACTCTTGCTTTAAAGACAGAATAAGTAAGAATTGTACAATAAAGAGTATTTAAAAATCCCCAGCGAATAACAACTTGATTCCTCTAAGATAGCGCAGATATTTCTGGAGGCTTCAACATTTCTTCCGAGTTTCTTAGTCTACACTTCTGGCATATGAATACTAACAGGACTTACACAGTTGCACAGGAAGAGAGAAATCAGAGATTCTAAGTTTAAAAATTTAAGAATTAAAATAAAAAAAAAAGGAGAGACAATAATTTACAAGTAGGATTTAATACATTAAGATTTAAAATATAAAATTATTCAACAGAAAGTCCTGTCAGAATAAAACTTCACACTGTAGGTGGGATCAAGTTCACTGATATTTTAAGACATAAATAAGGCATTTTAAGACAATAAGGTTACTGCCTGACAAAACACATCTCTTTCCCTCCTGTAAGTTAAAGTATTTGTTAATTCTGAAAGCACTTACTCACACATTTAGTCACTAAAAAAGACAAATATAAAGCATCCCATCCTGTAACTCTTTTCTATCTTGGATGAGATAGCAAGACATTTTCCTCTATACAATGGACTTAGCAAGTGGAACATACTTAATTCTCTGAGTTCACAAATGTGACAAAGACTCTCATCAGATAATTATATACATTTAATTTAATCAGCAGTACAGTACATATGGAGAAAACATCTGACCCCATCTCATTTGTGAAATGGGAATGATTATTCCAGAGTGGCTCCCAACAGTTACGCAATTGGCTAGTACTGACTGCATACACAATAATTAATTCAATGTCATAACCTCCCCCAAACACACATTCTTCTGGATTTCAGGATAATTTGAAGGGATTTTAGTTTGTCTCTTCTACACCTTTTAATAGAAAGGTAGTTAAAAAAGAGCTTTGACAAAACAAGCAGGGAAGCAGAACCAGGAAATGGTGGCAAGCTAAGTCGCCCAGTAAGAAAATACACAAAGCAAAAAGAATGGGGTAGGCATTTTTTTTTGCCTACAAGCTAAAAAACATACACATAAGCTTTTGTCTGTTGCCACACTGATGCTGTATGTTAAAATGCAAAGTTGAAAAGAAGGTGCTATGTTGCTCCAAAATGGTACAGTCTGCAGCATTCTTCAGGTGCTCCTGTTTTGAACATACGCAAACATAACAAATGGTAAGTTTCATTGTATTTTTCTTGTGCGTTCTCCTTTTCTCAGTAATCTTCACAATTAAGGCCCTTTTAGTAACTAGAAAGCTAAAGCTGTATTCACTATACTAAACAGTGCCATCCTCCAGCCAAGTGCTATAGAAACCTCCTAGTAGTGAACAAGAATTGGATATTTGAGTATTATTGTTAATAGCAATACTACTTACCTCTTTTATAGTGCTTTTATGCTGTAGATTTCAAAGCACTTTATCAATAAAGGAAGAAATATCCTCACTTTACTGATGGAGAAATGCAGGCACAGAGGGTTGAAGCGATTTGCACAGTGTCTCACAGCATGTCACTGACCCCGCTGGGAACAGAAATCAGTTCTCCTCACTCTCAGTGCAGTACCTTATCCACAGAGGCCCATTTTGTGTTTTTATTTTGTATTTGTATTTGCACGTCAGTAACATTCGAAGACCCCAGTCATAGCTGGGGCTCCACTACGCTAATCACAGGAAGACACAGTCCCTGCCCCAAAGAGATTAAAATAACATTAAGGACAAGAGGCAACAAGTACGTGGAAGAGGAAGGAGAAGAGAAACAGTAACCTCACTGTTACATGGATTACTAATGTGTGTATCTTGATGGTTCAGAATCTTTTCCAACCATTGCCTACATCTACTGCTGAAGTTATTAGTTCGCAGATTCTTTATAGACAGTGTGTCTCTTAAGTAAGAAAAGGACAGAGTACAATATGAAAAAAAGTGCAAAGATTGTTAGAAAGAAAAATAGCGTGTGCATATTCCACGGCTGCTACTTTCAGCACAGCAGAAAGAGGATATAACTGAAGAGAGACATAACTGGATCAGATGGGAGATGGATAACTGCAAAATACCTTGAGGGAAAAGTCTGAACTTGTTACACTGAAGGGTCTATATGTGTGGGGTAGAAGACTACACCAAAGTCTAGATTTGCTTTTGTCATTTCTCTGAATCATAACGGAGAATGCAACACCACATGGCTGCCAAACACCAAACTTTTTCATCTGTTGTTATTCTTCCATCAAACAAATGTCCTACTTTCCAGGAAGCAAGAGATCCAAAGTTTGCTTCTGTTAATGGAAACTGATGATTATCATTTTCTGAAGGGATTGAGGTGAAGTTCATCTTCACTGAAGTCTTCGTTGTACTTTTCTTCTTGATCTTCTGAACACTTGCAATTGCTCCTGTGGCCTATTCTTTTTAAGCGTTACAAACTTTGCTTTTAAGCTCAGGCTTAGCTTTTTAATGCATGAACGGAATTTTTGCTAGCTGAAAAGTTGTACTACTTCTTTTTTTTTTTTCTCCACTTTTTATACAATTAACTTTCTTTCTGACAACAACATTTTATAGCACCAGCTGAAGTCTTCCTCACTCAGTACAACATGAAAATGGCTTCATATGACTAGTTCTTGACTCTGAACTTTACTGCCTAAGAACAGCAACTCAACACAGGCACAAAGGACTGTTGCTTCAAGCTGAGAAGAATCTTCCTGTAGTATGTATTTAACACATCCTAAATGGCCATACTAAGATTTGGAGCAGCCATGTGGCATGTGGTCAGTGAAAGATCTTGTTCTCTTCCTTTACTATTCAGAGGAGGAGACCATCTTTGAGAATTCAAAATCTAGAGGCTGAAAGGTCACTGTAACGAATAAAGTATTTTTGTTGACTGATTTTTTTTAAAGCCTTTTCTTCACATGCGTCATGATTTATAGGTATCACCAAACTTCTCTACTAACTGAAAAACTAAGTCATACTCCCTAGCATATTAATCTCTGAGTGTGAATGAATTAAGGTTTAGTTTTCAGGCAATTTGAATTTATGGAAGATGTTTTCCTTTTTCCTATTGTCTTAACAGTCCTCCATAGTAGATCTTCCAGCTGACTTTTCTCCTGGACATTCACTTTTCCTGTACTGAATCACAGATGACTGGGCAATATCTGTGGCACTAATTATCAATGCACAACAAAGACCCTGTAGAAGCAGCTAAACTGAGATTGCTTCCAGAGATACCTGAATTTAGGATCCTTTGTGAAAGAGGTAAGAATTGCCCACTTCAGTTAAACAGCTTGCTTGCTTCCTGACTGAATTTAGTCTATCACAACCACTGTCTAAGTAAAATAAAATAAAAATTAAAAATGCTAAATTGATGCTTTGATATTATACCCACCTTTGTGCAGAGACTTATTATTTCCTTCACAGAAACGAACAGACTTTTTGAGTAATCCTCTTTACGCTTTGATAGAATTCAGGATGATGCTAACTCATAAGAAGAGGAGAAAGGCATTTCAGGCCTTTAGGCAACACACACTACTCTGATCTGAACTATCACATCATTTGGGATGGCAAGTAGGAAGAGAGGAAATTTCTACAGTTTAAGCCCCTATGTTTTGGAAAAAAAAAATGTATTTTTAAAGACGTCAACAAATTTATATCACAAGTTCATTCACAGAGTTACTGACCCCACTCCCCCCCAAGAAAACCGTCTGAATCTCTTGGACTTTCTCATTGGAGCAATTTTGCTCTTTTCTTGTTCTGTCAAGTGACTTTAGCCTTGCAGATATATTTTCTTAATAAGAAAAGCATTACTGTAGTGAAGAAGCAATGAAGGTTTTCCCTGTATTTTCAGAGAATGGCTAAGATCTTGCCACATTGTTTGATTCCAAAGAAAATAAATGACAACACAGCAACTGAACCTCATCAACTAGTTTATATGATGTAGGAAAACACTTTTCCCTTTCAAGTAATTAATTTTTTGACAGAATTCAGCTGTTTCTTTACCCCTTACTGAAGGCTTGATCATAAGGCTTTGCAAGTTAAGTATCTTAAGTTTGTCCACAAACCATCTCAATTCACCTTTCTGAAGAACTTTCTGTAATAACACTGTTAAAGCCATGAAAGTTGAAGTTTGCAAGAATATTCGGGATGTTTCAGATTAAGCGAGTTGGATGAGTTATCATTTTTAAAAGCTACATAATATCCACATCTAAGGAGCAACTGGAATTAAAATGTAATATTCTGGAAGGGACAATAAGAGGAATGCTTCTGTTGTTAACTGGCAGAATTTATTCACTCACCTAGTAGTTACACATCTACAGAAATTCCTGCCAAGGTATCTGTCTTCCTAGACTACAGAAAAGTGTGAGTGCTAGAGCACACACTAGTTACATTTTGTTACACTTTTTCCCCCCCCCCCCTTCCTTTTCCCAGCCTTCTAGTCCTCTTCTGGTTAGCGCACCTTATTTAAGGCTTCTGGTCATTTCTTGCTCAAGCATTCCTAAACTTATTTTCAAGCAGAAGAAACTGCTGCTTCTTCCATGAACGTTCACTTTACAAACCTGCTTCAATCTGTAGTTAAATTTAACCCGGTAACAGAAGTTGAAGATCTGATGTTTGGGTTCTTCTACTCCTTTTTTTTTTTTTTTTTTTTTTTTTTTAAAACTAGGAAGATTTTCCTTACGAAGTAGGTTTTCTACTAGCAGGAAAAAACAAACAGGGCCACCTTTTGTTTTCAAATATTCAGCCCGCTAACACGCTTTTGAAGAAGGTAATTTGAAAATAAATTCTGAGTCAAGAAGTGAAACAACTATAATGACTTTACCTTAGAAACATACTGTTTGTAATGTTGGTAACCTGGTATTAAAAATGTTTTGATTTATAAGCCTGTTTCTGCAACTAATACTGAAAAGCATGTTACTAAATACCTGCTGAACATCCATGAATTGATACAATGAAGTCTCAAGCCACCATGTAGAAAGAAAACTTTTATTCTAGTGCTTGCACGTATTACTACCCAATTTTAATAATCTAATGGAAAGAACAGTTCTCTGAGTTATTTTTAATACATGCATTTACATGTGTCATAAGCAATCACTACTATTAGTCTTGTTAATACAGCCAAAAAGCATAGCACATTATGCAGTGGTATTATTTTAAGTGACAGATGCAGACCGTTATGCAACCTACAATATTGCACATACCATTATTTCACTGTACCATTAGAGTACACAAAGACTTTAGGAATTTCAGAAAGTAAAAGAATGCAAGCAAGCTGGATTATTGAATACGATATCAATGCACCAGCGCACATGGTAGAAATCACAGTACAAGAACCATTCAAACGATACGGTTCCTTACCTTATATTTGCCCTGGTCACATCCACATAACGTGCTCTCCATTGTGTAGCTCCTTTGTACTCCTATCTCCCTCCAGACAACAACTCGTGCTGTTGATTCTTTGGACTTTTCCACCACAAAGCTGCAGCTGCCCATACAGAATGCTGGGGCAGTCTGACTGAGGATCTTAGGGAGCGCCTGCAGGAGTGAAAATTGAAAGAGACAGCGATTTGTGATTTTTTTTTTCCTTTCTTTCTTTAATACAGAAAATCAAAGAACTTTGCTCAAGTTGGAATTCCAAGAATCATGAAAACACTCTTCAGCTGTAGTTTTCAAAAGCCAGTGGGCTCAGGTGACAATAGGCTTGTCATTTCCTACCTGTTTAAATCCTCCTTTGTAGCCCCAATTGCTAAAATGAAGCATTAGTCGTGTGCATAAGAATCAGGACACAAAAGAATTCTTTAAACAATTCCCACCCCCTCCTAATTCATCCCGTTACGTTTGCTCAAATTAAGCGTAATACATATCCCATGTAATTAAGAGAAGTGTAATTCAGATTTTATACTGGTTCAATAATCCAATTTGTAGACCTAATATAGACAATATTCTATTAATACATAAAATTCATCCCTATTCAGCAGAGCATTCAGCGCATACTTAATTTCCAACAAATTATTTGATTAAAGTTCAATATAATTGTTCACATGACAGCTTTAGAAAAGGACAAGAAAGTTATGCAAATAAATACATGCATTGTATAACTAATCTTAAACTCTTCAACTCCTTCAAAAGCTTCTGTTCAGCTTTTATTTGTACCAGTTAACTCAAAATACATCACCACTTCAAATTTACTATCTCAGTAGCTCATGTATCATTGTAATTGCAGGCTTTTCCCCCCACAACACTTACTGTCTGCCATCTTTCCTATGTTATGATAATGCAGGTGTAAATGACAAGACCCCATACAAATAAGTAGGGCAGCAAGCGCGAATGACATCAGACTCAGGATCCAGGAAATTATACGTGAAACAATCAAAAAGCAACAGAATTATTTTAAAAAGTGGGGCAGATTTGAGAAAAATCTAAAAGCATTTATACTCATTTACAGTCTTCAGACGCATGTCAAGCCTTTTAACAAGCATTCACGTGCCTAATGAGTGTAACTGCATTACAGAAATGCATTTGAGATGCTAAGTTGCACAGATTTGCAATTGCCACAAGGCGGCAGTGAGGTTACACAGAAGAAACTTACAGATAATTAACATTCTACGAATTCCTAAAAGCTTATACAATGCACTGAATGTTGTTTGTCCAAGTCTATTGCATGTATGCTTTAGGGGCACATGCATTAACTACACATCTTTTTAAGAGGATCCTGGCCTCCCATACCCAAAAATGCGGGATGTGTCCCAGAGCAATACAGTACTTCCTTTTTTTTCTTGGTTCTAGAATATTCTTTGCCATGCTTAAGTGATTCCTCTTTCTTCCACTAATTACAAAGGCGCAGAAGCATATTTCCCATTCACTGCAAGGTAACATTGACCACAAAACGCGTGCAATGCTACCAAAAAGGATGAATCACTGTACTAAGAGTAAATTCTTAAGCTACATTAGAGCAGCATTTTAAACTCTCAAAATATTGTGAAACACGTTCATAAACTTAAGAGAGATCATTCTAAATAAGCCTAGTTATGCTGTAAAGCCCCGTATGTGCACAGAATATGTATATTACCAATTGATGCCAAAAGTCAAAGCTATGAAAGTCAAACTTACCCTGTAACCAGGGTCTTCCATCAGGTCACAAGAAGCAGCACTAACGTTAGTGTGCCACATTGTCTCCTTGATGCTGCAGCCATACATAAACACATTCTTTTTACGAGAATGACCATGATAATCACAGTAGACCTACAATAAATCATTCAGCAAAATAAAGCCAAGGTGTGTCAACTTAATATTAAAAAAAAAAATCCGTATTTCTCATGCTACTACATTTATATTTGCACTGTTAAAAGTTCCAAAGAATTAGGAAACACTACTTATATGATCAACTTGTGCACTAAGAAGAAAATATTGGATTCTTTTTAAGTAAGGTTTAACCTTCTACGCTAGCAACAGAAGAAGATTTACTTTAAAGGTTTGCAGAACCGCTCTCCAAGTCACAGATGTAAGTGCAATATAGTTTATAAGAACCTATTAAGAAGTTTACTTTACAGACTAGCTACAGAGACAAAAAGATTCAGAATTGCTTACACATTCATACTCACCAGCGGTAAATGTTTTATAGAAGCCAGATATTGCAGTAAGCCTTTGGCATGGTAAATTGTGGGATGCAGATCTGGATTTGGATTTTGCCACTGTCTGTTTAAATCCTCTCCACTTAAAGAGCAACGGTGGCTATTTGGGGGAAGGAAAAAAATGCATAAAGATGTGTTTGCACCATCATGACAGTTTTGAAAAACTTGCTCTCCCCTAATTCAAGTTTCCTTTATCACTTGTTCAGCTTTTTTTGGTTAAAGCAGCTGCGCTCTCACATAACAATCTACACCTGCCCAAGACTGAAGTTCAGAGTGTCAATTAGAGTGCAATTGCAAATTATCTCCCTTAAACGACTGAAAATACATTTTTACAATGTGAATTCATGGAACAGTATTTCTGCATTTAAAAAGACAAAAAAGCCTCAGAAAATAAATCCTAGCAGTTTTGTAAGGAACTTTTTTTTATATTTGAGTATTGCACTTGTATGTTTTTAGGATTAGTTTAGAGGTTTTGGTTTTTTTTAAACAACATAAAGATTTAGTATTAACGTTTGTGAGTAAACTTAAGCTTACTTTCCATTGATGACACCATCTGGATTGAGCATGGGAATAATTTTGAAAATATAAGCTTCTCGTAAACTTTGGGCACTTGGATTATTGCTCATAAGATATTCCAGTGTTCCCTTCATAACCCAGCTTGCATTCGTCTCTCCCGGATGTACACGAGCAGATAGGAAAATATAAGGACGATTCCCTAAAAGGAGCATAAAAGTCGCAAAATATGATTCAAGCTAGTTCAACAGTTTGTTTACAGAAAGGACAGGCAATAGCCAGTTTCGATTAGTAAAATACAGAGTACAGTATTTTGGGTTTTCTGCTTTTTTGGTTTTTTCGGTGCATTCACACAAACGCAGCACTCTTGATAGAACTCGCCAGAACATTTTTATAAGGGCAGCTAATTACACAACTATCTCAATAGAATTTTAATTCAATCTGAAGCAATTACATGACTGTAACCAGCTCAAGATGGCAATTACAGTGTGATATACTTCTATGGTTCTTTTTCTATAGACTAGAAAATACTGGGGAGGAGCAACAAGAATGCTCTTACAACGAAAGCACGCTTCAAATCCCAGCAGCTAGGACGTTCTATGAAAGATTTTTTGACAAGCTGATTTCCTGAGCTTTAGGGGAAAAAAGTTACTCAAAAGTCAGTTTTTTCCCCCCTCCAAGAAGCATTATCAGCAAAATGTAACATACAGAAACATCTGGCAACTGATTTGATACTTAAAAGCAAATTCAGATATAAATACCCATACTCTTCCTTGACTACTACAAATACATATTTTTAAAAAGAAAGGAAATCCTGAATATCAGCACCTTCTAATCTCATAAAATTCATTAACCTTATTCTACATTGCTATGCTTACAACGCAGACCAGCTGACAGAATAAAAGTTTTTCATAAAGAGCTGGTTTTGCTTTATTTTCCGTAGATGAGAAAGAGAAGGCATACTTACTGAACTGACAGATATGTTCATAGTAATTTGACTCTGGCATGGCTGTAATAGTGACTAACGGGCAACTGTTGCCAGCCAGGGTCTCACAGAGAACATCTTGCCGAAAATATATCTGTTGAGGGTTGTGCATGGATTCCAGTTTCTGTAGATGCATCTTCATCCCAAAAATAATGGAAAGAAACTTCAAATCTTTTGCCATCATGTAAAACAGTGTATTCTGCAGGTGTTCTTTATTCCATCTTTTTGTTTTTCTGAATAATGCTAAAGCTTCCACCATAATTTTGACCATGACATATCATTCTCTACATCCCTAGCCAACTGAATTCTTCTCTTTATATGTTTTAAAACTGCTCCAAGGAAGACGAAAAGTGAGAAGGATGAAAGTTTCTTCACTTTCTACTAGACGATACTTCTTCTAAGAGGTTAGTAAATTACCAAATTGCTTAGTAAATAGCTTCATCCAACACTGACATACACTAGCTGCTGAATACCCAAGTATGCTTTTGCGACTATGACAAAAACAACCGCCACACAGTCTATTCAAATGCTTTCCTTAGTACTAAATGGTTCACAACACTCCTTTCAGCTAATTCATTATACTAAAAATGTCTGTCTAATTATCTTAAATATAATAGCTTTAATAGGTCAGTTATGAACCTGTGTATGTACATCAGCAGGATAAGAGTCATTTGACTCGGGCAAAAATACTTCGTTCAATTCCCACAGAATTTTCCAGTCAATTACGATATAGTTGTGATTCCTAGAAAACACCAGCCATACCATTTATCTTATCATTTTGTTACCCAGGAACCGTTCTTTAGTACAAGCCACACCCTTTGCCCTTCTGCACCAAGATTATATGAAAATTCTCCATTTTGAACTTCAAAAAAAAAAAAAAAAAAAAAAAAAAACGGAAGCAGAATTCACTCATGAATGCTTATCATTTTACATACCACACGTTCTCCAAAAGTATAAATCATTACATATGTAATGGATCATAACCTTCTCACCTTTAAGGTTGAGTATGTGTATGGATAATGGTAAGCAAAATAGCAGACGTCGTCCTTATGTTGGAAAGTCACTGTGAATGTAATGGTATAGTAAGATTTTCCTTTCTGTCCCCCAGCAGCAATCGAACTTCTTGAAAAATGATTCCTAAGAGTAAAACAAATATAATAAACACATTCAAATAATTTAATTTCTGTATCATAAATTACTCCCAAACACATGTTTTAAGAGTCAGGAAAATTTTTAGTGATTGTATTTCTCTTCTGTGTGCATGCAGGTTAAATACTAAATCCACTGGTTCCCACCATCTCTACAGAAACTTTATGATAGCAGGGATATACATCCATTATGGGAGGTGGGGAAGGGGAAAAAAAAAAAAAGAAAGAAACAAACAAACAACTGCTGACCAAAAAGAGTAACAAATGGAAAGGTAACTTCTCATCCTCTGTTCTGGGATTGCTTTAAAACGATTGTACCACAGGATACAAAAGACTAATCGCAGGTTCGCAGGTACCGCTTGATCAGTATACTGCATGTCACCAATAACGTTTTAAGTAAGTGTACATATATGTACATACATACGTTCCATTAAATGTTTCTGTAGAATAGAATGCAATTTCTGACCAAAAATGAATACAGAGCTAAACTACTTTAATGCTAGCAGGGTGCTAACAAAACAAGAGCCTATATATTTTGGTCACTTCTGTTACTTCTCCACAGTAACTAAGGAAGAGTAATTCAGGAAAAAAACTATGTTCACAACAGAACAGTTAAAAGAGTGTTACTAAAATACAAAAGTAAACATTTCTCATTGTCAACAAATATTCTACTTCATAGTCATCCTCAATATAACTTTTTTTCCCACTATATTGGGTTGGTGTACTTACTTGTAGTAACAAATGTCTGTCCCAACACGAGTCCAACATGGTCTAGAATTTAACGCTTCCTGAACAGAATACATGAGGGGTTGCATACCTTTAAGAAAAAAGGCATTGTATTTTAATGCAAAGATAGCCCTCTTTAACACTGAGATAATATCAGTAATGGATCAGATAAACATTTTTATAACATTCTCCAAACTAGCTATTCTCTTTCACTTACTATCATGGAATATACATTCATGAAAATCTGGATATGCTCTTTCATTCAACTAGTAAAAGATCATCTGTCCCTCCTCCATCACATCCTAATTGAAAAAAAAAAAATTGTTCTGCAGTAAAACCAAAACTATTCTAAATAAAAGCTATGGTTAACATGAATAGTAAACTAAAAGAATCCTGGGTTCCAATCCATCTAATTCACTATTACAAAAAGGCTTCAAAGAGAATACAAAAGATTAAGATCTCATCTATTCACCTGGATAGCTGGAAAATAACTGATGTTTCAATACAGTAATACTATCTTTATAACAAAAGTTTCCAGGTAAGATTATCACCTGGTTAGAGCATGCGAACTTGTTTTTAGAAGTGCAAATGTTTTAAATGAATTTTTTTTATGTACCCTATTTCTCAGCAACTTTTTAAATGTTTATATTCTAATCAAGAGAACAGTGAAGTTGAACACTTACTCTCCCCTTTAGAATAGAAACGGATGTATATTCAGTCTGTATTATGTCAGTGTAATCACTTATGTAATCAGTGAAATAAAAACACTGAGTCAGTTAACATATTTAATAAGAAGCCAATGTACCTACCAAATAAATGTATGCAATATATATGAATAAAGATCTAAAGTGACTGATGAAAATTTGCAAGTAATTTAAAAGCAAATTACTACTGGTCAAACTATCTGGATATTCTACTTAAGAGTCTATCAGTGTCAACTGTACAAATATGACAAAGAAGAATATGATGTTGCTCTGTCCCAAGAGTTTGAAGATGGGAACAAGGAGGCTTCTGCTCCTCCTCCCCCAAGGACTAAAAGGGAAGAACCGCACAAAATCTAGTGGGGAAACAAAAAAAAAAAAAAAAACTCACAACAGAACTGCAATGACCCCGCTTGGGCAAACGGAAGAAAAGCTTATTATAGGAGGCAGTACTTTTGCACGAGGCACGAGCAGCAAACACTACGGGTTAGAAACTGCAGGGGTCACACGTGAAGCCCAACACTACCAAGGAGAATCCAAGAGCTTACCTTTCCCCTCTCACAAACGCAGTCCCTCCCCCTGCCTACCAATAAGAAAAAACTCTTTGCGACTATCTCCCCTTCTTCTCACTTCTGAGAACACATCTCAGCATTCAGGAAGGGACTTAATGACACTGGTTCTCATCGCTCTTGCATCTGTGTTGATTGACAAGGTTTGGCGTCCCCCATCCCAAATGGTGTTAAGACCGTTTTAGCTGCAGCTGCTAGCTGGCTTCAATCACAACAATACGTCATTTTACAAACTGACAGCCAGTGCTCTGAAACACTTTTTTAACTGAAACCTGTCAAAACATTTTTCAGTGAGACTATCCAAACAAAGATCTGATCTGTAACACAACACGAACAACACACAGCTGAGCTGTCTACTACAGATACTTTGCTACGTATTTCTTCTCAAAGAATGGGAAATGTACCTTACCGTAGTTAAACTGACTGTTTGACTTTTCACAGTTGATGATGTTAAACCGGTAACCAACGCCAGTTTTCATTCCACTGACTTCAAAGTAAAACCACTGATGATAATGATTGCTATTGATATCCGAGTTCAGAATTAGATCATACTCGTTTCTAAAGATTAATAAAAATCTTTTTTAAAAATCAGAAATGAAAGGTCTCACATGTAAAAAGAAAAGTTGAAATATCTTACTTTCTGATCTGAATAACTTTGCGTAGGTTTCCAGATTCAAATTTGGAATTAAACTTCAAAACATCTGCTTCCTCAGGTACTGAATAACTAAGGCGAAAAAAAGGGAATCAGGATGACTAAAAGAAACTCATGAGGTTTGCTTCAGCCCTCACTTGGTAACTGAAAAATTACTGTGAACCTGCCATAAATAGCAGAAACAACGCTACATCACAAGAAAGTTCTAGTGAAATCAGTAATTATAGTACAGTCTTAAAAATTACAAATCCTATCATGGAAAAAGTAGAATAGACTTAGACTACTCATTGAGTATGGTTTTCAAAAGGAGAAAAGCTTACCTGGAATTATCAAGGTCATACACAACTCTATCTATAATGTCATTTTGATGAATCAGCCTTTCAATATCTTGAGAGATTTTTGTCCTATAATAAAAAGAAGAGTCCCCACTTAACCTGTTGCACACTGCTTCCAACTATAAAAGAGAAATAATAATGAAAACTAAAAATTAACATGAAGATAGTGGGACAGATTTTCAGAGACACTTCAGCCTCGTCCCCAATTATGTGCACAAACTGTAAGTGTACTTAAACACCTGCATTCACAGCTGACTGATTCCAGAATCTGTATGTGTGGGAACTGAGCTTTCATGCACAAAACCCACTGGGTTTTATCTTACAAAATGAATACACCATTTCATAATTCCTAGTAGCAGCAGGAATTACTCAAACGTTACTTATGTTAATGCTTTAATTGAGGACAGCGTTTGATAATATTAGTAATTTACAGGAGTCCTATCATAATTAAAATTAAAGTTTTAGAGAGTAGCTCGTGCAGTGAGTGTGTTAGTGCACTAGCTTTTCACCTCTGGTTCATATATCGACTAGGTAACAAATGAGAATGAATTTGGTGATGTCAGCCAAATGTCAGGTGTATATTTATCCCGATCATTAAACCATTGCACAACTGGCAGTATCTAGGTCCTGGTTTGGAAAAGCAAGAATGTGTTGCAGTTCAAGAATGAAATATAGTGGCAGAGCTGTGGGGAAAAGCTTGCACAGCACCTGCAATAAGAACAAAAGGAGGCAGATTAACAATGAAGAATACAGGAACAGAGATGTAAAGTATGTTCAGGCTGGAAATTCTGTTAAATTAAAACAAATATTGTTGGCAAACAGAAAGAAAGGAAGTGTACAACGCTAGCACCTCTTATTAAAAGTTAAGATTCACTTGGAAAGGAAATCAAGTCACAAGTTCAACAACTTATTAATACAATTGCAATCTGATCAGGGTTCAGTTCAGGGCAGAACTGCAGATTTCCCACTTGATCTCAAATAATTAAATCTCAATAGGCCTCAGCTCTAAGTGGTCATAACACTTCTCATCATCACAGAAATTTGGTCAGGATAAAATCCATTAATGAATGTCAAACATTCAAACATCACAGCTATAGCCATAGTACATAGACAGAAAGAAGAAATGATTTTAAAGAAGATACATAAAAAGCAAAAAAAAAGTAATGGTCATTTTAAGATAATGAAAAATTAGGAGACAAGAGAAGCTATCTCAAAATTATTGAGGGAAATAAATATTGGAAAAAACAGAAAGAAAAAACTATTGACCTGGAGCTATGTGTTTATGGGTAGGTCCCCTGTGGATCCTGAGTTACCTGATCAAATAATATTATCATCACGGTCAGGTGATTAGAAAATCCTAAAATGTGCAGCAAAAATAATCCTAAAGTTTTAAGGAAAGGAGAAAAAAGAGGTTATTTAATGCCTAATTAATGCCTAACAGGGGACTGCACTAAGTAGCTACTTCCCTCTCTAAAAGGTGGAATAATAAAATACTTCAGTTATTCTCAGAGGACACTGACAACAGCTTAGTGAAACATTTGATAAAAACTATATACTGCTGAATGTACACAAAAATCCAAAAGTGCTCCAAAACACAACTTGGGAAACGCTGTCTCTCTCCCGGCATATTGCAACACCAAACAGAACACATTCACCTAAAAATCCTACAAGGCCTGCTTAAATTACAGTGAGGACGGATTAATGCAATCCTTTGATTTCTAACAGAGACTTACCTGCCAAGAGGTGTACTAATTGCTTACAATAAGGTGAACAGAAATCCTACGGAATGTCAGCAAAATTTAGACACACATTTCTTGAAGACTTTAATATGTCTCCATATCTTTGACAAAAGTAATTTTCACCACCTTTCTACAACGTATAAATTTCTAAAACGATGCGGCCCTTTTAAAAAGGGTTCTCTTCTCAGAAATTTGTTACATTGCAGTAATAAGACTGACACATTAGCAGAAAGCTGAATTCCTAGAATTTAGTATACCTTAAAAAGGTGAGAAAAGATTTTTGAATCAAATTTAGCAGTATTACATGAAATTCCATTTTTGCTCCATAGAGGAAGTAAAAAGCTACTCTCAGTGTTAAAAGTACATCTTACCAAAAATAAAATATTTTAAAGTTTAAAAAAAAAAAAAACACCAACAAACTATAATTAATCTCATGGTTTAGATATCAGCTCTATGCATGAGCACACAAGTAGGTTTGTTGGTCAAAAGGTAGAGTTAATACGGTGCTTTGATTCATTTCTAAAAAGAATGAACCCGCCTGGATGCGATCCTGTGCAATATGCTCTAGATAACCCTGCCTGAGCAAGGGGGTTGGACCACATGATCTCCTGAGGTCCCGGCCAACCTTGGTGAGACAGTTCCAATTGTTCCTGATTTTAAAGGCCTCACTCAATGTCAGATTCCTCAGGAATATTCAGAATGATTAAATATTACAAAAATATGTGAAGATATGTAAAATTTTCTTAAAATACTGTTCGAAATCTTGAGTCAGAAAATGCCAAGCTCCTTTCTAGTTCAGTTGAATCCATCTTAAAAATAAGCATATAGATAGATTCTTTACTTTCAACACTGAACAGGGCTTTTCAGTAAAAAGTTATATAGGAACAGCAGTATAATGCCATTTGTGTTTCAATACCTGATCATTTTGTAGGAAAGATCATTGAAACTCTGTCAGCGAGGTACTGTAATGATACCACCTTGTTTAAAAAAGACATGTCATCTTAATCAATAACCAAATGTAAAAATGAAGAATCTAATGAAATTGGTTAAAGTGGCAAGTATAACGCTGAAAGCGTTCAATGCAATCACTAAGTGGCAAGGTCTCATATGTACTATTATATATTCTCCTAAAATGCTCATTTGTCTCTATAGTAACTCATTTCTATGCATATGAGCTAGCTCTTCATACAGCTTTTGTAAATTATTCTTACAGTTAGAGGGTAATCCCTCCGTCTTCTCTTAAAATACTCATTCATTTGCTCACCGAGAGCTGTGTTGGTGATGTTTTTTCATTCTTTGCTTATGCAGCATATAACATGACCGCATCCTCAGCGGTTGCTACTTCTAGATACTGTTATATTACTAATATTAAAAACAAATACTTAAATGCATTTATCACTGAATTTGTTCACATTACATTTTGCTCAAAGACAGCTTCGTTAGCACAGGAGAGAGAAGAACTGAAGTATCTAAATATGTAACTGACCTATCTTTTGTAAGGCCTGAAGGGGGTGTTCAGTTACGTTAACCGAAAAATATTAATGCTGACCACACCAACAGCTTAGCATACGTTCACTTCAGTGCTTCTACAGCTCTTCTAAGAGGAGGACAAACAGAAGGAATTTCATTCACATACAGTACGACTGTATCCTTAATTCACAGACAACACAGAGTAAAGCTCCCAACACAAAGTATTAGGAGGTGGTAAACTGTCAATACACCATTACGTCCACAAACCTTCAGAGTGCTCTTTCTTGTTGCTTGATAAAATATGCCAAAATCCTTTGTAAGGATGACATTCTATAGTTAAACAGTGAGTTAGCAAGCATCGCATCTCCAGCTTCCTTCTTTTGATCTTGGAAATGGTAAGAAATCTTTACAAATTATAAGATTTGCATGGGGAAAAGGGTGAAGGGAGCAAAAGAAGGGAGAGTAGAAAGTATACTTAGCATTCAGAAATTGGAATTACAGAATTAGAGCTAGCAATTATAGAATGAGATTTTGTTCTTCTTTGTGGCTTTACACTAATTAATGCCAACTCATCTACCTTCAAACTGATTTTCTGACCTGAAAATAGTTTTATATGCCAAAGCAAAAGTTGTATACGTGGAAGGTGATCTTCCTGTTAATCTCAGCGTAAAGATTATTTCCTGAAGAGAACAGCAGCAAAGAATTTGAACTCACCTCTGCACCCCATAAGGCCTTTCCAGAATAGGCTCCTTAAATGGGGGTGGAATATGACCAAAATAGTCTGGATAGGCCACTTCTGAATATTCAGGTATAGATTTTGTGTTTTTTACCATTTCAATATAGAGATCAGAGTCATGAACTGGTGATACATCAGAAACTTCAAGCATCACTTGTTCCCCTGATGAACTTGAGCCAGAATCGTCGTCCTCCTCAGAATCCACCCCAGTGCAGCATAGTTTTCCCAGTTGGACAGATGATCCCTCAAAGAGGCTACTTCCGCAGGGTGAAACATGTTCGCAAGGTTTACTACAAGCAAGTGTGCTAAGGCTAGTTTTGCTTTCCTTCTTTATTACACACCCTGCACCATAATATTGTTCATTTTTTGCACTGTTCTGCAGAGTGATTCTGTCCAAGCCTTTTATAATTTCTTGGCTTAGACACTGACATGATGGCAGCAGCCTCCTTTGATCGTTTTGCTGATGTAAACTACTGTCTTTGTTACTATCTTTCTTTGGCAGTTCTAGAAAGGCTGGCCTTATATTGTATTCCTCTGTCAACAAAGAATTGCTCTCCTTCAGAGAAATTTCATTTACTGACGGGTTTGCTTCTGCAAAGTGCTCCTCTCCTGCTGTAGGAACAACAATAGGCCCACCTAAATTTGCATCAGATCGAAAAGGCTTTGGCTCCTTGGAGACTAAATCACATTCCTAAAAGAAAACAACAACAAAAACAAACCTTGATTCTTGTTTCCTCCCCTCCCCCCCTGCCCCCAACTAAGCACTTCTTAACAGCTCATTACACTAGAAGCTTTCTTCTCCATTATTTCAGAGGTATGCTTTGCAATAATCCAAAGACGATATCATTGTGTCGTAAACCTACACACATAAGGCAATGAAGTTTCATCGTTTCCAAGAAAACAGTAAAAAAGTAGTTTGCCAACAACAAACTTTCAAGCCAATCCCATTCTTCAGATTTTGTAATTCACTACTTTAAATAGGTACACAGAATCATTGCCAGAAACAGCTTATGTCTTTTCTTGTATTTTACTTTCCTCTGTGTGCTAAAACCAATGACATGAAAAAAAGAGTTTTCCTTTATGTTTGACCTGCCCACAGTCCCCTTCTATTAGTCCTATTATTAGCTTGAACTAACGTAACCAGAAACTAAATAACTCACTGTATTGCACCTTCACTCATAATTCCAGAAATGCCCTTTTTTTTTTGGTTGTTTTTTGCTGGAATAACTCTATCCACACAAAAAAAGAACATCAAAATATATTCGAGAGTCTACCCCTCATTATGAGGGAGGCACTGGGAATTATATACTTTACCTGAAAGTTTTCTGAAAGTTCTGGGAAAAACTGCTCATACATTTTCAGTTCTTCTATTGGTCGCCCCAATTCCTGTCTAGGTTTCAGTTTATTAATATCAGTCTCAATATCATCATTCTGAAAGAGCACCAAAACAAATTAACCTTGCATTCAGGATGAATGAACGTCTAAATTCATGATATATTATGCCTTTACTTCTAACACGGACATGATTATGACACAGCTCAATATTATTTTATAAAACTAGCGGAACTGCACATTCCATCATAAGAATTTAAGCAGCTCGATTTTATTGGACTGCCAAAACCCCTACTTCAAAGGAAGTATTACAAACATAAGTTTTCTTGCTTTCATCCAAATGTTCTATGCACAGATATCAGACTACCCCTCACAGGAGATTATGCATAATGCAACTACTGCAAACTGAAAGGTGAAGATTTCATCTGACTACAGTGACAAAGGAATAATAGCTTCTTTAAAGATACTCCCTTCATCAAGACTCATGAGAAGAAAGCCTGAAATGAAAGTTGTCGTTTCAGTTAGTGGACGGATGATTCAATCAACTTCTGCATCTACATAACACACAAACATAAAACAGGCAGTTCTGACCGAACGTCCTTTCATGTCCTGAGTGGCAGCTGAAGAACAGAATGAGACCTTCCCCAAGTGATGCAACAACTGGAGGTCTAATCTCTAGCTGGCTGAACTTCAGAATTAACTTGACCTAGTTGATACCCAGCCAGAACGACGGAAAAAAACTGGAGTATCTCCTACAAGCTGAGTATGGTAGGCAGCAGAGAAGAGAGGGCTGAGGAAAGTGCAACTGGGAACAGAAAACTCAAAAAGCAGTTTGCAGTTCTGCTCCATCCCACTCCAGCTACATCAACTGTGAGGCAAACAGGTTTTCGATAAGAATCTTGATGTAATCTGAATAAAGGCTGATGTTTTCCAACAGCATCCAGCTTCCTTAAATTTCAGATCATTTTCTTATTTTAGAAACTGCATCTTAAAACCTCCCCACAACCTCCTAATATTTGAGCATATGGCTGTATACACAATTCAGGCATCAACAACAGAACTGTGTCTAGGTTTTGTCCTTTAATTTTGTCTCCTTCCAACCTTAAAATGTTGGTCCTTGTCATCTTCATTTTCCGTTTCAATTTCTGATTCTGCTTCGGCATCATCATTATCATCACTTTCATCCACTACGTCATCCACTGTGATATAAAAAAAAAGTTCTCTAAAGCAGATTATAAATTTAATCACAATACATACGCTCAAAAAAGAAGAGCGATACTTTTATTTAATCATCTAGGTTTATTTTTTACTTAACAATTGAAAAAAGGCAAAACCAACCCGTTAAAAAGTCCTGTGAAACCCCGTAAGCTTTAGTAACTATTACCAAATTTACAAAACCAAGTGACTGTTTGGCAATACTGCAGACTCAGTTCTGTATTTCCATCTCCCCAGCCCCCCCCCCCAAGAATAGCACATGGCTATCAGAAATCCTTAACAACCTAGATGAGCCAAGCCTGCTGTTCAGCATCAAAATATCCCAGTCAGCCTCAACTCACCACAAAATGACATGGCCCTGACACCTTCTCCCAAAGCAAGTAGTAATGGGCAGGTCCAAAAAAGAAACACAAACAAACAAAACTGTCGTGTCAGCTGACAGTGACCTAGTATCACGGATGGTAGGACAAAGCACTCCCTTCACAATGTTTTTAATCTAGCCTAAAAATGAGCCTAAAATTAAAAATAAGTCAGAAACTATCACTGGAGATTCCTCCCGGTAAGGAAAATACTGGAGCTGACTGACTGGTCACTGCAACTGCTAGCCAGACTTGGAACTAAACTTTGCTCCAGACACATACAGGAAGAAGTTACTTCCCACACATGCAGAAATATTTAGACACCAATCACCAATCTCTTTTTGATTTAGAGATGCAATACTATGAAACTTCAAAAAAAGAAAAAAAAAAAACAAGGTGAAGTAAAATTAGTTGTCACGTAAACAGTTAAGAGTATTGGGCTAAAATTGCTCCCTGATATGTAGAAGTGGGCCCCAGCCAGTTATTCTGATAGATGTGCTAAATACTGGTGATAAACCTGATCTCTTTCCAGAAATACTACACAATTTGGGTGTTTTTCAGAGGGTTTTCAGTGCAAGAAATTTGTTGATTGTCATTAGAAGGCTCATTTAAAAAATTAACAAAATATACTGATTTGCTAAGGTAGTCAGAATGATTAAACTTACTGCATTTTAACTCTATGAAACTATACTTTTAATAAATTCAGACAGTACCCCTACAAACTATTCTGCACCTCTTTTAATAGAAAAGTTTAAAGAAGAGATGTATCCCATTTCTTTAGGTTTTGCACTTCTGTGTATATATACAGACCACTGGAAAGAGAAACGATCAATAGTCTACTTCAACACAATATTAAGTTTCTAAAAAAGTATTACAGCTATCAAAATACCGTATTAAGTAGTAATTTAATTTCTGTGGATTTTGTAACATGCTTTGAAATCTATTTCCTATTTGGAAGAGACTTTAAAATCCTGCAGTTTGATTCTATGCTAGATGAACCTCAAGCAGATATTTGACTTCTTTGAGACTGTGATCATATTTTATTTCAGAAAATATTATTAATATGAAGATATTAAAAGTGTAACTTCACCTCTTTATTTTGGATTAACTTCCCCACAGCAACTTCACCAGTTGCTTACCCAAGTACTAAGCTGTTTCTAGGCATCTGAAAAAGCATTAATTATCCAAAAATAATGAGAAGAAATCACAATCAGATGACTCTGCTTCCCGTAAAGCGCCAAGCAAATACTTTGCAGACTAGTGTTACCTAAGAGATTGCAACACTTCATGTAAACAGCTCTACTTCTCATCATATAGATGAGGGAGTAACCACAACGGTTTAGTATCAATGCTTCAAACAGCACCTGTTAATCTAAATTCAGTACATCCAATTTATCAGAAGAGCACAGCGATGAGTTAAGAAAGTCCCCCTCCCTTTTTTTTTTTTTTTTTTTTTAAGTTTGTAGATGAATGCATACACCCTATGCTTTACATCTGAGAGTTAAATGAACATCATTTTTTAGTTCCTGGTTTATTTTGTACATTATACCTCCAGAAACATAACCACATATATGCAGGCAAAATTGTCATTAACTGAAGTTTGGTATTAGAAATTCATGCTCCTCTCTAATGGTCACAGATCCTTTGCTAGCTGAGAAGAATCTCACCAGAGTCTAAATTTTAGTAGAGAAAGTCACAGACAATTGTAATTGATTCCACCCTACACACAGCAAGATTAGACAAATTCAAAGAGAAAACATTGCAAAATGACCATACCTTCAGGAGGCAAACTGTACAGCTGAGCCACAGGTCCATTAGCAGGAATAACTGGGAGTTGGAAATGGAAAGCACTTTTAATAGTAGGTAAAGGAAGGCGATTTTTAGGAAAACATTTTCTCATTATTAGGCTGGATGTGTTGACAAGGGGATCAAGAGTTCTTACTGCAAGGCACTCCTATTAACAGGAAAATAACGAAGACAAGAGAAAAGGATCTCTCAAATAAACAGTCAAATTGCATTTGGCTTATACATTTTTAGAATTCACTAATGACAAAATATTTTATGCTGCTACTTAAAATAAATTTTGCTTATGTCTCCTAAGACCAGGAGAACTTCTACCAACTCAAATTCACCTTCTTCAAAGCCCTATCTTCACAGTTATTTTTTTCAGAAGATCAATAGCCCATCCCAGAGACAGTCACAGCTGAGTAACATTAAAATATCAATTTCATCCTGCATCTTTTCCTTCTGCTTCAGTCAAGTACAGAAAGTTATCCTTATACCCACAATCAAGAATGAGCACTCATATCATAAAAGAAAAAAGAGAGAGGTCAGAATATATTTTTAAAGCTTAAAATGCAACAACGAAAAAGGAGATAAACTTACTTGTGAAGTGTTGTAAAGAATTTTCATCCCATTGGCATCAGTGAATGCTTTTCTTCCTAATTTGATGTTTGTAACGCTTTTAATGCATTGTAAAATACCTTTACGTATCAGCATATATCTGTGTCGACTATCATGACGGTGCCAATCTACATAAATCGTTAAAAGCACATGTACATATCCTCTATCTACTGCTCTCCTGGCGTTTGTCTCTTAACAAAAAAGAAGTTAGGAAGTAAATTAAAAATTGTGAAAGGACTTTATTACTGTCATTTTTTCAGTATTATTTTCAAATCAATTTTAAAATGATTCTTTTTAAATGATAACAATTCAGTAAGTTCGGTAAAGTACTAGTTCAGCCACATTTAGCAGTTTTACCTTAACATAGATATGAAAACTCTAGAAAGTATGCGTCCCTATTTTCTAGACATGTCTTACAAGCCTACGATTCCCCAATCCTGTCAGGATCACCAAACATTTAACTAAGTCATTCCAAGACACATATTGAGATTAGCTGTCCAAGGTAGGCATTGTTTCCCCTCTGACATACACAAATTTTGCCTGATTCCTTATTGCAATTGGGAATGATACTTAAAAGGATTGACTTCTACATGCCAACGTCTATATTGCAAAATACGCAATATGCAAACTATTTTGAATCAATGTAACAGTGAGTAGTAGAATTTCCAAAGAAACTTCTACCAGTCTCAAACCTATATTTCTAAACATTCTTTCTCCAAGATGGTAAATGCCTTCAAACTGCTGATTCCAAATTTTTTTTTTTTTAAATTAAAAGTCAGTTTCAGACATAAATCTTTTGAAAAATGAGTACTAAAAATATTTAATATTCTTTTATTAAAAGCATATGAATAATATATATAATAGATCAATAAATAGCAAATTTGGATGTGTTACATTTAAATCATAGTAATAATTTATTAAGTAGTGACATAACTTCATGTTGTTTTGCAGTGCATTTGCATTACTGTCCTTTTTACTGCTATACAAAACTCCTATACAAAATTATGTGCATAAATATCATTTTCAAGAGAATAGGAAAATTACTCAAATGATTGAGTGATGAGTCCAGTACTGTATCCTTCATTCCTCAGGATACTGTTGCATTTAATTTTCACAGTTTACCAAAAGAACAGCATTTATCACACTTATAGGTAAGCATTAGATACTGTTAGCTAGCAAATTTAGAAAAAAAACATTTAGAACATATCCATCACTTCCCATACACACTGTGCAAACATAACACTGGAAAAACACTGTTTTACTGTTTATACTCCATGTAATATTGCAGCAACTGTCACTCAAATTTGATAAACTCAGAATATTTCTACCCCAAATATGGTAGGACCTGTGCAACCTGACAAAGAACCCAGTTCTGACAAACTCAAACTGATCAAGTTGTGCTGTTTTGTTTTTCTTAAAGCCCTAAAAATCATTATATTCTAATTATCAATCTAAAAAATACCGGATTATAAATTACATAGATTTTCTAACTCCCTCTTTTACTCCTCCTCAAAAAAACAACCAATGCAATGAGGTATTTGAAATCAGACAAGTTTTTTTTCAGAAAGTTGCTAGTAATTGCAGGAGAAGGAATGACCATTATAACACAGTTTCACAAAAACAGACAAGAGTTCTACATTCACTGTGTGTTTTCGTTGGACTTAGTTTTAAAAAAAAATTCACCAATTTATGTGGAATATGCAGTAGAACAATTGGACTCTACACACCAGAGATGAACACTGTTATGGAAAGTGACATAAGAAGCGTAGGAGGGTAAAATGCCAAAGTCTCTCAGGACTACATAACGCTTATCTCAAAATAAACGCAAGCGTGTTAGTCAAGAGCTCCTGCTTTCTTTACACACTTTTCAACGTATTATTTCCACGATATTCAAATCGGTACAAAAATTTACAGAACAGAATGCCAACAGTAATTCCAAAATGTTCCCTTCCCTGGACTTCCCCAAGAAGAAATCCCAGAATTATTAAATAGGCAGTCCTTAAGATCAAGGAATCACTCTGATCCAACTCAAAAAAGCTTAGCACTCTACGCAAAGAGGAGTTTCCTACTATGCATCTGAACTGGTTTTCTGCAAATATGATCACCCCTCAGCTCCTCTCCAACTACACTACAATTACTCAGATTGCTGCAGCTTTTATATGACCACTGGGAGAAAATGAGTTTATATTTCCTTGTGCATTATAATCTTGGCGCACGGTCAGTAGCAGTGACGTTTGTCGGGATCCTCTGCTGTCGGCTCAGACAGCCAATGCCCAGGAACAAACCGTCATTTCCTCACCCCTGGTGCCACTCCACAGGTGGACCAACGCATTCAGCTTTAGCACCCACGACCTGATGAGTCAGAAAGGTACCAGAAGATACTGCGCTCTCCTGTCATCCTAGTGGTATTTCTGGTCACGTAATATGTGCGTATGAGGAAGATGCATAGCAGTTAAGGCATAGGCGGCCACCACTGAAGGGCAGAGGTGAGTGACTATAAAAGGTATTTCCCCACCTTTCAGACCAGTTCTGCAGAAGCTGGGCAACCTTTCTGCTGCATAACTGAAGAGATAGTAACTGATTATTAAATATAAATGTACATACACACAAACACTAAAGTACCAGGGACTGCAGATGAAACCACAGCCTTAACTCCAAGCTTCCTGGACTTGATTTCGTTTTGGCCACAGAGTTAGTTTTATTCTTTTTTCATTTTATGTATTTACACAAACAAATATATCTCAACTAAAAGAACAGTTTCTTGTAGTCAAACACTTACTTGATTTTAGCAATGCAGCAAGTGTGTCTAAAGCAACCCTGTCAACATAATAAAGAAGATAAACAACAAAAAACTACTCAACTTCATATAAAACATTATAAAGCTATACAAAAAGTTCTACAGCTAACAGATTTCTTTAGTGTCTCTTCTGTTTTCCTGGTTGCACTGTATCAGACTTTTCTTTAAAAATTTGGTTTTACTAAAACATCATGCATCTCTGAGACCTGAGATCTAATCTAAAGTTAAAAACACTGATACAAGGGCTATATGAACTTTCAGTCTTTGCAAAAAAAACCCACAGTTAGCGCTAGTGTAACGTTTATAAATCACATTCAACAGAAGATCTCTCTAAAACCCTGGTTTTATGTTAGCTGCACAATAAGCCACTTCTGCAAAACAGAGGACACCACTTCAGAAAACTATAGGATAAAACTGGTAGAACATGAACGTATTTAGGAGTAAGGCTCATCAACAAAGGCACTACACTACAGAATCATCAGTAAAAAATTTTTAGTATACAAAGGTCTTGCCTTAACTATCTCAAGATGTACTACTAGAAAACCTAACATGTATTTTTACCCTCTTTGTAAAGATAAGACTTCACGCATTTGATCTCGGACCATAAACAAAGATATCACAATTACTCACATCATGGAATAATAAGTTCATATGTTTAATTTTAGCTGGGGGTTAAAGGGACAGGAGTTTTCAAGTACTCCAAGAACCATGTGTACTTGATTTAGATAACAGAACACTAATTTGTACTGAAGTACTATTTCAGTAGACAGAAGAAAGTTCAGTTTTCCACAGGTATGCACTTCAAAAGGCTAGAAGAGCGTAACGAGAGACCTATCTCCAGTAAGATCAAGTGGAAGACTGGTATACAAAAGAGAGTCATTCAGGACCACTTGCGAAAAATATCTGATGAATAGGATAGACGAGTTACTTATTTTTGCCCTAAAATTACTGCCTACACAGGGAAAAGGCCAAAGGCACTGCTTTAAGGTACCCAGTCAAACTTTTATTCACGTAGTAGTCCATTAGACACATATTCCTGATGTTTACTATTCTACAGTGGATGTTTTTGTCCTGAGAAACGGTTTGATTGCTTGGAGGTATAAAGCAAAGGAAATTCTAGTATAAAACACACAGCGTCACTGTGAAAACACAAAGGAGAGCTGGGAGCAAATTCAACACTTTTAAGAACAATGAGATAGTCTTGACCAGTTTGTCCTGTTCTGGGGATACCTGTGGGTACAATTTCCATGCAGGAATATCAGAGGGAAAAAATAACACTTCTATCCTTTCACCTGTACTGCAACTAGATATTCAAATATTTTGTGTTACTGCACTGGATAAACATAGAAAGTCAGATTTGTGGTTGTCCTTCCCATCTCTCTTTACTTTAACTGTCAAATATGAGGTATGTTTCATTGTTTTAAATATTCTTTTTCATTAAAAAGTAAGTTTTGAAACACATTTAAAACTTTTCCATATACAATATTAAAAAGACATTACTTACTTCATAAGGCTAGTGTTCTTCTTACTGAAAGGGCCAATGATCTTAAACATCAGTTCTACTACTCCATTCTTTCCCAAGGATACTGCATTTACAGCTGGAAAAGTTAAAAAAAAAAAAAATCCCTTTTAAGATAACGTAGCATTAAAGGTAAAAGAAACTGATACTCAAAATCCAGAGTGAATTTGCAGATTCAAAACATGAAAACGTTAGACGTTTTTGTGCTTTAAAAATACAATGATAAGCAGATACCACTCTGCACATAACTTTGTCCTGATAAAATCCGAAAAACAAAAAATTAATTTTTACTTTCTAAATATAAACTAAGGGAAATCACTACTTCCCTGTGCATGCTCTGCTCCCTTTCTTATTAAGATACACCAAAAAAGGATTTTCTTCCCAAAAGCTCACAGTTTATCAAGACAGCAGGGTTTCTTAAATTTAAGAGTCTATCAGGCTCTGCAACTTGCTATTATCCTTCAGTAACAGGACAGACAGGTATGTCCAGAAGTATGTGAAAGCCAAGTGTCCACTGTATAATTTAGAAACGACAATTAGCACTATCCCTACCCTTCCTGAGTTACTGCATATGTAAACACGTTCTCAGAGAAAAATATAATAAAAATAATCTAGTTAGAAGGGGAAAAATTAAGAGAGATGGTTCTAAGATCCGTGTTCAAGAAGAGCAAAAATAGGACTCTATTCCTCTAGCAACAGTATACAGATTTTAAGTAGAACTACCCGTCAAAATGTAACGAACTACCTTTTCCTGTTCAGAAGAAAAGTGGCAATACAAAAAGCAGAATCCAGGTTAGAGACGCAGTTCAAACTCCACTTTCCAGGATGAAACAGGTTTTCAACTCAACTGTGTAACTACAGTATTAACTTCTCTCATTTAAAAGCATTTTACCTCATCACCAGTTAGTGCAATAAAACTTCCACATTTTGCAAGTATTGCAGCTTTATGAATTCTAGTTGCTTAAGTGAACATCCAGTAAATAAAATCTCATAGGCCAACAAATCCATTCTCTTGGAGAAATATAATTATGTTTTCCATTTCATGCATTTAATTTAAAAGCTTTAATAGCCATTTTGAGTTCAATGGAAAAAAATAAAAAGCTTAAAGAGCAACTAACTGGTAGTTAAGGTACAGTAAGAGCCACTTTGTTTTCACCAACCTCCTACTGCCTGCAAGAACAACGAACTAAGCTTTTATGGAAGAATATTAGTCCAACAGTGGGACCCTTCAACACAAGTAATAAAGAAACGGCTAAAGAAAGAAATAAAAGTATTCCCTGTGTAAACTAAATTTTAAATCAGCAACAATGAATTTAAAAATAATAAAAATTAAAAAAAGTCACAAGCATTTGTAATAAAGAGAATAATTATTTCATTTGAAGTGCTCTTGCAAGCACAATGTTGGCATTCCTGTTTTAGATAATTTATCAGCGATAATAAAAATGAAACAGCAAATAACTCCACACACCCAACAGTGCTAATTAAAAAACCAACCATACACACACTAAACAGAAACCAGTCATGCACAAGTACACATATACTTCACAGCTTTTCTTAGGTCTTGAGTAATATGAAGATATAACAAGCCAATTTTGAGGTAGCGATGGTCATTTTAACCATGTAACACTAAACAAGTATGTAGATCATATATTTTAACCATCTCAAACATTTTTGTTATTGTATGAAAAAGAGAAAAGAATGCTCTGCAATACTTACAGTTGGATGAGTAAACTCTCAGTACCTGAAGACACGGCAGTATTAACCTGTGGTTCTGCAAATTCTGCTTGACCAAATTCAATGATATGTTTAGGGCACCATTAATTCTAGCCTTCATGCCAATCTTTTTATCTGACATCAAAGAAATAGAAGATTGATCAAACCAATTTTGAAATCATCATAAAAAAAAAAAAAGTAAACTGTGAATTCCTTCTAGTGATATGTCAACTCTGAATGTCTTTATTTTTCACCACTTTCCTCCCGTTACATTATTCCTTCTGTTCTCCTTTACCAATCCTGACTACACAAATGCTTACACAACAACAGAAGGAAAAAAAAGTTCCCTTAAGTTTCAGTTATAAAACTAGTAAATACTAAGCCACGTTATTCAGTGTAACATGATCACCTTTTGGACCAATTTTTGCAAGAAGGGTGTGAAGAAGCACCATTAACTCCTCATTTGGTGGAGAGTCTTTGCTGGCATTCAAAAGCAGCTGCAACAAGATCTGTGTCCCTCCTTTAGCGACCAACACACTTGCTCTT
This sequence comes from Struthio camelus, assembly GCF_040807025.1. Lineage (NCBI taxonomy): Eukaryota > Metazoa > Chordata > Aves > Struthioniformes > Struthionidae > Struthio > Struthio camelus. Next base: position 31,860,488 of record NC_090982.1, read on the forward strand.
CGACCCCCACCTAGAAATTAAAAACAAAAGACAAGTGATATTTCTGAAGTCAAAGAACAGTCAGATATCTAAGCTATAGTTACCATAAAGAAAGCCTTTACAGTAGTAGTGCTCTCCTCATAGGTGACCACGCTACAACAACACTAAAACACATTGCTGGACTGCGCACATAGAGCGACATAAATACTGAAGCTACCTTTTAAAGAAATATGCACAATATAACTTTTGCTTTAGTGATCTTCAGAAAAAAAGAAAAAATAAGTCTGCAGAAGAATACAAGATTATCATCACAAATTGCTCCTTGATGAAAACTTACCAATTGAGACTAACTCAATGAGAATACTCAATATATTTAAAGTAGTTTGAGGATCTCGTGTATTCTGAAATGAAATAAAAAAAGATATTTCCTTGCTTAATTTATGCACCAAATACAGGAGTTTCTAGATATATAAAACTCAGAGAAATTTCCACTGCTGAATCAAACCAAACTTAAGACATTACCACCCAGCTACCCATCCCACCATGCAGCCTGAAATATCTGCAGAACCAATTAAAATCTGGTTCTCAGTACGGCATTCGGGTATCCTCAGTATCTCTCTAGTTCTCTGTTAATTAAAAGCAACAGTTCACAAATAATCTCTTAGAATATTCTTCAAAAAGGGACTGACAGTCTTATGTAGTTTAGTTTATGAGGCCTAAAGATCCTACCGAATCACTACAGCCCTCTGACAAACACAACTTTTGGAGATAAGAGTTAAGATAAAAATATATTTAATAGTATGAAGCCTAAATGATAATATGAAAAACTTGCAATGTACACATAACCACACAAATTAAAATGTTTTACCTCTAGGGTTGAAAGGATAACTTCTATTCCGGTGGAACCCTTAGAAGTCATCTCTTTCCTAGTTTTTTCTGCCAGTCAGAAAGACATCATTTTTCTTTTAATATAGTAGCTTTGCAGAAAAAAAACTAATCCTATACGTACAGATCAGAAAAACTAAGCTACAAATAACAAAATCCATTAAAAGAAAAACTGTACACAGGTATAAGAAACATTAACACATCAATAGGCAACAGACTTAAGTGTTTTCAAAACTAATCTTTAGTTTTACCTGTGCAACAATATTGTGTTTAAGCTTACAGGCCCTGATTTTAAGGGGTGGGGGGAGGGGAGGAAGAGGGGGAGAGGAACGGGTGAAGGGGAACCGTAAGAAAAAAAGCCGTAAGCAAGCTATCTTCCAGATATTTCTGAATCCCAGGAAGAATTACTGGAGATTACATTCTTGAGACTTCCAGCAGCAAATTTATTGCAAGTTATTTATATATTTATATAGACAGATAGATAGATATTTGCTTCATTATAGACAAGTTTTTATAGTATCATATCACTAGATGTTATTCTTTTTAGTTTGAAAACAGCTTTAAGATAGCTTGAAAAGGACTATAAATAACTAACATCTAGGGGAGAGGGGAGGAAGGGGAGCAAAAGCAGCTGTAACTTTTAATATTAACCAGTTTATTTCATGGAATTGCATATAAAAACCTACAGTGGGTCAAGTCTACCTTGGTAGGAGGCCACTGCTGAACAGCACTAAACTAAACAAAAATCATCTTAAAAATAAAGATTTTATTCTTCATATGAGTATACTTTTAAAAGCAATTGGGCAATGAGGAAACACTTCATTATGTATTAATACTTTAACTAGAGCAGACCTGTATTATATGTTACAATGTACCACATGTGACAGTATCACATCAGCTATTCTTATCCCATGAATTATTACTGAAACCATTCCTGTTGACAACACAAAATGCATCCAGGGTAACCAAATACTATACTGTATAATATCAAACACGTCCTTGAACAGGTGCTTTTAAACCACCCATGGTGAAAACAGATGGATAGCCAACTTTATCAGGCAGGAAGAGAAGTTTAAAAGAGTCCAGCAAGGAAGAAATATAAAAAGGAAGGAAAGGAAAACTATTAAAACAAAAGAAGTTGAGATATTTACCTTGACTCTGAACCAGATGAAGGATCTTTGAAGTAACATATCTGGCATTGTCTGCTTCTGCTAATAAGGAGTCTGAATTGATCTTCTCCAGCTGTGACAGCAGAGACATAGTCCGAGAACTGGTAGAAACACTACAAGAAATATTTCCTACGTTCATGTTTCCATCCACACTGAACGTGAAACCAAACACTAGATCAGAAAAAAACCTACTAGCAACAAAAGTCCCATGATCAGAGTAAGGGGAGTGGCTAAATCACCTTTGCATTTTATCTTGACAAGAAAACAGTCTTAATTTTCCTCAGTTTTGGCACCTTTACAAATTTTGCAAAGCCTGCATTGCAGCAGACTAATTATATATAACAGCATCTCCAAGAGCAACCACAGAAAATACTTGCAGCAAACAAAACACAGAGAGTGGTACAAATATTATTTCCCTACATCAGTTTGAGTAACTTCTACTGAATACAGTCTATGTCAAGTGTGATGACACTGCATCAAACCTGCCATACAAGAAAAACTTGCCGCTCTTGCTCCAAAACTAGCTGGGTAGTCCTAAGGACTGTTTGTCTTAGGGAGAGTCTTTCTGAATTGAATCATTCAAGAACTTAACAAACAAGCACCCATTAGCTGAAGAAAAAGATTACTGTTTTGAACAAAGAATTTAAGAAAGTGCCCAAGGATATCACCAGATTTTTGATTCATTTTGAACACAGGAGTATTTTGATCTGACATCACAAATTTGCCTAGAAACGCATTTTAATCTAACGAAAAATTTCAAAAAGGGGCATTTTTATAGATAAAAATAAGGACAGTTAATATAAATATTTACAGCGTTGAAAATACAGCCAGCATAGAAATCATTTTTTCTCCAGTTTTTACTGTAAAAAATATTCAGAATCATTTTCAGATTCACATTGCCATATGAAAGTCATTTTCAGACACATGTTTACATGACTGTAATTCACATGATAATTACTAGAAGAAACAATGGTTTGCAAGAAATAACTGTCCCACATTTTTACACTTGTAACATTATAGTCCTGCAATAATCAACAATAACTCATTTGACCACATACTAAAGGTTCTCGCCATCTGCAATAAAATTGAAGTTTATGACATTAGCTTTATAAATACTGTCAGTGTTGTTTATAATAATGAAGAATTACTACTCCTTGATCTGTATTTTATATCTGTGAAAAGGTTTCATACTTACAGTGAACTCTGCTAAAAGAATTAGTTCACATGTGGACAAAAATGTTAATATCAAGCAAAAAGGTAGCTGACAGCAAAGGTCACACTGCTGTGAAAATAATTTGATATAACAGCTGCAGTGGAAACTCCTTCCATCACTATTACTTTTCCACACTGACATCTAAATGAAAAGCATAACCAAAAAACAACTTCAGATTAAAGAGAATACTTCCAAGTTGTCAATACCAGTAGTAAGAGGTTATATTAATTATAAATGTTATATTAATTACAAATGTTATTTCTCAATATAAAATTATTTCAATATAAATACCTCACCTTCTCAACCACTTGCTAGACTTTGATTTAAAAGTATTTTTTAAACTAAAATAAATCCGTCTTGGTCAAATTTTACTTTCCTTTGCAAGTAAGGCATAAATCCTTTAGTCTTCTCCCATCATCCAAAACAAGGCAGGATAGTATAAAGTCATAAGCTGTTTGCACAAGCTTTATTTTGTTTAATTTCCAGTCCTGCACTTATTCACTGAATTTGAAATCCTCCAAAATAAATCCAAGATCTTAATGAAAGCTACAAACAGTTGCCAAATTGACAAACTTCCTAAAGATGCTGTCCTCTCCAGCTCTAAAATCAAAACACATATAGTCCAACAAACCTATGTAGAAACAGTGTAAGAGAACTGCTGCTCCAATTTATAGATATATAATGTAATTTTCATTTTGATATATCATTGGTCTCACAGCAAAATAAACAGAGCTTGAAAGTTGGAAACAACCCAACATAAGAACGAGGATAACCCTTAAGAACAAATTAAAAAATGGTACTTAATTTCTGTTAAAGACAAAACTCTCAGTAAAGGTATCAAAATTTCAGAGTAAACCCGATTCTCGATTCACGAAGCCAGCAAATTCTGAAAAATAACACTGCCATACAGAAGTAATATTACTAACACAATCTCTCCATACTTACTAAAAGCTTTAAAAACTTTAGGAATGGTAAGTCATTCCCACTGAAGGGCACTATCTTCTGAAAGCCAGCAATTTAATTCCTAAGTTTTGAGCTAGAATTTCTGCAAGAGCAACGGGTTCTCGCTGTAGCAGTTAAACAGAAATATTAACCTTCAGATTCAGTTAGCTTTAGAATGGTTTTAGGCTAGTCCTCTTGCAAGAAGTCTTCCAACAGAGGGTAGCCAAATATCACTGCATGCCTTCAAAACATTCGGTAAAGGGTTCCTGAAAATGAGACCAGCTCAGAACCTATACCAAAATATAAACCAAAGTCCTGATTTGCTCTTCCTCGCTAGGAGTGACCTGAATTATGTTCTTATAGCAGGAGTTATACCCTTCCTTATTAATACTCTATGCTAATACACATACTATGTAATACTAAGACAGCTTTCAATATCTGCACTGGAACTCAAAAAGACCGTAGGACAAGAAAGACAGCAGCCAGCCTGACGGATGCTGCTCCTGCAAGTCATACTGCTGCCACAACCCATGTGAGCCAAGAACAAAATGTAAAGCCAATTTCTGATATTTGTACTACAAATCAGAAATTCTGCTATTTATATTGCAAATATCTTTCTGATATTTGTAACACAAACGCATACATTTTGTCAAACAAACCATCAGGATTCAAATCTAGAAGACATCTCTTTGAAAAAGACAGGTAGCCACAGAATTCAGTATCTTTAATGCAACAGCTATGTAATTCCAGGAAATAATCAGAATGGCACAGTAAAAACTGTGTCCCCTCAGCGCTAAATTTCCTCTTCAACTGCTGGCATTCCTGAACCTCACATGAATACTCTGAACATCGTGGCCAGCCTTTTATATACCCGGCTTGTGTTACCCCAGTGTAAAGAACTCTTCTTATTACTACGAGAAAGGACACATTTTTCACCTCACCCATTCTAAAGCTTCCTAGGAGTAGTCAACCCTAGTAGTTATCAAGTATTACATAGCGTCTCTACTACTTTTAGCTATAAAAATCATGGATCAGGAGGACTAGAAAGAGCTTCACAAGGTCATAAAATTATGACCCTCCACAACACTGAATCAACACTTCTGCTCTTCCTGACGGACATGTGCTCAACCTGTCCTTTAAGGCCTGCCAAAAATGGTGTTTCAATAACCAAAGGCAACTTTAACACTTTACATATCTCCACTGGAAAGTTTTTCTCACTGCAGTTTAAGCTTACTATTTCTGGCCCTCCCCACAACAAATGTGATTGTCTGCCATCCTTTACCTGTTCACATGATATTCCTCCCCAAGCACGGCACTTTGCACATACTCCTGTCAAATATTTAGGACCATTTCCTGCATTTCATAGGAGCATTCTGAATTTTTATTTGGTTTTTGTAGACCTCCTCAGCCTCAAGTTACCTGCAACTTTTAACAAGCACCTTCTTCTATCTTTCAGATCATTAACTGAACCTCAGAGTCTTTTTAGTCATTCACTGTAACCAGAAACAGAAAAAAACGAAGAAAATCACCATACACAGAAATTAGACTGTGCATTCTTTCCTCTAGACAGCAAAGAACTAACTGTTCTTTTGGTATCCGATCAATTTTGCACCTACTCTACACTAATTTTATACGGAGCAGTAGCCTTAGCTACCTGATGGCAACTTCATACATAAGTGAATGTATGCTTAAGTACATAAGTGTGCTTAAGCTTTACTGAAATAAAGTATATGGTGTTTTAATGCCTCTTCCCTGCTCAAGGGACCTGTTACCCTCTCTCTCTCAGGAAGAATTAGACATTTTCATGAGCCACTCAACCCCCCATTGGCATTAGTAGCCTCACCTGCATTAGTAGCCCCACCTGTTTGGTTCACTCTTCCAAAATCTGCCTGGGCACAGCAGCCAAGAGGACTAACCTACAATTACTCAGCGTCTGCTCCCTGACTCCCACAGACACAAGCACTATTGCTATTTCTCAGTCCGTCAGTACTTAACCCAGCTCTCATAAGTTCATTTAGACAGATTTTCTTTAGGCAGCTTGAGGGGACGTTTACGAGGCTTATTTCATCCATACACAACAAATCTTCAGAGGCAGGAAATCCTCTCTCCTTTCAAAAGCTTGAGCATGATGTAGCTCAAAGCACCTCTCACACCACCAACTTACAGAAAGCAAGCAAAAACAAACCAGCCGTCATTTCAACTGTTGCCCAATTTGCACAGTGTGATTTTAAATAGCCACATGGCTCTGTGGATTTCCTCCCATCATTGGTTGTGAAAGCTCTGAGTAGACACAGAGGAAGCCAGGGCTCACACAGCGAGGAACAAAGGACTCTCGAGGTTCACGTCCGAAATGAAAACTCCCCTCAAGAAGAAAAAAAAAATCGTTTAAAAGCGCATTTTCTCATGGTTGGCACATTTATGTGGTCCCACCAACCCCCAGGAGGTTTAAGCATGCTTACTCTGATTCGGAAGAACTGCGAGATTCACCATTCCCCATTATTCATTATGTAGTACTTTCACTATACTACACACTCAAACGCATCCTTCCCCTTTCTTAAGTGTCTACTCAGGGAGCTAGTTCTAGTCGGATGAGAAAGGTAACGTGTAATGGTTGCCATGGCACCTTATGAAAATTCCCTTATCTTTAGAATGGTTTTAGGCTGTTCGCCTTGCAAAAAGTCTTCCAACAGAGTAGAGCCAGATGGAGGAAGTCATCAGAAACTTTCAGTTCCCCAATCGTATTTACTTCCTCTGAAATTGCTTCACTGTTTACAGTCAGTCAGTATATTTACATATCAGGGAGTGACTTCTTCCCCCACAGCAAACAAGGTCTCTCATATATTTCAGCATACTCTTCGCAAAAGCTCCAGGGAGCCTGTAAAGATCTACTTTAACTGGGTACACTTCTCATGAGGAGTTTCAGTAAGGGGCTCTGCTTGTTTGTGAGTTTTTTTTTCTTAAGTCAAGTGCAAACCATTTCTAAATTCCTTTTTTTCTTTCAATTATCTCCAAAGTTATCAATAGTCTTCAGATAGCTGATATTTCCGATTGGTGCACTGTTATCTCTGTACACAGGTTTTCCATAATTTATTCATAAATTAGGGAAAAACTGTTTTGCATTGCAGGGACGGAAACGTTCATTTTAACTCAATAACTAAATAAGAATACATGACGTTTAAACAGCCACTCTGCAGAAAGCTAATATTCCTTGTGCTAGTGCACTTCATGTATTATAATGAACAGTACTTCCAAAAACATCCACTGCTGATGAAGAGTTTGCTTTGCTTATAATAATGCGTAAGAAACTAATGTGCCCTAAACAGAAAACATGGTAGCTTTTTACTATTTCTTTTGATCTGTCTTTCACACAGCCAAGCACAATCAGCCTTTAATATCATACTATTCCACTGCTACACTCAATAAAAGCAAAGACCACTCTAAATGCAAGCATTTAAATTCAGCATGATATAACCTTCTCACAAATTTGAGATCCCTCAAAGGTGTACAATAAATCCACAGCTGAGCAAATCCATCCACTCATTTAGAAAAGGACTGGTATTTCAGATAGCTAAGAGTACAGCCAAAATAACCTATTCTGTTGCCTCAGAATAATTTTTTAAATCATCAGGATGGTTGGATGAAACAAGATGGTTCAACCTGTGCTACCACAGGAAAAGAGTAAAACGGAAAGCCTTCAGTAATTTCCTGAAGTTTAAGACACGTTGCCTTCCATACATAATCTCACAGCTTTCCCAAATATTTTATAATGCTAAATTACATTCTCATGAAAACAGCATACGACAATTTTAAAGTCATGAACTCTTATGCCATCTCATGCTTGTTTTGCCTAGCTATATGCTCAATTGCAAGATTGCTGGAGAATGATATATATCTTATTCATGACAAAATTGGGGCTTCATTGCAGGTTATGGAAACTTGTCCTTTAATTCCTTCAGTAGCAATCATTTTATGTTTTGCCAATCTCTGGATGAAATTAATTGATAACTGTTTCAGTGAAATTTAATGTTCACCTGATATTTGCTAGTCAAAAGTACACTGCAATACAGACATCTCCGATGAAGTAAAGACTAACTCACAACTCTCTAAGTTTGCCAAGTTATTTATTACAAGTGAAGTTACTTAGTCAATTCTGAGTCCTCTCACTGTTTCAAGACATCCACTGCCAACGGTGGACCCATAATGTAGTATTTATTTTCTAAGATGCAGACTGCTTCTTTACAAATCTCAAATAGCTCGACATTGAGAAGTCACTATGGTTTTAAATTCACCTTTTCTCAGATGATGTCTTTACTTTGCTCATATCGGAAAACTTGATTTGTCAAATCACCATCTCAGATAACCTGGAAGATAGTAAACAATTACAGATTATCAACAACATTTGTTTGTTCTTTATATTATCACTGCATTAGTTACTCCTGCACTAGAAATGTTAAATAAGTTAATTTGCATTGATTGCCGTTCTTCACACTGTCACAAGCTCTTCTCTCTTTAACCTGTTTGACCCAGCTTTTTCAACAAAGTATTGGAAAGTAAGTATGGAGTTTGGGTCTGAATTATAATTTAGTCCTATCAAACTCCGAGAGTCCGATTATAATAAATCGGAAGTTTATCATATCACTGACTTAACTGCTAGTATTTTCATGCCCAGGACGGACTGTTACCAAACAAAGTTTTTGCTGGAGGCCACGTTTTTTAAACTTACTTTACAGTATTAGGAGGATAATAATATAGTTATTTCTGACTATCATTTCACGTGCATATAAGATAACTAGGAAAAGAGGCACAGCGAGAAACATGGAGTGTTTGGTGTCCTTATTTAAGCAGGACCTGAATACATTTCTTGGACGGAAACCATATCGTGCTAAGGACTCAGTTTTCCTATCCTTTTAAGGACACTGTGTCCTCAGGGTACACTGTCTCCTCAAACGGTGCCTCCAAGCAATAAAGGTTGCAGTCTCCAGGACCATGAACTGAACCTTAGTGATTCCATATGAGATCAAATATGAACGACATATAGTCCTACTGGAGGGGGAAAAAAAAAAAAAAAAAAAAAGTAAAGTCCTCAAAAGGCACAAAGGCACAGTGGTTAGTTTAAAGGCAGAATATAAAGTAAAAGTGGGGGGGGGAGGGGGTTCAAAATATGAATGGTAGGAAAGAGGAAAAGGCACTTGCTCTCTTAGGAGCTGAAGGTGAGAAGTTCTGTCAAAAACACCCTCCCCCACCCCACCCCCCAAAAAGGAAATGTGTAAGACCCTTCAAAAACTTTGTTCAACATACACAATTATCAAAGTTTTGATTACTGCTTAATTCTATTCTGCAACTGCTAAAACTCAAAAGCAGAAGAGGTATGAAGCAAGCTTATTTCCAAACTTACCTGAAAGCAGAATCTTTCCCCAACAACCAGGAAGCGAATGCTTGGCTTTTCACAAGAACTCCAGCTTGACTCAAGTTAACAGGTGTCCTAGATTTGTCCAAGCACCCTTCAAGTGTAAACTGTCTTGACTTCCTTTAAAGAAAATGGATAGTTATAGGAGAACAGCTGCGTCCACCACAAAGCAGACGATTTGACAAATTCTAAGTGTCAGGATATTCCAAACAGGTTGCAGGGGAGAAAACTAGGGGAGAAAACATTACATTCTTGAACTGTTATTCAAGTAGTCAAGTGTCGTTAGCATTGACCAGCTGTCAGACAGATGATAAAGAGACTGCCAGTGCCAACAGTATCTACATATTAAAGTGTACTGAACTGCTTTACAAGTGCAGCCAGCTACAGAGCCAAACTGTCTTGAATCGCAAGGTCTTAATTTATTTCACTCTAAATGCAACATTAAGTATTTCAGTAAGCACTAATATGCAAATGCTGCAGGTTAAGGTGAAAAGACAAGAAGACAAGAAAAAGCACAGCAAAAGCCAGAAAATAATGAAAAGGAATAGGGAGAAAAAGAAAAGAAATAGAAATGTATGTATCCATAATCCAGAGAGTTGTGGTGGAACACTCAAACATGGTAAAGTACCAAATCTCTCTTTAACAATCCAATAAACATGTGCCAAAAAATAGCTGTTTATAAAGAATTTTTATTTTTTGTTTTAAATATTTGCTTATTTTGAATAAAGAATTGCTAAAAAAGTAAAGAGAGAAGGTGTGTAGGCTTGCAGTTTTCAGGGTGGCTTGTTTCGTTCAGGTTCAACCCGAAAAAAAAATCCCTCTCAATAAAATACATTTTTTAACCACAGGAGTGGCAGAATAAAAGGATGAGTTACCAGCACTTCTTCTGCATTTAAAAGTCTAACACAGAAGCCTCAAGTTGAGAAATAAGGTGGTTCACTAATGAAATTTCAAGTTGACATATGCTGGATTTTGTGGAATCTCTCAGCCATTTCACATTATCTGTGGAACATTATTTCTTCCCATCTCCCACCAGCATAGTGGTAACAGGAGCCTCTCCATAGGAAATTTCTCCACACAGGTAAGGTGAAGATCAGCAAGCTGCACTCATTGCAATGCTACCACCATTAAGATAATGGAAATGGACTGTAAAACATTGCATGAAACTTTTCATGTTTCCTTACTCCTGCCAGCTTTGAGGTTTCCTGACTTACTGTGACCCTCAAAGATCACACATCAAGAACTGCAGACGTTTCTGGTCTAAACTCTTCATTAGAGATACCTAACAAAGCCCTCTTTTTCCTCAGTTTCACCTATCTCATGTGTTCCGCTGCAGCCATCTTCGCCAAGCCACCTGCAGCATGGATGCACAGCCTAAGCTGACTCATGTTTCAGCCCAAAGGAGCGTTCAACCATCTCTCATTCCCATTTTAGACATCCATTTACTTTTTTGATCCTGAATCCACTGCTTTTGGGGAAGAGGAACCTAAAATGCCATTTATTTCAAAAAATAAGTAAATCAGTAAAAATTCCCCCACTGAAATCAGGTCAGTGCCTATCCCACTCCCCTTGTACATCTTCTCTCTTAGCAAGATACCCGTGCATCTTCACACCAGTACTAGGAACTTGATACCACACTTAAAGGTCACTTGGTCATCAATTTCATTCTCCATCATGTACTTAATGGAAAGAGGGAATTAAAAAAGAGAAAAAGTAAATACTATTCACCAGTTACTGTATATGTACCATCATACAGCTTTTCTTGCATCTTCTGTAAGAGTCTGGTACTTAAGCTGAGGTGTTTATTTCAGGGGAAAGCTACTATACTCCTTATCTATTGCAAGTCATCCAGGTGGAATTCCTAAACGGTCATCTTTAAATAATGTCAAAGAAACCAAATTAAATTCAGTGCAGTAATCACCAGAACTTGTTTCTCACGGTATGCGCATTCACTGTGTATTATTTTCCTTCTTATCTCCCATTAATCACTAATTGATTTTTAGAAAGGAAAACACAAAACTGAGCTCCAATCCTTACCCTACCTTACAGTCCTATTAAGAAAAACTGCACAGTCACAGCTGTACAGCTATTACATCATGCCAGTGCTGAGCACTTTTATTGTTAATTGAGTCACATCACCTCTGAAAGGAATTCCAGTTACTACATTACACACAGTGATCTCACATGAGAAGCTCTGTATGTTTGTTTTAAACAACAGCAGGTCTGGATTTTTTTTCCCCGTCTGAAAGTTTTTGATATTTACCTTTTTGAAAAATACACGTGGAAATTATATCAGACTGTCTTGCGGTCAAGCCCATTTTCCCACAATGTCTTCTGCCACAGAAGACAAGCCTACTCGCACCTGGCAAGCTCCCAGCAAGCAAAGGGAGCAGGGCTGGTCAGACAGGGCAAAGTGACTCTTGTTACAGAAAGAGGTGCTGGGAAGCAGCACGGCCAGGACATGCCAGATGAAGGTACCTCCAGGGCTCTCAGCAGCAGCTGAACAGCCCCTCAAGCCTTCAGGCTGCTAGAATTCCGTCTCAGGGAAACAAGCGGCGGATAAGCTGGAAGATATTCTGAGTTCACGCAAGCTAAATTCACGTACTGCCACGGACCAAAATACTTTACCACGGAATACTTCTGTCTCAGAAGGATAAATGTAGCTCAACGATTAAGAATATCTTTGCATTTTGTTTCTTTCTTCAATCAGAAAATAGATTCCTTAAAACAAGCCAAAGACCCCTGAAACCTGATTTACAGTTAATACTAGAAGGCTTTACTGCAGAGCGCTTTCTAACTACCTTTTGAAGACGACAGTTCACCAAATTCTTTCATCAAAAGGACTGGAAAAATCAAAAATAGGAATAGGTATGCACAGTTTTATCGCTAAATCCTCCCGACGCAGCTCTACTCGCAATATATTTTATTTTCTGCATTGCTTTCTAGAAACTCCCCTTAACTAGCTTAATTTATATCTTTTAAAAAAAGCCAATTGTTCACTGAATCTGTTCAATAACTCAAAAATCTATTTTATTACCATAAACAAATAAGTCAGTTTTGTAACAACAGCATATCAGATTATATTCACGATGGGACAGAACAAAGCTTTAGTTTCACTGAACATTACTAGCATTTTAAGCCTGCAAACCTATAAGGTTGCTATTGCTCATCTATGAATACTAAGCCAAACAAAGAACGATAATAAAGTTACAAGCATCCCCTTGTATTTTCAAAACTAGAGTTCAGTCTTCATTTATGCTCATCATGGAGCTACTGATTTGAAAAGTCTAAAAAAAAAAAAAAAAGAGAAATGGAACTCTAAACAAGTGCACAGCAAACAAATTGTTGTTGTGTACTTTATCAGATCATGGAAACAGGTAACTGAGCAAAAGCTTTGTAAACAGTACAGCATAAAAAAAAGCTAACACTCAAAAGAGACAGGAAGGAATACAAAATTCAGTGGACAATTTCATAGCTCATTATTATTTGACATAATTAGAGAAACATTTCTATGAAGTAAGAAACCATGTTATGATTTAAAACTTCACAAATACTGGGGAAATAAGACTTGTGGAGCTACAACTTGTCTAAAAACCTCCACCATGTTAGTTCATTGCCTTCTTAGCTATGCTCCCAAAAGTCAGTTCTGTCTCCCGCAGAAGCACGTGTGGGTCCCTCCAACCCCAATGGGGATTAAACCAGAAGCAAACAGGCCTTTCACAAGCCATCGCTTCACATACCACAAAGTCTCAGAAACTGTTTATAGTCTGAAATATTTTTTTCCAAGACACTGAAAAGGGTCTGTTTAAATACAACCGTATAAAAAGACTATTGCATTCCTTGTTTTCTGCTAGGCAACCTTAATTCCATAACAGTACTTCAGTTTTCCTTTTTTTTTTTTTTTTAACATAAAATTGTTTGCAGGAATAGACTTTTTACTTCAGTATATTTACAATCCTGGGAATAGGCCCTATGCTCAAAATTTAGGATGAGTAGCAATCTCTGACAGCAAGAGTCACTACCTTGGTACCAAAGAGCAAACTGCCATGCTCTCTACAAGCATTTTGAGTAACACCACACTAACCTGCATCTCTCGCCCCCAAATCAGAACTGAATACTTACTGTCCAGTTGCCCCCCCGCCCCCACAACTCTATAGCTACTAAAAGAAAAAAGTCACGGATATACTCCTGAGACTGCAGTTGAGAAAAACAGCAAAGCCTTAAAGCCATTAGTATTACAGTAACTACTGAATTAGTATTAAAGCTGAAAAATCAGGTACTAAATGCAGTGAAAACCTATGGAATACCCGCAGACAACGCGGAGAGCTGCAATCTATTACTTGAGGTTATGTAAAAGGTGTTCACCAGGACAGCGTGCGCGCTCTCCCTTTGGCAGCGGCAAGAGCTGGCTGCTGCTGTCAGTGCAGCCGTGCAGCCCCACAGCCTCATCCTCTCATACCACAGTGAGGACTGTCCCTCTGCAGGGAGACTAGAAATTGTACCGTAACCCTCCCACCACAGATTTAATCATTAACTCATTCACACATGACACACTGATTCCTAATTTCTCACCCCAAGTGATAATTTTCACTAGTTTTTTTTTTTTCTTAAAGAATTGAATTTTTGACTGAATATACCTTTATTTTTAGAGCCATACAAACTAGGTGAGCTATTGTACGTAAAGAAACTTATTTTCTTGATAAAAACATGAGATGCCATGTTAGATTAAAACCTGCATGGACAACTTTGAGATGTTATTAGCAAATGAAGCAAACAGCTTCATATCCTGAGAATTCAAGCCACGGTACAATATAAAAAGGGTACACAAAAAGGTGTAACAGTCCAATTTTAGTGATTAAAAACCTGGAGGAATCCTTCCAGCTTCACAACTAATTTTCAAGTTGACAAATCTCAGTTGTATTCAATCACAGGGTAGTAAGTTGAACACATACATAATGCAGTTATAACTAATACTGCAGCTCAAATCTGTTCTCAGAAGTTGCCTATTCCTAACCTAATTCTTGAATCTTCTTATACAAACTCTTATGAAGAAAAATATCAACTCCACAATCTTCTTTTTGTGGAAGTTTTATGGGAATGAAAGTCCTTGTCAACAGCTCAAGGAGAAATAATTTTCAGGATTAGCTACTTCTTATATTTCATTAAATGGTAGATTAGAATAGACTGGCTTAGAATACACACTAAACAGTTATCTTTTTCTAATACTTTAATTGTCAGCAGCACAAAAAAGTTTTTAGTGCTAGTAGAAAGGTTGATAATTTTCTGTTCCACCTTAAAGGTACATTAGAAGTAGTTCTTCTTTGAAAAACTGTTCATTAGAGAATAGAGAAACCAGTCATACTTTTTTTTTCCAAGATGTAAGCCTTGACATGGTAACAGCAGAAAAATAACGCAGTAATGACTAAAGCTAAGACTCTCCTCACAGCAGTGAAAACGTCACAGTCTAATTTTCAAGTTCAAAATAAGATTAAAAAGCTCAGAACTTTGACTCTTGGAAGAAAAATTACTTTTAAATTAGCTATTACCTTTTCCTTGTACCCTTTCCTATAAATATTTATAGTGGGAAACAAAAAGCCTGAGGTGATTAGTTTGCATGCTGCTGCATTACAGCAAAGTGTTGGCTTTCTCACATGACTATATAAAGTGCAGTATATACTTAGACATTTTAAAAGGACGTGCTTAAAGCTTCACAGAAGCTGAAGCACCAAAGTCCTGTCAAGCAGCCTGCCAATTATGTCACACAACTGTTTACCAGCAGTCCACTTAACTGTAAAAACAAAGTCCCATATATGCAGCCAAAAAGAGCTGTAAATACCTAATTGTTATCATACCTAATTCCCTTTAAAAAACAAAGTCAGCTAGCAAGAAAAAAGGCAAAAAACAAGAAAACTGCACTTCATTTCTTGCCGTGAAAGAATCTCCTGGGAAGTTGCAGGCACTCTGTAATCTTACCCTTCAAGACACGACAAACTTGCTATCATCAGGCTCACAGGGTATCGTTTTCAAAGCTTGCATGATTAAAGTTGACAGAACTATTGCAAAAGTCAGCCGCTTTTTGCCCAGCTAGTATAACTCATTTGTCAGGCAGAAGGTGAATGGTGCAGAAGGGGAAAAGGGGAACGACAAAAAAAAAAAAAAAAAAACAGCCAGAAGGGAAAGAACAGAAACACACAACAGAAACAAAGCATTTCCTTAAACTAAATACTGACCAAGAACTGCACATACAGTAAGCACAGAAAACACTCCAGCCTACTTACCTCACCTTCTCAGCTTGGCAACATCCATCAGTATGGTGCTAAACCTCAAAAACACTAGCCAGTGCCTAGTTCAGGGACTGCTCCTGCAAACGATGCCGTCAGGATGGCTAAGGATGGTCTGCAAAGATACTGGCCCAAACACCTACCCTGGTTAGCTCACGAGCTGAGAGAAAGCAAACTGACAAGCGTGGTTTTGACCCAAAAGAAAAAGATCTATGGTTCCACGTTGCCCAATTATCATCTACTCAGATGCATCTCCAGCTCTTCACTTTTTAACACGATTCTGCTCATTAGTAGGCAGAAATGCAGTCACCTCACAGCCTATGAAATCTCTTAGCGACCATTCCTATTTCCAAAACCTCAATTTGTACCATTTAGCTTATAAATTATACATTAAGCAACTGAAAGAGTATTACTTCCCTCCACTATACAAAACCCTGGACATCCTGCTTCTCAAAAATCATAAGGCATTTAAATGTGAAGTAAAACTTTCACATGCACCTTTTAATGTATTGAACTTTTAGGGTGACAGCTTCAGCATTTTCATCTGTGCAGCTACTGCAGAAGAAAGCAAGGACATTTGAGTTCCCCTCCTCTACGTGCAACTCTTACAAAACCTTATTTCCAAGCATAAACCATGCCGAATTGAGGACACACACTGAATACAGTTCATAATCTTCTCGATGCAGAGGATCCTGCAGTGTTAAGCTGGGGACAGCAGCAGGGCGTGAGGACATGCCCCCGGATACACCCGTCAGAAATCCCCTCAACGCCCTGATACAAAGCAGCTACCCGGTGCAGCAGGCTCATACTCTTCCCAAGAGACCTGATTCCTCTATATGTCGCTCAAGGAATTTAAATACTGAAATTACTCCAGTTATACTCCAGGGGTCAAGTGACTTCAGTGGCGTTCCAGTTCTTTCAGACACCGGCAATTCATATCGCAGAAGTGATCTCCTAAGAGCAAGGGCTCACACAAGCTTTTGACCCATCTGTCAAGAACCACCAGATGTGTTTCGAGAGGATCACCGTGACATTTAAAGGCTGCAAAGGCTCTAATCATGAGATACCTTGCTGAACAGTTAGGAAATGAACGTGAGTTGAATGCCTTCTCTAGACTAAAACCTAAACATGAGGTAAAACAGCAAGTTCCTTCTCTAAACCAAGAGGACTTCAGAGAGTCTTCTCAGAAGCTTTCCCTCTCTAATTGTAGCTTCTCATAAATAATTTTGGAGGTTTTGCTCCCCATAGGGAGTCTAAATAGACTTATTTTTACAAAGCTTTCAAAAAAAAAAAAAAAAACTTACTGTTCTTAATTTACGCTGCCAATTGTTAAAAAAAAAAAAAAAAGAGTAGTATATTAAGACATCAGAAACATACAGTAAAAATTTGTTCTGCTGAAAGAGGATTATGCGACAAAGTCATCTGCATGTAAACAGGAAGATCCAGAAAAGGAAATTCTCTGACAGAACCTGAGACAAACTCATCACATGCATCTAATGTTAACATCGTTTGTTTCAATAAGGATAGGAGGATAAAACGATCTTCCTGTGAAAGAGCAAGCAACATCCAAAATGTGAAAGCACAGCGCTTACACAGAAGAATTTGTTTTTTCTGAACTAGTAAGAACAGGTACTCTAGTTAACCCAGTTCAAGAAGATTCCACATATCCACTAATTATATGTTTATCGTTATCAAGAGAAATCAGAGGAAGGGTTCAGTTTTTCTAGTGAGAATACTACCTTCAGTATTCTGGAGAGTTATAAAAATATCTCAGTGACTTCCAGCCTCATGTTTCCATTCCAACACGCATGCTAGAAAGATGTTTCAGTCAAAGCACGGCACCAACATTAACGACGCGAAAGCCAGTCATTCTCTATAATCACGGCTGATTCCGTACAAGTTGGTGATGAATTCAAACGGTCAGTGCTGGAACAGTTTAGAATCACATTTTCAGACTTTCCCCTTCCCCAAAAATGGAGGGGGAAAGGAACTGGGGAGAGGGGGAGACACACAGACTCGCACTACAGTTTTAGCATCTTTTCAGCAAGGATTTAAGAATCATTTCGCAACAGAAATCCTAACTTTTTCCAGAGCGTTGCATGGAATTTTAGTAGTCTGCCTCTGCTGCCAACTACAATGGCAAAACTCCCTCAGAGCACAAAGCAGGTATCTGGAAATAGACAGAGAAATGCCCAAGTCATAACATTTCTCTGATTCTGGGGCTGATTACAGCTCTGACATAAGTTAGAGCAGCAGCAGTTTTTTCATGAGTACTTTGAAACTCATGACTTTTTTTTTTTAAATTAATATACTCATTAATATAAGCCATCTGTCTATTACAACATAGGTGTAGTGCACAATGTATAAGTTCATGAACTCGAGAATACCAAAATAACAATGAGTTGAGGAAAGTACACTGTCTTCTGAATTCATGAATAAAATACAGCCTATACAAGAAAATTAGACAGGTAGATCTGATAAAAGATATGCTTATCTGACTAGTTTCTGACTAGGAAATGGATTACCTCAAAACAAAGAGATAAGAAAAGGGACAGAAAATAATAATAATATAAGCAATTCCTACATAGGCTCTATGAGTAACTGAAGGCCAAAGAGAGCCCCGTCAAAATCTTACTGCGTATAACCACAATTCCAAAATAAGGCAGAAAGCTATTATATAAAAAAAACTTAACATATATCCGGTTTCTTCTGCCACTCCCCAGTTCAAAAATAAAGTTATTCCAATATAGACTTGCACTGACCTCATAGCACAAAATGTGAAATATTATAAATATTTCCAGAAAAACTCTTAGGTCACAAGCATGATTTCTTTGAGGGCGAGGCTATCCTCTCATCAGCATCCTGTTACCGTCATCACCCTGCCATTACATGCAAGAGTAAAATGTACACCAAAGGCTACTTGCAAAATAGGGAAACCTTTTCACGAAAGAGAGTCAATAAAGGTAGTACACATACCTATTCCTCTAAAAGAGCATCATTACAGAGAATATGTTTATTGTTGCAGATCTAATTTCCTCAAGAGGGAAAAACAAACACATAAAGTCAGCATTTATGTCACAACCTCACATAAAAGCTTCATAGCATTTTACATGGTGCAAGTACATAGAACAAGGTGATCTCTGTCGGCAATACGCAACGGAAAGCTTAGAGCTAGAAGAAAGGAAAAATGATGGAAGTTTATCCAAGTGAGATTCCCTAACCAATGTCAAAGCTTAGTGTTTGAAAACACAGTACACTATAAAAAAGCACCATCCTCTGCTATATGCAGGTTATTGCTCAGAGTCTCTCTTAAGCATTTGAAATGCCACCTGCAAAAATAAGTTTGATTTCCACAAACGAAGGGGGGGAAGGAGGGGAGAAAAAACACACAGAATATTAACCCATTCAGATACAGGCCACCTTAAACAGAAATTTGGCAGGCTATGCCGCACGGCCCATTAACTAAGTGTTATTTCAGCAGTGGCCTTTCACCGGCAGCACCCGTGCGAGGCTCCGCAGGCCGGCCGCGCAGCGGGCTAGGAGGTCAGCAGCACCCGCCTCGGCAGGACAGGGCTTTGACGCGCGGCTTCCCCGCTGGGCGGAACAGCCCCAGGCGTTGCCACCTCCCACCGCAGACAGGCTCTCCGCACCCCGCCGGCACGGAGAAGCCCCGCTCGCGCCCGCCGCCGGGCAGGGCAGCCCGCAGGCCGGCCGACACCCGCTCGGGCCGCCGCCGGCAGGAAACCACCGCCCCGCTGCAGCGCGGCCCCCCCCGCCGCCCGCGGGGACCCGCAGCACGCAGACCCCCCGCCTCGCCCGGCCCGGCCCGGCCCGGCCCTGCCGCAGGCGGCCCCCGCCCGCCCAGCCGCCCGCCCTGCCGAGGGGCTTCACCTTGGCGGCGGCCGCCGCGCCGGTGGCTGGAGCCGCCCGCCGCACGCCCTCGGGACGCCGCGCCGGTGCGGGGGCGGCAGGCGGCGGCTGCGGCCCCGCCGTCCCTCATGCGAGCGGCGGCGGCAGGAACCTGCCCGCACCGCGGGGACGTCGCGGCCCCCCCGCCCAACGCGCCGCGCTGCGCCGCGCCGCGCCCCGGCCTTGCGCAGGCGCCGCGCTCCGCGCCGCCGCCGCCGCCCCGCGCCGCCGCCGCCGCCCCGCGGGGGGTGCACGGCCGGGCCGCTCCGCCGCCCGCCGGTGAGGCCGGGCGGGCAGGGAAGGCGGCTCCGCCCGGGCGCCCCCGCTGCTGCTGTGCGGCGGGCCCTCGGGACGGCTGCGGGCTGCTCCGCCAGCTGCTGCGGGAACCATATGGTGTTAGGACCTGTATGACAGTCGCGTGAATCAACCTCGCCTGTGGCCTTCCTGTAGCATCACCCTTCTTACAGGCAGCTCTGCTTGGGTTGTCCTTATTTTCGTGGTGCTCTCCCTCACCAACTCGGTGAAACTTTTGCACCTGCTTTTTATAGCAGCTGAGTACTCACAGCTGCAGGTGAAGCTCATAGATCCCTACTACCCAGAACACCGAGGCACGAAACAAGATTCAGGAGATTAGGGATCTGTGACTGCCAAGGGCTTCATTTTCTTTCCCTCCCATATCTTTTTCTGCAAAAGGGAAATAATACTTCATATTAGTAGTATGAAGACAGTGTGTTAAGCACTGTACATTATGGTAAATTAACCTCTACGTGCCTGGTTCTGAGCCACTCAAAAATACTCCTGGTATTGTGACTGGTGACTTCTGGAAGCAGGAAACTTAACCTCCCCTCTCTGTCACTTTTCCATCTGTGGAAACAAACAAACAATATCTCCTTTTTCCTGAAGTTCTTAAGATGGAGTTTTACACAAAGCAAACTGTTAAGAATTCCAAGGTCAAATTCTTATACTGTGGCAGTTTACAAAACTTACGGAGAAGCAGCAGCCGTTCAGCAAAGGCTGTTAACAGGAAATCCAGTCCAAACCTCATTTCTACCACTCATTATAGTTAACGTTTCTGTTGAAAGCATAATCCTTATATCCAAAGTCAGTTTCCCAAATACTATAGGGAACTTCAGTTACGCAAGCTAATTCTCATACAGTAAAAAACAGATTTCAGATCCATCAAAAAGTTTTATTCATCTTGCCTTTCAAAGTGCGTGTCTTATCCATTTGGCTACATCATCTGTAACTACTGTCCCAGGTGCCATAATTCATTCCACTCCCAAAGACTGGAACAAAGAAGAGGATTCCTCATTTCTAAGACTCTTATGCTAGAGGCTGGCAAGTAACAGTGCTCTTCATATGACAGTTGCTAACACTTCCTTGGAGTCGAATCACCTAGAGAACAGTTTACAATTACTGCTTGTTAATCCTTTTGCTCAGGTAAAGATTATGGTGTTAGCAAGAAGGCAAACTTCTGCTTATCCATGCAACAGTGTACAGATGACCTGTAGAGAATACACACACACACACACACACACACCCCCCAACCTTCTGAACGTTAAACAAGCTTCTCTAGTGACAAATCAGCAGATACTTCAGAGGTTAGGACTTGGGGTCTACTTTCGTATAGCCGAGATAGAGAGGAGATGACCAATCCTCCTATTTGGGCCTTGCTACTGCAGTCTTTGCCTAGCTAGGGTGAGCCATTTTCTGCACATTAGATCAGGGAAGTCAACTGCAGTTTCAGTGGAGTGAATTCAAGTTTAAAGTGGTTTAGCAGATTGTTTAGTCCATTATTGTGTCACTTATGCATAAATGCAGATTACCTTTTCTTAATACCTCTCCATATTAACACGAATGGATAGGAGTAGTTAAGGGATATAACCAGTTCTTATTTTACTACTGTTCACTTGATCTTTCTACAGCATTTCAACATTAATTATGCTCGCTAGAATTTGTAAACCTATTGGGTTTGGGTTACAACCAAAACATACACATACATTTGGAAGGAGATCCCTCCTTCTCCTGCCTTACAGTCCTTTTATTCAGTCTTGAATAAAAGGAATGCAGAGTATCAGAAGGCAGGGATTTACTGGTGTATTGGCACTGGAATAGGAGTAGTCAGTCTCATTCTGTAACAGCAGTCATACTGGACTATTATAAAGAGAGAATACTTTAAACCAGTAAAGACTACAGCTACAAGTTCCCTGTGAAGTTCTGTTCATAGAACGATTCTGAATGCACAGCTCAGTCTAAAGCATTGTCAGGGCATTAGCAGAAGACATGGAATAAACTGAAATATGACTCAGTTTAAGACAAAAATAGTCTTAAGGCAGGTACTGACAAATAAAGAGCAAATAAAGGGACTACAGATTAAAAAAAAAAACATCTTCAGAGCTGAAGTCAAAGTTAGTTTACTTAAGAAGTTAGTCCAGAAAAGAATGGTTTTAGACAGCTCTGAACGTGTGCTGGCACATGAGGAAAAAAGAATATTAAAAATATGAGACTTCTCTACTGAAGAAAAATGATACAGCATTAGATCCAATTAATCTAAGACTGGAAAAAAGTGCCATTTCACTTAAAGAAAAAAAGAGCGGTTATCAATATGGCTAATACAAATACTTGGATCAGTTACTGAAATCAATTACCTTTTCACACTGGGAATGTAATCAAAGAATGCAGATAAACAGAACCCCAACACAAAGTAACTACGATAAAGGTTTCATTCTTATTTCACCCAAGAGATTCTGCACACAACTCCTATTTTTTCTAGCTAAACATCTGTTTATGGGGCCATTTATTAGACCTAGGTTTTCTTGCAGGTAAAGTGATTCCACATTTAGCATTTAGTTCTACAGAGCACAAGTTCAGAAATTTATCTTTGGGAAACTTCACTCTGGCATACAAATGTACTTGCAAACCAATATTCTTATTTACATTCGTAAGCTGTTCTTATTTACATAAGAATTGTCACTGGTTCTGATGGAATTTACTTGTGTGAGACTGTTTGCAAGAACTTGTCCTAGTTTGTTTCTATTTTGAAACAGATTACTGTGTGTGAAAGTGAATAGTTTATCCATGGATTCCTTTGTAAAGATATACTTAAAATAACTCTCAGAACACAAGTCTAAATTATTTATTTGATACTATTAACATTAATGTAATGGTTTCTTTTTTGACATCACCAAATTGTACAATATTTCAAGTAAGGTCTGACAGGTACATGAAACTACCAGAAGCAATTAACTTTCTTCGTAGACAGAAAAAGCTATAAAGCTGCGTTTTTAAGCAACAACAACAAAAAAAGGTAATGGCAGATTATATTATTGCCATTAAATGCAAGTTTGATAGGGAGCCAGTCCCTCCTTCCTGAAATTAACAGACACAATAATACAGCCTTGCGGAGAAGAGCTGCTTCCACACGAGATTAAGTCTCGAATTTCAGTATTTGAAGGAAATTCTCTCATTAGTACATGCTTAACAGCTTGATCCAAGAACTCAGAAAAAGCAACAAATATAGGCCAACCTACAAGCACTGTGAAAGGGGAAGGCAAGAAAAGGCAAAGGACACGTTCAGCAGCATAAGCAAAAAAAAAGGCACTTTATATGTTTATATAAGCCAATCCCATTAAATTAATTTAGTAATTTTTGTCAAGATAATAAGCAGAATGAATTGAGTGACAAGCATGGACAGCTGGGCGTAAGTCCGCAAACAGAGAGAGCCTTCCCCACCTTCTATTGCATGTTTATGACCTGATTCTTCACCAACTACCAGTACGTAAGTAGTGCAGTAAGACTTTCAGGATAGGAGCATATAACTAAAATAATCATAAGTAATTTTAAGAGTTGATGGTTATTCCCTGGGGAAACAGAAAGACGAGGGGAACAAGAAAAAGCGCTTCAAAATAGTTGAATGGTAATAATATGTAAGCAGGAACAGACCCACTATCCTTTTACATGATTTCAGTGAGACCATGCCAATTCATGACAGCTGAGAAACTGATCAATACCTTTCCTGCTTTTACTCTGTTAAAACTAAAATAACAGCCACTGCCAGCTACTAGTCAATCATGGAAAGATTTCTAGGGAAAGGAATAACACACTTCTGTTAGCAGTAAATATATATGATTATAATCTTTGGTACAGAGAAATATTAAATAGGCCACATTTTCCCTAATACAGTTATTAGCTAGGAGACTGTCATATATCCACTGACTAAAATCAGATCTGGTCAGTTTATGTAGATGTTGAAACAGAAATCAGGATAAGACCTGTGAGAAATACTGCAGTTCACTCAAGATAAATCTTCCTTTTTATTACTCCCTCTTGAAAGCCTTATCACAGCTCCAATAGGAGACTGTAGAAAACTTGTTAATAAACACGTTCTATCATTGTTTTATTTTCACAGGATGAAGACAAAGTTGATTCACACGCAAATGGACAAAAAGGATCTCAGCATAGGACTGCCTGAATCTCTGTTTCATTCAAACAAATTCTCATGAAGCAAACGGAAGCTGTAATCACACAAAAGAAAACCATGTTGACTGAAAGCACAATACTGGAACATGCTCAGAGCTATGATTCTCTTTGAGTAGGTGATTTCAGATGGAGAGACTTTGCAAGAGACAGATCAGGATGCTGTAATGGACTAAAAGTTCTCCTCTCTCCAGTTTCCTTTGTAACTATCACATGGTTACTAGTTGTTTCCTAGTAAATCTTAAATCTTCCTTAGTAAATCTGCAGTAATTAAATCTGTCTCACCTGTTTTAGAGTCCCCTACACTGAACAAATCCACTCAGTTCCAGACAATAAACATGACTACTAGCTGTCCCTGATTCTAAGAAATAATCGTTCTCTCATCTGAGAGCCAACACTTGTCTCTACACACCCACTGAACAATTTGTTTTTGGCTCTTTATCTCTAGGTATGTCAATCCTCTCTAGCCATCAGAGCATTTGGTACTTTTCCAACAGAGCCTCTGTTCTTTTTCACCTTTGAGATCTTTCCTGCTCCGCTACATGCTGTATTTCAAAGTATGCAAAAGCATTTCAGTTCAACCTCATATCTAGTTTCATTCAGCGATTCTTTCTCTTGTAACATTACAAAAGAAATAACAACCCATCAACTGATCTCTCTGAAAGCGTAAGTAAAAAGTGGAAGTTTGCAGATATACTTTATTTGTTGCATAGGCCAACTCAGAATGTATAGATTTGTATAATGGTGATATTTTCATCTAAATGGGGGTTTTTTGGTCATGTTTTTTGTTTGGGGAGGTGGGGAGGAATGATACACTACACTTCAAAGACTCACACCAAGTTGGTTACTTTTTTCAAATACCTGCTGACGACCATCAAGTTTAATTTGTATATGGAGGATATTAATACAAAAAAAAAAAAAATCAGTGAATCTTGTACATTCCAGTCAAACAACCTCCATTCTCCCAGTTTTATTAAAAAGGGAAGACTTTATGCACATCATTTAATTTGTGCACTGAGAGTAATATGCTGCTGCCTCCTCATATTCTGAATATTATCATAACCGTTTCCAGTCATTTCGGTGCACCAGATTTTGACAGCTTTTATCAGTACAAAGCTGGTAGCTAAGTACTGTGAACCTGAAAACTGGGGCAGTTTTCCAGCTGATTTTTATAGGCCCTTAATCTGTGGTAAACTCCACCAAATACAGGCACGGTAAAGAACAGCAAGAATTAAAATAGACTTGGGCCCAGCTGAAGGTCACCTTCTTTCTATTTATGAAAGTACTTACATACTTTCACATATCTCTATTTTCCTCCGCTCCCTGCACCAATTACTTCCATTGACAAGGGCATCTAAAGCAATGCTAATTCCTGAGCAGTCTCCACGGTCCTTTGACAAGGCCAAGGGGAAAAGAGTGACTTTCAGAAATGATACCTGTTTCTTGGGGGAAAGCTACTTAAAAGTAACTTGCAGCAGGTGACTTCCCTTCGCATGGTGGATTTAAGACATTACATCAGGGAGAGGAGGGTCGACTGTGTTATTCATAAATATGATAAGCAAGTGATTTTGTTGTAATTTTCCATAAACAAGTAAATACTTAACTCCACAAGCTTAAGATTCTTGATGCATACTATTACAGCAGACAAAGGACAGTTATCTCTTAAATCTAACTGTTTCTATTTATTAAGCATGCTTTAAGAACAGCTTCCAGAGCATGAGAAAAATATAACATGTTATAAGTAGGCAAGACTCACTGGTAACTTACGTATGTCCATTTAATTTGACTGACTTTTGTGGATACAGTACTTCAAAGATGACACATGCTTCTTCTCTTATGCAGATCAATTTCACAGAATATTTTTTCTTAAGCTGAATAGTGAGGACAAGTCTGCTCATATCTCTTTGTAAGTATCCTTAAAAATTCACAATGCTTTAGTATGAGGTTCTACGGTGTAAAAATAGGCACTGTCTATTACAAACTCACACAAAATACATCTGTACCTTCAAAATTAATTTGCCATTATTTCTGAAAGGCAAAAATGCTGCACAGTCGACTGACTAGGCCCTAAATTAGTTACTACCCGGTTAGCTGAGGTATAGCTCGGTTTCCTTAAACAAAGCAGCCTATTTAAAGTAAGTATATGATAAAGCGTTTCTTACTGTATTAATAGAACAAAGTTAGTCAGTAATTAAGACTGGCGCAATCTCCTCATAACCTTACATTTAATCCATGCCTACTTCACCAAGAAGGGAACACACAACATTATGGATATAGCCACCAAGAATTAACCACAGGTTGTTTTTCTTTTCTGTTTTTATTAACATTGAGAGCTATCTCATGGACCCTAAACAGATGCTGTGCTTGAGTGAAAAAGAGGGATGCTTTTGTAGTAAACACTAAGGCACTTTACATACAAGTATCTTTTGTAATCAATCCCAGCCAAGCTTGAGGTCTTGGGAAAGGGGAACAAAAATGAGTGTGTGGGGGAAGGGAAAAAAAAAGAGAGAGAGAGATTTTATTTCTTTGTATGTGAATATCACTCCTATGAGAAGTCAGACCAAGACTTCATAGTGCTGTCAGTGCGCTTCATTGTACCATATCAGGTAAAACAAGTGCTTTGATGTTCTTGAAATAAAACAGCTTATGAGTTACTGCAGTGAACACGTGGAAGCTTTTGAAATTGCTACGGTGTTCATTTTTGACTCCAGGTATTTTTGCCAAGGGAAGTTATAACCGATTCCAGGCAGTTATGATGCATTCATTGGTCTACTGAGAATTGGACTGAGATCACCACGATCACAAAAGCTAGCCCACAGCTGTTACTATTCAGCCTGGGCAGAAACATAAATAGGTGTTTGCTGAAGGAAGTACATTATGACAAACCTTCTCAGAATTTTTAATTAAATACTGAATTGTTTCATTAATTTGGTAGCTAGATGATCATTGCATATTACTGTATGGGCTAGGGTCCTTCTCTCCTGAAGAAATTAATGACTGAATTCCCCAGATATTCAGCCTTCCTTCTAGAGAGCAGTGAGGGTCCCGGCACCACTGTGTTCTATATCAGAGGAAAACAGATAAAACTAGTTTTTGTTTACAGATATTTAATCACTACCAGGTTTCCTCAACCCATTAGCTAGGTTCAGACAATGACATACTCTGTGGCCAAAACCTTGAAATCGTTAGAAGATATATATTACATTGAGTTGTACACCTTTTTAGGAAGTCAGTATAACTACAGCACAGCTGTGAACCACCAGACATATCAACAGCCCTTGAACTAAAGACATAATTCTTTCACGCAAGTTACATGATGCCAGTGGTTTAACAGGAGCTCACATAAAGTTCTCCCCTTTTACCTGTGGCGAGTATTCTGTACTTGGAACCTGTTCCTCTAGATAGAAGGGTGACAGACGAAGTTAAGCATTTCCATTTTAAATTTAACTACTTTGTCATAGTTCTGGAGGCAAAAGCTACTTAAACTAGCTTACTTGGTTAGCAAAGCATACTAACAGCTGTCTTTTACCCTGAAACACTGAAAGCATTCAGCTTATGCATTCTGAAAGAACACTAAAGATTAAATCCACCGTAAATGGCTCTAAAAGTATGGTTCCCTAAGACATCTTATTAACTGTCAGCTGGCTCCCTCACTGGCAAAAAAGGTGGATCATCAAAATACCTAAATGAACTCCACAGAGAAACATAGTTATAAAAACCCTGCAAGATATGTTACATAAAAATGGGGAGAATGAAAGGTATGAGAGCAAACACTAGACACAGAAAAAATTGCCTCAAGCCTGTTTTCAATTTGGCAGCAATACCAAGACTACCAACTGTGCACCACCATCAAAGGTCTCCATTACAGCATCACAAGACTAACTCACGCTAGGGTGCAAATAACAACCAGAAAAAGAGATACTGGATCACAGAAACACAAAGTTGAGAAGGCCCAAGATTCCCACAGAGGCAAACCAGATGAAATGCAAGCAGCAGTAGCAGCAGTTCACCTAAATCGTCACAGTAACTCCTTAAAGAAGGAGATTCTCTAGGCTTATTAAGCAGCATTTTCTAGGTGCTCCACTAGCCAAAAAAACTCTCCTAATCCCTAACCTATAGTCCTGTAGCCGCGAGATGAGCCAGTGTCTTCGTAACCTCGCCGCAGAGGCGGAGAGGGCAGCGGATCCCTACCGCCCTCTTCACAACAGCCTTCACATGCTGGAGCACTTCCGACCCCTCCTCAGTCTTCTTTTTCCTAGTCGGAGCCAGCATGTCCTCGGGCACTGCGGTCTGGGGCGCGGAGGGCTCTTGCTCTGCTCTTCTCCGCGCTCGCCCCGGCCTTTCCTAGAGCGAGCGCCCAAAGCCGCCGCGATCCTCACTCAGGGCATCCTCGCCAGCATCGGTAGCAGAGGAGCCACGGCTGTTGCAGCACAGCTCCCGCCTGACTCACACCCAGCCGCCGCCGCGGCCCGGGACACCGGCCGCCAGGATCACCCGCGGCCGGGATCACCCGCGCGCCTAACGGCCGCGGCGCACCGTTACCACCTGTCTTTCTCGCGATGATTCCAACTCTCGCGATACGCACCGCCCCTCGCCCTCCCCGCCGGCCGGTGCGGAGGCGCGCGCATGCGCACCGTTGGGAGGGGCACGTTCCCGCAGAGGGGGAGGGGCGCGAGAGCGCCCTGTGGCGCGTATGCGCGTGCGCCTGACCCTGAGGCCTGGGTCGGGCTGGCGGCGGTTCTGCGCGTGCGCGGCGGCGGCAGCGGCCTAGGGGCGCTCCGAAGGCGGGGGAAAGCGGGCCCGGCGCGCGGTACCGCGGCGACGCGGCGGGTGAGGCAGCGCCGCGCGCGGGGCGGGGGGGTGGTAACGGCCGCTTCTCGCGCTCCCGCGGGCGGCGGCGATCGCCTGCCCGACCTCGCCTCGCCTCGCCTCGCCTCGCCTCCGGGCAGAGCCGGCCCCACGAAGGGAGGGAGCGCGCCCGCGAGAGCCCGGTGCCGGCTGGGGGCGGGGAGGGGGGGGGGAAGCGGGGGACGATGCCCGCCCCCCCGCTGCCGTCCGTTAAGTAGGGCGTGGTGAGCGGCGGACGGCCGTTGGGCAGGCCAGGGGGGCGGGCGTGGGGGGCGTGTGGGCTTCGGCCCTGCCGGAGGTCGGGTCACCACTGGGAAACGGGGGCAGGTGGTGTGCAGAGAGAGAAGTCCGAGAGGAGCTGCCATTGCCAGCCCTTGTTTTAATAATAAAAAGAAAAAAACGTGCTCATTGCTTTCTCTCTCTTTTTTTTTTTTTTTAAATTAGCCCTCCCAGCTAATTTATATCTACTCATCCCAGCCTGTTGAGACTATCAGTTTCTGTGGTCATTGGAGAACTAGTGAAGTGTTGACAGCAGTGGTGGGGAAACTGAATATTGTTTACGGAGAGAGATTTCTAGATGAGTTGTCCAAAACCTGCTCGTTTTTGGTCCCCTTCCTTTTTATTATTTGTTCTGTCTTTGGGAGGTCTAATGTAATTGAGGCCTTTGTTTAAAGCTTCAGTGTCTTCTTTGATTAAGCTATTTAGAGCTCTCAGTACTCATTGATAAAGTCTCTTCCAGGATCTCCAACAAAATATAGTGGCAGCTGGCATTGCTTATTTTTCAAATTCAGACCAAGTGACAAAATGTAAAATTCTTTCGGGGCATTTACAAAATGCAAAATTCACAACCTGTCATGAGGTTATGAAAGCACAAAATCAGTTAGACATAATTCCTCAGTGCAGTTTACAAATTATATTCCAGACCTAAATTGCTGTGGTAATCTAGATATTACTTGCAGGTGAAGAAGTCAGAGGAAATACACTCATTTTCACAAATTTATTTTGATATGCTTCGTGCACTTAACAAACTTCTATGTGGTCAGTTTTACACTTCCTACTTTTTAGTGCCTTTCACACAACAGTGGGAGGTGATGCATACGTCTACTAGTGTAGCACATCAAAAAATTGAGTTGCAATACTTGCTTCTCTTGTAAAGAAGGATTTTTTTGAGGTCATTTTCTGCTTTGTGTCCATGTTGACTGTGTGCATTTTCTTGCTACTATTTTCTCTACTCCTAAAGTTTTGTTGTCCTTAGCTTTTGGAACTTATAACCTACAAGCTAGTTGTGGGAAAACTGTGAATAAGAAAACAATTTTTTGTAGGAATTTTTAGGAATAGGTTTTTTTGGGCTGGTTGTACTTAAGAGTAGCTATTTAAATGAAAGCAAATTAGTTTGTTTCCGTTTCTCCCCTGGTTATTGAAAAAACCGCACATTTATTCCTATGAAGCATTTTCTGTAACTTGCTCATAATGTGCAGCATCTCTGATACAGGTTTAAAGGTGCGGTATCATGGTTATGAAAGCTTCAGTAGAAGATGACGATTCAGGATGGGAACTCGGTATACCTGACAAGATGGAAAAGAGTAATACAAGTTGGATAGATATAACCCAGGATTTTGAAGAGGCTTGTAGAGGTGAGTTGTACTACTTGCATTTTGAAAAAATTGGAATCCTTTGGAGGGCTGAGCAGAGGTGGTGCTTTGTCTTCCAGATTACATAAGTATCCTACTTTTAGTCAAGTTGTGTTTTTTTTCTTGTGCTTTTTTCCATTCTGCTTTTCTTGTCTTTGCAAAGATTTCTCCCCTTCTCTTCCCTTAAATGGAAACCTCATTCACCCATGCAGAACCAGCAATCTACTTTTTCTGTAACTTTTTTGAATCTGTAGGACCCAATGCTTTGTTCATTTAGTTGGTCAGTGCATCACTTTTCGTTTTTGATTCAAAGCTGAGCTTCTGAGGTGATATGTATCCACGTCACTGGGAAGCAGTGGCCTTCCTTTAAACGATGCTTTTACTGACTAATGTTGTTATTAGTTAGTGTTAGTTTCTTCTGACAGTCACTTCATTTTTTTGAAATGATTTTTTATGATGACATTTGGGAAAAATAAATCTCAGACTGCAAGTTCACACACGCAGTGAATTGCACAATAAACACAATTCCTTATACCGCTAAAGGGTTCACTTATACTAGTGACTTATGGTTTGTATACCCATGAAGTATGTCTAAAGGCTCAATGAAAAACAATGAGGAAAAGCAAGCTTTTCAATAAATATCTCCCCTGGAAAAAAAGTAGATGACTGTGTAAAGGAGCCTGAAAACTGCTGTTACATGTTCCAGGCTAATCAGGTGCTACTGTTGGTAATTTTAAAATGTCAACTGCTGAAATAATGGAGAGGACAGATGAAAGACTATGAAAAACTGTTTTATAGTCTTGCAGTTTTGAACATTCTTCAAGAAAAAGTAAATAAAGGTGGAGTAGAAATGCCTGGCCTGCTCACCACATATTGTACTGTTCAAGCATAAGACGTTTCAGTGAGCGATATGACTTATCTTGGAAAAATTGCTTTAGAAGGATGATGGTAATTATTTACCCTGTTCTGTTCCTTTTTAGAACTGAAGTTAGGAGAACTCCTTCATGACAAGCTGTAAGTATGCTATTAGGTTAGTTCTGTTTTTCAGATAGGATTAGTGCATATGTACTTATGCTTACTAATGAACAAGTCATGGCATACAGGCTAAGTTTTTTTAAACGTCTCTTTTCAATAAAACAGCTAAAATAAAATCATTCAAAATAACATTCATCCTCAGCAGCGCATAGATGATGCCACTGTATGAATGCTGAACATCTCTTGTCGTGCCAGTAAAACATTGCATTTTCAGTTAATAGTTTCAGTACAAACATTTGAATTTTATAGTACATCTGATCGTCGGTTGTGCTGAACCTGATGAACCTGCTGAACTATTTTATGCAGATATACTTCTACATGAAGAAGGCAAGAAGCACTCCAAGCTCTTCATTGAGTTAGTTTAAATGTCACTAGCAAGTTTAGAGTAAAGTCTGCATCGTTTAACCTAACTCTAAAATGTCATGCCAAAATAGAAGCTGCATGCTCTACAGATTAAGAAGAAGTCCACTTTAAAAAGCGTGTGTTTTGTCTTGCAGAATTTATTGAAATATGAAGTGAGATTAAAGTACTCTAAAGAGAAAGGAACTTATTTAGTTATGTGGGTGTGTTGACCTGCAAAAGACAGGAGGTAGTGATTTAAGAGTAATAGGCTCAGAAAGCAGAGCAACGTTATTAAATGCAAGCTTGCTTAAAAACATTTGTGCGAGGACATCACCAAGTAGTTTACTCAGTAGAATCAAAGTGTATTTTCAGTTACATATAAGTGCCTTTTCCATTAAAGATACTTTGAAGACTTAAAACGTGCATTTTGCAGTAACCTTTTTTTTTAGTAAAGGCTTGTGTAACAGATCTACTGAGTATCACATACGCCAGAAGAGAGGTACTGTCTCCCTTCTTTTGCAGGCCTGCTGTCATTGGATGGCTCTTCTGCAAAATGTTGTATACTTTGTGGCTACAACAGAATATATTTTTGCGTGCTATTTCTTTTCTGTGCCAGTTTTCTTAAACTGCACATTTTAAACAAAGTTGATGTGTTTGATACGTATTATTATTAGTTGTGTAGTGTGTATATTGTCATTAGCCTTTGGGGAACTTACCTTTCTCATTTCTTTGGGCGTAGTATAATAAAGAACAGCTTGTTGAGTTAATATCAGCTTATCGTGTTACGTAATCCCAGGTTTCTAAAAAGATGCTGTGTTTTACAAGCTATAAAAGTACAAACACATGGCAGATTTAGTAATGAGATATTTGGCTGAGGAGCGTTCGTCAGCTAAAAAAAGGCTAAAAATTGTCTCTTAATTTTAGGCATCTGGCTAAAAAGATACTTTTTGAGAGATCCTCAAACTCTTGAAAGCTACGCCCTAGCGAGATCATTAGTCATATTCAAAAATTAGTGTACTCAGTTTGCCGTCATATGTTCTTCTGCATTGGTATGTGAAGATTGTTCTGTATCAAAGAAAATTTTTAGTTTGGAACTTTTTTTTGTATTTGTGTCCTTAGTTTTGGTCTCTTTGAAGCAATGTCTGCAATTGAAATGATGGATCCCAAGATGGATGCTGGTATGATTGGAAACCAAGTTAATAGAAAGGTTCTTAACTTTGAGCAGGCTATCAAGGTTCGTGTGATTTTACTATTTTTGCCTTTTCACTGTCTGTAAAAATACATAGTTTAATTAAATTGTAGTTAAGCACAATTCAGCATAATGGATGTTTTCAGTCTTTACAAAAAATAGGTTTTTCCCTTTTTATTTTGGGTAGCTAAAAAATGCTTGAGGTATTTTACTTTGTAACCTATTTCATCACTAACTCTCTCAATGACGTACATTGTATGTTTGATAGGTATTAATACCATAAATAAATCCACTTCAGAAATGGTGCTATAAGTTATCCCAGGCTTCCCTAAAATGTGTCTTTTATATGAAGATGTACTGGTTAACCCTTCTTTCAGCTGAAGGGAAACAAGCTTTTGTACAAAAGCTGTAAATTAACTCTTACTGTCAGTTCATTAGCACTGAACAGAAGCCAGCTAATTTAACAAAAGGTTATAGCGTAACCACTGATGGTAATGATTAACTTGTGGTGCATCTTCCAAATGAGTTGCTGAAGGGAAGTTGAAAGACTCTCCTTCTGTTACTTTGGAAAAAGTAATACACTCGGAGAGAAAAATCTTTCTTGCAGTGATACTTTGAATGGATCAGAAGAGAGGCCTTTCTAAAATAATAGCCTTTTAATTCTTGGTGCAGATTTGCATACATTGAACAAATACAGTGGAAGAAGTAGTTCAGCTGCCTTCTTGGTTCTGACCTTGAAAGCACTGGAACTCTGTGCAAGCAGCTGCAATATAAAAAGCTCCCTTCGAAGACTGGGTGCTACCTATTATTCCATGTTTGCATTTTTGTGTGTGTGTGTGTGTGTGTGTGCATATGACAGTACGTGTTAGCAGTTCAACTGATTTTAAACTTCTGTATGCTACTCGTAAATCAGACATTTTATTATTGGTTTCCCTTTGAGAAACACTATGAATTGGTCAATGTTCAGCATGTTCAACATCATGATGCAAAAGCAAACTGTTTCAGAATTCTTGAGAAAGATTATGAAGCTGACCAGTAAAGTTAGTGGAACACGAATAATCTGAAGCCTTAATCAAACTGTGACTTCCTTTCTTACTATATAAATAATTTGCATTTTGCCTGTTGTCTTGTGTACTCTATTGTTTTTTTTTTCTTTCTTTTCTAAGGATGGGACCATTAAAATAAAGGATCTGACTTCACCTGAGTTGATAGGGATAATGGATACATGTTTTTGTTGTTTGGTAAGAATTTCGCTTCTCTTAATGTTTATGCATTTAAAATGTAATCCCACCCAGTAAAAAATACATTTAAAAAAAAAGACAAAAGTAGAACTCAAAAAAAAAAAAAGATCCATTGAACAAAAAAAATGTACTTCATATTTTAAGTTGCAGGTAGTGCATATTATAAGATGTCTTAATTTTGACGTTATGTTTCTTTTTTATCCTAAGAAATCATTAGGGTCTCTAAAAATGAATATTTATCTCTCTGAAGTATTTAATGTTCTTTTCCCTAGATAACGTGGTTGGAGGGTCATTCCTTGGCACAAACGGTATTCACTTGCCTTTATATTCATAATCCAGACTTCATAGAAGATCCTGCTATGAAGGCTTTTGCTCTGGGAATTCTAAAAATCTGTGATATTGCCAGAGAAAAAGTTAACAAAGCAGCTGTTTTTGAGGAGGTATGTTTCAGTGTATCCTGTGGTTAAATATGCAACACTATATGTAGGCTCCTTAACAGAATTAAAAAAGGAGTATTAGAGAGATTTAATGCCATTTGTTTGGATGGTAATGTAGGAGAAGGAGTTAATCCTTCTAAACGAGCTATTAAACCTAATATCTCTTTAAAATGCAATTTTCTTCAATAAAGATTTTCCTTGCTTTTTTCTGTTTTACATGACTGTCAGAGCCACTTAAATTTTCTAACTGAGAAACAATGCAAATCCTGTTGGTAACGTGTTGGAATTATGTTTATGTTCTTTTTCTTGTCTGATTTTGGATCTCCTACTTCAGATAAGCATGCTTATCTTCTCTCTAAAATGTTCTTCTAGCAGAGCAATCTAAGTCTAGTTTTCTGTGCCCTATGACCTTGGACAAATCACTTCTCACTGACTGTATCTAAAACTAGTTAAATAGTACTTTCATCTGTAGTTCTTGAAACATTTTGATAGGATAACGCTAGATAAAATTTTTTTGAAGGGCAAATCGTTGAATACTAGATAAAACTGTTGAAGGGCATACTGGCGTTACGCATACATGCAGAAAACAGATAATATAGCATATGGAAGTCCAGCTCAATGTGGATTTATGCAGGAGAGTCACCAAACCATGAGTGTATTCAGTGGTGCAAGATATAAAACAGAATTTCTGTTTCATGCTTGGTGTAGTTTTTAAAAAAACCCCAACCCTTAAAACTGTAATTATTACTTTCATCATTGCTTTAATCATTAAAGCTCACTTCTCCAATTTTTATGTTTTAGGAGGACTTTCAGTCGATGACTTACGGATTTAAAATGGCCAACAGTGTGACAGATCTTAGAGTTACAGGTACAATTTGTGCTTTGTATGTGTCTGTCTGTTAGTGTGTTTCTCTTTTGAGCATGTAGGTAACTTTCAACCAAATCTGATGACTCAGTAGGAATCTCAGATGTTATATTTTCTATTAGTCTTATAAAAATTGATGACTTGGTAAAAGACCAAATTTAGTTTTCCTTGAAGAAAAGATTCAGGTATTTTTCTTAATTTTTTTTTTTATTCTGTTTTATTTATTTATTTTTTTTTTAATGCTTGAGAAACAGAATAGAGACTTTAAGATGTGTCAGCCAGAAAATCTGAGTTTTTTCTTAGTAGGCACGGCAGGACTGAGATACAAGCCATTGGGAATTGGACTTCTTGAATTCTGCTTGTCATGGAAGTACTTGTGATCTAAACAAATTTTTTGGGGGGAAAAAGCAGTTCAGTGGTTCTAAAGCTATGGATGAAAAAGCTGGATGTTAAGACATTAGCCTTCATATGTACTATTTTTGATGGTACTGAGGCTTTGCATCGACTTATTTTTAGAGAATTGTTGCAACACTTCAGCTTTGGATCAATTAATTTATACTGATATACTTACTGTTGCAAGAAATCCCCACCATCTCTGGTGACAACTTCTTTCGTTGTCTAGTCTTTAGGTAATCGGTGTTTAAAGTACTTCAAAACTTAATTTAACCCTCAACTTTTTTCTGCTAAGTGGTGTAGGTGTATCTAGGAATAACTTACATCTTTTAATTGTATTGTAACTTTTTCAGGTATGCTAAAAGATGTAGAAGATGATATGCAAAGAAGAGTGAAGGTATTTCTGTCACCTTTGCCTAGCCCCTTATATGTGAAGTTTGCTTAAAGTAGGGTTGTTTTTCTTGGGGGTGGGTGGATCAGTAAAGTAAATTATTCACTATGAGGAATGCAGGACTTTTCTGTCAGTAAATTATATTTTTTGAAAAATTGTCGTAATGATTTGTATGATGCTGGTAGTCTGCCTTCTAACTAATGATGCTGATCTCTGCAGACTTTTCTGAATGGGTTAATAGCCGCTTCATTAGCGGCAGGATGGAAAGGTGATGCAGCAGACATCAGCTGGGCTGGGACATGGAAAGCATACAATTATTTCTGGCTTTTATGCAAGCGTATCATATGATGCTAAAGAAATCATTTAATCTTCCTTTACCACAGTTTGCAGTATGAAATGTTTGTATCACTTCCTTGCCTATTTGTACAGTGGACTGGGATAGATTTCATTACTGTATGTCAGTTTTGAATCATTCACGTACCTAGATCATATA
The DNA here is from genome assembly GCF_040807025.1 of Struthio camelus. NCBI lineage: Eukaryota > Metazoa > Chordata > Aves > Struthioniformes > Struthionidae > Struthio > Struthio camelus. The sequence continues at coordinate 31,897,614 of NC_090982.1, forward strand.
TTAAGAGGCTTTAAACTTAAGGATTGATTTCTAAGGATATTTAATAGATGGCTGTTTTGGAGAGGGGCAAAGGTTTTTACCAGTATCTTCCATTTTGCAATTATTAGTAAGTTATTTCAAATTCCTTTACTTTTTAGAGCACTCGAAGTCGACAAGGAGAAGAGAGAGATCCAGAAGTTGAACTTGAAGTAATGAACGTTTTGCAATATTTATTTTTCCTGGATTGCACGAATTAGTACATCATTACTTTAATCAGCAGCTCCCTGCTTTGAGAAACGAGTGTGTCACCAATAAAGCTTTGTCACCATTGCTGCCATATCTGAGCTGCTCTGAACTTCATAGCCTGGGCTAGGGAGCTAGTCGATTGGCCTTTATGTGCTGAAGGTCAGGAGTTCTGGATGCGTCCCAGTGGCAGGACAGTGATGCTGTTGCAGTGCTGCCATTTATCCACCTGCCTCTCAAGAAAAAGCCCATTAGCCAAGCAGAAGGTCTCAACTATCTTGTCCCTTTCTCCCTCAGTTCCTTAGCAGCAGCTTTTACTGCTGCTGGCAGCCTCTCTGTCCAGGGAGAAAGGAGGAGGAGGAGCTGGAAGCAGTGTAGCTTCTTCCAGAAAGAGTGGGAATTGTTGACTTAGAAGAGCATGGGTTTGTTGTCTTAATAACGTATTTTCTTCAGAAATAAGTTTTAATATAGGTCTTTAGCAAAAAAAGAAGAAAATCCGTTTGTTTTAATAGTTTCCTGGTTGTTCATTTAAGCTGCAATTTGAATGGCACTGGCGTATCTAGCCAGTGGTTGTGCTTTGTCAATGTATCTGTCTTATTTTTTGTGTTAGAACTTTTCAGACAGCAGTTCAGTCTATCAGAAATAAAAATAATTTCTTTAACTGATGTGGTCCAGTTTTCTTCAGAATCAGAGTGGCTACTGCGTTTTTAGAGACTAGAGAGCATAATTTGATAAGTCCATGAAAGCTTGTTTTTTAATAAGTATTTTCCTTTTAATAGGTGTTGGGAGTTAATGAATATTTCATACTTATTTGCAGTATATTTTTTGTTACAGCATCAGCAGTGTTTGGCAGTGTTCAGCAGAGTCAAGTTTACCCGGGTACTCCTGACTGTTCTTATAGCATTTACAAAAAAAGAGGTATATTCATCTGAGTTTCTGTCCTCACACTATAATTCTGTGATATATGTATTTTTCATTTTCTAATGTAAAATAATTATTCTGGAGATTTGAATTGATGTCGCTGCAGGTAAAGGGCTGGGTAAAGCCTTATAATAGCTTCTGTTAAGTTTCCTTTCAGTTTTTAAGAAAACACAGGGAAGGACAGTGGATGACATTAGTATGGCTTTGTAGTGCGGCACATTATTGATTATGGAACACTTATGTTTTTATTGAGTTTTGGATTACTCTTTTCAGGTGCACAAGCGAAACTTCTCTTTCTCGGAAGTTCTGTCTCTTTTTGCTGAATTACCTGACATTGAGCAATACTTTCTCCATCTCTAGGGAATCATTAGCTTTCCTTTTCATGTGGCTATCAAATTTCTATCCAAATGTCATTAGTCTGAGAAGAGGAATGTAACAGCTCTACATGTAATTTACCACCTCTTTTGAATATGAGATTTTTGCAGATGCTGAAGGGGCAGGGAACTGCTTGTTTCAGAGCCAAAAGGTAGAATCCCATGAGTTGGATGAGACTAAACTTTCTGTTTGATTTGTTTTTTTCTTTATACAAGGGCAAATAATTGCCTCTTGCTTATTGTTCTACTTCCGTTTTATAAAGAAACAAGTTTCTTGCTTGCTGCCTTGAAGTTCCTCACTCCTATGTACTTTGCTGTTGTAGCAGCTGTGCATTTAACAGTTTAAAAGATCTCAGTTAGAATGCAAGTCAGGTCCAAACATCATTGGGAGAAATCAGTGCTGAAGAAAAAAAGATTGAGAACAACTAAGAACAATTGCGTTCTGTGTGTAACCATTTGTAGCATAAATAGCTTGGTCTTCATCAGACTGTGAAATGGAAATGAGCTACATTGATCTGTGACAAAATTCTGTCTGTATTAACTGCTATGAGTTAATGGTGAGATTATCTTAATTTAGTTAGTCTGATTACTTACATTTTAAGTTATTTACTTCATGGATGACTCTGATTTGATTTAGATCTGCTTAGCAGCCTATTCTTATAGTAGATCTGTGAGATGATATAATAGGTGGATATATATTATGCAGAGCTCATTATTAAGTGTAGCAGACTGGTCTGATACAGCTTTTATTTGCTCTTCAGGGATTTTTAAACCTCTTTTCTTAAACACGACATGTTTCAATTTTACTTTTTATATTAAATATTTAAAGTTCTGTCCAGGACCGCTAATCCTGTGTTTTTGAAACACGATTTTTATTTTTACAGAAAGAGATTTTAAACAGTACCCAGTTACCCTAACAGATTTGGGTTCAGATGATGTCAGAAAATTCAAAATGTCGTCAGATCATGATCTCTAACAAAGATTTTTAATTGACATATGAGATTTTCTAATCCTGTGTAGTGACTTGGTGCCACTTGATGGCATGTGTTCCATCTATATTATCAAGAATTCTGCATCTTCTAATGATGGGAGTTTTTTTTTTTGTTCAGAGCGCTTCATTTGGCGGAACTGTTTGTTTTTTTCTATTTTAACTCTGCAAAGTGAAAAGTAGAGAAATTGTAGATAGTAAATACTAGATTTTCAATTATAATTACTGTTAGGGATTATCTAATTTCAAAAAATACTATGTTGTAAATTTATCAGTATGTGAAATAAAAAGAATGCTTTTACATAAAAGCAAAAATCTGATTATAGAAAACTGATTGAATACAAACATTAGAATCCTGACACGATACTTTTACTGATATTCAAATGAGTTAAGAGCAAACATGCCTCATCTACAGAAAATACATGAATACCTGTTTTCTGCCTTTCAGACGAGTGCAGTTGCAGAAGCTCAGAAGCTAATGACTCAAGCAACTGACCTGCTTTCTGCCATTCACAATTCATTACATCATGGTATCCAGGCACAAAATGATACCACTAAAGGAGGTGAATATCAAATTTTCTTTCTTTCTTTTTTTTTCCTCCCCCTTTCTTAAATATACTTTTTTGATAAACTGTAAGTATATTATAAAAATCACAATGTATTTTGAACTAATAATATTTTTTATGCAAGCCATTAAAAATGTGCCTTGTTTGATCTTAGTTTCATTTCTCTAAAAGCTGGTTCTCCTGAAAGCAATGTTATTGCTTCAAAGGCAGAGATAATGTTGAACTTTTGATTAAGTGCGTTGCACTCCGAATCAGCATGAACACCATTTGAAAACAGAAGTACCACCTCACTGTCTGTATAGTTTTTGCTGAGTTTTTCCCATAGTGATTATTATCTCACTTGAGTGATTAGTGTGGCCAGAAATTAACTGTCAGTTAAAAAGAAGCTTTTTCTTTCAATTTTGGAGAAGCTTACCTGAATTACTTATTTTGGCCAAATGAGTGACTTCATTGTACTTGTAAGTGTAAAGTGAGTTCCATAGCTTACATGCAGTTTCTCTCCTTCTCTCTCTCTCATTTTTCTTTTTTTTCTTTTTTTTTTTTCTTCAGATCATCCTATTATGATGGGGTTTGAGCCCCTTGTTAATCAAAGATTGCTGCCTCCAACTTTCCCTCGATATGCAAAAATAATTAAAAGGGAAGAAATGGTCAATTATTTTTCCAAACTAATAGATCGGATAAAAACAGTCTGTGAAGTAGTCAACTTAACTAATCTGCACTGCATACTGGTAAGCGTGAATCTTTCCCATTTATAGCCAAACATAAGATCTTAAAAGCTGACTTTGAAAATAATCGTTTCAAATATGCATGCTATTGCTCGCTGGAGAGAAGCCTGAGCTGTATGTATAAGTCTTATCATATTTTCCATTGTTATGTGCAATTTCAGTATTTGATGTCTGTCTTCCTGTTTTTTCTCTTTTTGACAAAGACCTTTTTCCTTCTCAAATATCCCATTTTTCCCATAGCCTTTTGAAAAACAATAATGTGTGTCAGTGGTGGAGCAGAGCTGAGTTAATTTCCTTGCAATTCATTTTCCCCTGCATCTGCAGTAGCAGGGCATAAGTCCTTGCTATATCCCTGATTTTGCAGATTCAGTAAGCAGTATTCTACATATGGGTCCATAATTAGTTATGGGTCCATGTTAGTTTCTGAGTAGGGATAAAGCTAAGAACTTGCTTATGTTTTTCCCTGAGTAAGGGATGCTATCCTCAGTTAAGGCCTGCATTTATTAGAAGCGATATAAATATTTGAAATTCATGTTTTACAATGTACATTTGTACTGACTGACAAAAGAGCTATGGTTACATCCAGTGAAGTTCAAAGAGCAACCAAAAATCTGTTACTCCTAACATATTTTATGTTAAGTTCGTAAAGCCAGAGTTTGAAGCCTTTTGTGCTGATTGATGCAGTTTTGTTATGTACCTGATTCAGTCTTGTTGTGACCTTAGTGGTTTCAAGGTATCTCTTTTCTGTATTATCAGCCTTCTAATAGTCGCGTCTGAAGAAGAAAATTCACAAACCTGGTGTTCTGTTTGGTAAAGGATAATTGCAGAAAAAACAGATTTTAGCTTCATAGTGTGTGTTTTTTTGTTCAAATTACTCATGCTTATTTTCTTACAATTTGTACACTATGCTATGGGCATGTCTCTTTGGTTTTTGTGTATATACATATGCAAAGATGCAAATATGCTTGTGTGTGTGTGTATATATATATATATATGTTTATACATGCATACATACATACATATATAAGAAAACTGGTATATTAACTTAACTTTTTTCCCTAAATGCGAATTAGGACTTTTTCTGTGAATTTAGTGAGCAATCACCATGTGTTCTTTCAAGATCTCTTTTACAAGTAAGTCATAATTTATGGCTTTGGGTGAAATGCTTATGCTTTCATTATAAATGCACATTAATCGTATAGTTTCAAATGTTTAAATTATTTGCATATCGTTTAATAGCAGAGAAGTAAAATTTTTCTGTGGTTAGTTATGTATATGGAGCCTTATGAGCTAAATTTTTTAAAATACTCAAAATACCGTTCTGCAGATTGTGGTCAAGTATGCCAATTAAATTACAGCGTTAAACTTTTTTCTCTGCCATAAACCTCGGCCTGTACAGACATTTTTATGTTGCTCTCCATATGCTGTCCCATTTGGGGCTGGAGTAGTTATTCCATCTTCCCTGCCTTGACTGAATTTCACATATAGACCGTCTCCTTTGCTTCACCAGTAACTGATGGTTAGGGCAGAACGGAATACTACCTTACTGCTCCGTGCCTTAATTACCTTGAAGCTATATCATATGTTCCTTAATTCAGAGTGGAACACTTTCATACAGGAGATTTTGATTTGGATAAGGGTGTCTTTTTTCCCTTTAATCCTGATTAGATCATGTATAGAACTGATGGAGAATAACTATTGGCAAGTAACATGTCTTCATAGTGAGCGTGCATTCTGACTTTCCACTACGTATGTTTTGTGCAATCCTTATGGGTGTCTGGCAGCAGAGCAAGAAAGGGGCACTGCATTTGTGGAGGAAAGTGGAATGAGCATCAAACATGGCCAGTAGTATCTGCAGGGATTAAAAAAAAAGGCCTATGTTAGTCTCATTCTTTTCAGATCTACCTTTATCTGCCTTCAGGGAAATTGCGTAGCCTATTTTCTGTTAATCTTCAGAAACATCTGTCCAATTAATTGTCTTTAAAGTCCACAGACACAAAATCATTTTGCATGCAGTGACTTGTGCAAGTAGTAGAGCTGTATTCTGGGAATACCGCACAGATGACTGATCTCAATATGCCCCTGTTACCAAGTCCACAAGCTTGAACCAGTTGAATGATTTCAATTTTTAAAGTGATCTTTTAAGTTTCTGAAATAATATAGGTTCTATAAGAGCTTTATGTTAATAATTTCTAAAGCTTACTTTCAACACCTGTTTCTAAAAGCATAATTTCACTTTCAGACAACTTTCCTGGTAGATAACAAGAAGGTGTTTGGTACTCACCTAATGCAAGATATGGTAAAAGATGCTTTAAGATCTTTTGTCAGTCCTCCAGTACTTTCTCCCAAGTAAGTAGAGCCTGAGTTGGTTTGCATGTGTTAACATAACCGATGAAAGCATTTCCGTTTACAAAAGCAAGGACAGACTTTAAAGAGCATACACATTTTCTACTTATTACTGCTCATATATGAAGGAGTCAGCTGCTGTTGCTGTACGTTTCTTTTTGAGTTTTGTGTGTAATAGCCTGGTGACATTTATATGCATAAGTATGTGTGTGGATATTTCCCTTTTAGGTGTTGTCTATATAATAATCACCAGGCTAAGGACTACATTGACTCATTTGTGACACATTGTGTTCGGGTAAGTGTTCGTCCCAGTGACAGAACCTTTATGTGAATACGAGCACTTCCAAGATTTGCTTACTGCTGAAAATGAGATCGGTTTGATTAAGATACCTAACACGAAGGCAAAATTGCAAAACTTGGCTAAATTACTGCAATTTTGAAGAAGCCAGTATAGCTATTCCTGTTTGTATCCTGTATGAAGTTTCCAGATTTCCCACCAGCATATATCACTTTACTAGAAATCTGCACCCACGACCTCTGTTGGAATTAGTTTTATTTTGCACATAAATATTTAGCAATAATAAAAACAAAGTTATTTTTACCTTCCTTCCTTTTCGAAAATTAAAAAGAACTGTTTGCAAATGTTCAGTTATCGAATGCAGCAGACTGAAAAATCTAAGAAAATGGATTTAGTCGTAAGAGTGGTCTCTCTTCCTCCAAACATTGTATTCTGATCAGATTCTTCACAGGATGGTCATGCAATCTCATGTTGACTTGTGTGCAGAGCTGGACTCTTAAATCACTCCATATAGTTTGCATGTTAGCATATACTGCCTCAGGAACCAGTCTCCTAATACAGATGTATAAATCAGGTGCCTAAACAGACATCATAGTACTCCTCTCGTAGTCTCAAACTTGTCTTGAAAATGTATAATTATGCTTTGTTTCTTTCAGCCATTTTGTAGCCTAATTCAAATCCATGGACACAATAGAGCTCGTCAGAGAGATAAACTCGGTCACATTCTTGAGGAATTTGCCACTCTCCAGGATGAGGTGAGTCCTAGGCAGGAAGCTAGCAAGCCTTTCTTTCCATAGATATTCTTACCATAGTGATGCATGTAGACACTTTACAAGACACTTCTGAAAATTGAGACTTATAGTTATGAAAAACAGATTGCAAAATTTTGTAAATTTTAAAAAGTATATGTAACATGAGTAATAACTCTTAAAAATACACACTTCACTGATTTTGTAACTTTCTCCAGAATTGGTAATGAAAGGCCACAGTGAAAGGTACATCTCCGCTTCTTGGAAATGTGGTGGGTTTTTTTTTTTTAACAGTGAGTAGTATGAAATATGAAAACATTTTACGAGACGTGCGTGCTAAGGAGAGCAGTCGAGGAACTTGGAGTTGCGGGGATAGGATTTGCATGTGCTCCAGCTTCTCTTGAGATTTTTTTGGCTGAGAGTTTGTTGCAGTGCTGCAGCTGAGAGACTTTTTCCATCTTGCAGCAGGTTTTGTGGAATGATTTGTTCAGGACCCCTGATCATATTCTAAATGTAGGAGACTTCATATCTTCTGTAAAATTACTTTTTGAGACTGAGTGTTGCTTCCCAGCATTTTAGTTTATCTGGTGAGCCACAGTGATGTTTTGCTTTCACAGCTTTTTAAGTTTTTCATTGTGCTGAGGTTTTAAAAAAAGTGAAAGTCATTGCTAATATAGTAAGATGTACAACAGCATGTTATGGTTCTTGAGTTTCAGTACTCATGTGGCTGCTAAAGGCCAATAAATGCTTTTTAAAATTAAAGACTTAATGAAAGTGATGTTACTGATGGTCAGTAAGCTTATCTCCCTATATTACCATGTAGACTATTTTTTACTCTGTTTTGCTGAATTTACTTCTTATTTATGAATTTACCTTTTTATGAATTTATGACAAATTTATGAATTTATGAAATTTTATGAATTTAACTCTTATGAATTTACCTTTTATGAATAAATTTGAATAATGAATTCAGATCTGTGACAGTGCTGGACTATAAAGATCACAGTATCTGGAAAACATTCTGTCTTTTAATCTGGAGCATGGGGTATGCTTACCGGCTTCATTTTCAAATTCTGTTAACATTTTATATCTGGCAGAACTTGAATGCAGTTTCAGCCATATGTTCTTCCTTTCCTGTCTGTTACTGAATAGTTTGTTTTGCTCTCTTTTTCGGTAGGCAGAGAAAGTAGATGCAGCACTTCACAGTATGCTGCTGAAGCAGGAACCACAAAGGCAACATTTGGCTTGCTTGGGCACCTGGGTCCTTTATCATAACCTTCGTATTATGATACAGTATCTTCTGAGTGGCTTTGAATTGGAACTCTACAGTATGCATGAATATTACTACATATATTGGTAAGAGGATATTTTATAGAAAACTGTTGGGGGAGGGATGCTCTCAAAGAGCTTTCCTTGTAAATACTTAAAAAGAGGACTTCTACTATTATTTTAAATCTCAAACATGCTCAACACGCTGTTTAATGACCTGTTCATAGAATTAAAGGCAGGGAAGAACAATCGGTCTCTTTTCCAGACTTACTGACTAGTGTACTTACTGATGACTTTTTCTGAAATAGTAATTGGCTCTTTGTTTAGCTTTTTGTAACAGTGTCTTCTAATGGAAATTAATAAAAAGCCTGCTGATGCAGGATGCAGAAGTAAATGCAGAAGGAAAAACAGCTTCCTTTATTCTTGTCTCTCTTTGTCCTGCCAAGACCAATAATCTTGTTGAGGTCTTTAACATTTTTAAAGAGATCTCCAAAGTTGAAGTTGTGACTGTAGTCTGAAGGTGACTAGGTAAAAGTAACCTCTTATTCCATGAACACGTTTGAAGAAGTACCTGCCTTTAGTGAAAAGGATTGCACTATATGGAATCAAAAGACTTTTTTCTCCCCTAGTCTTTATTCACATTACCTTGTTTTTCACAGCAGATTGGTCCAAAAGAGAGATTATTTTAGATGGTTCGTCCTTAATTCAGCAGTATAAATTCAGTGTTGAACCTTTCCACATTGAGGTGCTTTTGCACTTGTTTACTTACTCTGAGGCTGCCTATAAACTCTTACTCGGGAAGCTGTCAGCCTTCCTGAGAGGTTAGACGACCAGCTTAAAAGACTTGAATTTCAGTGCATCTCATTCCCTCATGTATTGAAAGTTTAATTTCCCTGGGCTTCAAGTAATGTTTCTGCATTATTTCATCAGTGGATTAAAGACTGAGTGGGAAAATTAATACTCCAGACAGTTGCCAGAAGATGGCAACATTCTCTAAGTAATACACCATTTTTACCTGCCCATGTTTCCCCTCACCATTTCGATAAGATCGCTTAGTCAGAGCTGTTGACTCATCTGTTTTATCTCCTCCATGTAAGTAAAGAACAAAAAAAAACCTTTGTCTGAAAGGAAATTTGCAAATGAAACTTTCATCATTATTTCTCAGTTGTTGTTTTTTTTTTTTTCTGAATTATAGCGTCTTATAAAGTGTTGTTTCTTCTTCATATGCTCTAAATTTCTACTCCCTTTTTCCCGTTCGTTTTGGTTTGAAGTCAGGCTAGAGATTTATATGTCCTACTCAGCAGGCAATCTCTCTTAAAGCATTCTTAAAAGATTTCTCTTAAATCTTAAAGAATTGCATGTACATGTGCTGTTCCTGTGGGCATTTTTGTGTGATAAGTCAATGATTTATTAGTGCTTGAAATATATCAATATTAACCTTGTTTCCCAGAACAGTAATTCATAACAAAACGAGAAGCATAGCATTAAGTTAGTTACCATTTTAAAAATGCTTGATTTGCTGGGCAGGAAGGAGGAATTCTGGAAAAACTTGATCCTCGTATGGGCCTTGAAATAGGAAGAAACTCCGACTTAAGTTAATAGAACCCCAAGAAATTTGCGTGCCTTGAGCTGTCTAGGGTTGAAGGTGTGCAGAGTCTTGTTTAAAAGAATAGAACAGGGAATAATCAATTGATTACAGCCATTCACTTTCATCAAAAGAGAGATGCCCTAAAAGGTGTCCCTTGTCATTAGTTCTTTGAATAAATGACTTGGCATTCAGTGAGGATGCGTACGATATGAGTAAGTGTTGCTTTGTAGTATGTAACAGCCATGTACTGTTTCTACCCTAGGTACTTATCAGAGTTTCTCTATGCCTGGTTGATGTCAACACTGAGCCGTGCTGACAGCTCTCAAATGGCGGAAGAGAGAATAATGGAGGAACAGCAGAAAGGCCGTAGTAGTAAGAAAACAAAGAAAAAGAAAAAAGGTATATGAGGTGTGGAGTGTAGCTCAGACTTCTTTCCCTCATGTAGCTGTTCAGAGTTAAGAAGTAATTCTTCAAAGTCTATAGGATCAGCACTGATGTGGATAGGAAAAACATCCTAAAGTTTACGTAGGCTGAAGGGAAAACATCTTAATTAAAAATTTAAGTCTTAGTCTCTGCAGAAGAATTTTTTTGGTCGGTTGGGGGTGGGGGTTCTGCATTTTTTAAATAGTTCTCTCAAAAAAACCTCCAAACTCGTTTGCGTTCATACCTCTGACAGTTCTGCCGTGTGTCAGATGCTGTGAGGTGTAATTAAGTCCAGAACAAATTTCTTTGATAAATACTGCCTTTTACAGTCTATAATTCCCGTAGAAGGGTGGTTTATCTGACTGTAGTTAGATTTCTGAACTGGCACCATATTTCTGTAATTTTTCTTTTGCTCCAGAAGTTATATATAAGCGTGTTATCTTAATTTTGCAATGATGAGTTGCCCTGCTTCAATTCAGTGGTAGCACTATTGTGCAAAATATCCTTTAGATATCTCTTGCTTTCTCTGGTGTATACGGATGGGAGAAAATGAAAACGTGTTTTCTTACGTCATAGCAGATCAGCTCAGTGGGGTCAGAGCTGTAAGCCAACGTCCGAAAAGGCAGCGTTTAAACCAATGTTTAAATTGCATTTGATACAGATTTGCCATGCCTAAGAGGCTGCTATGAGTGGGATATGTTGGTGTTGTCTTAGCATTAACAATGCAAATAATGAACACCATGTAGAAGCTGTACTTCTTTCTTTGCGATTTATTCTTCCATTTTGTGTGTTTATCTGTGTTTTCCTTTCAGGGGGACCCAAACAGATAAGAACAGCCCCAGATCATTTCAACTATGTTCGCTTCTCTCTAGAAATTCAGAAAATCGTTAGCAACTTTTTAGAAATAGTATAATATATGGTAAATATGGGGGCATTTAGTGCTAGTTTAACACTGGAAGCTAAAGGGGAGCTTAAAGGAGTGTTATCAGGATAAAAATCTTCCTTATTATAATGCATTAACCTTGTAGTCTTAAATGTTAAAAAAAAAAAAACAAACCCTGAATTAAGTCTCTCCACTACCAGCTGTAAATTTTAAATTACTGTCTGTTGATGTTTAGCAACAAGACATGTTAATACTATTAACTGTTTGGACCAATTTATTTCATTCTGTTCAATGTCATGTTCATGTAATTGTTGTTTAGCGTATTTTGAGATATTTTGCTTAGTCTGGAGCCAGGTGAGCTGACATGCATGTCCATGCTTTTTTATACTTCAGTTTTCTTCCATTATTTCTAGTGATATTTCAGAACTACCTCACTTTGAAACTGTGAAAGAAATGCTATGATCTGAAAGTCATGTGTATTTATGTTGAATAAAAAAATCTTTTTATGTGAAATTTGCAGTTCGCCCTCTCAGTAGAGAGATCACCATGAGCCAAGCATACCAAAATATGTGTGCTGGGATGTATAAGGTAACTTATTTGTGCTTGCTGAACAACGGCTTCAAATTTACTAACACATATCAAGCATACATAGCATTCCCTCTTTTGTTCTTATTGGGGCTGCATGTGAAAATTCAAGTTTATAATCTGATGTGGTAAATTTTCTACCATTTTTTTCTCTTGCTGGTTATAGTTAAATCATAGCTTTCAACTTGCTAACAGCAAAACAGAACATAAAGTTAGCATTTTGTATAATATTCCATCTTTCCCTTTCTTCTCCTATTTAGACAATGATTGCGTTTGACATGGATGGCAAAGTAAGAAAACCTAAGTTTGAACTGGATAGCGAACAAGTTCGATATGAGCACAGGTTTGCTCCATTCAACAGTGTTATCACACCACCGCCAGTACACTATTTGCAGTTCAAAGTGAGTAATTTTAAAACGTGGTACCACTCATTTAAAAACAAAACAAAAAACAAAAAAACCATGAAAGTCATGTGTCCTACCTGTTTTAGACATTGTTGACAGTAAAAAGAGCCGTTAATATCTCAAAGTTCATATTAAGGTGTAAATTAAAATGGCAAGGACTTCTGGCTTTAGTTATATCTTGGTATCTTGTAGGAAAATATATTGCTTTGAATTCCTACTACAGTTAGGCTCTTTAGATGTTTAAAAGTTGGGCTGCTGTGGCAGTTTGAAAGGCTTGTGTTGGCATGCATGAAAGTAAAGTATACTGAAAGTCTATTGACAAACTTTTTGGTTGTGGTTTATGTAGCAGAATGTTTTACTACTGCAGCAAGCAAACAGGAAAATGAAACATATAAAAATAATTTTGAGTGTTAAATCACAGAAGTGTTTGTTGGAAGGGATCTATGGAGGTTTGTCTCATGCCGTTTCCTCCTTGAAATAGCGTTGTACATGAGGTCAGCTGTGGCTTTGTCAAGCCGTGTCTGAAAATCTCCGAGGATGTTTGGATCCAAACCTCTTTGGATAACCTGATCCAGTTACTTTTTTTTTTCCTTTCCCCCCCCTTCCCCCTTTTTTTCCCTTTCCCTTATCGAGTTGCTTTTTGGATAACCTAATTCAGTGCTGCAGCATTTTCCTTTCCTTCTCATTTCCAGCCTGAATCTCCCAAACCACAGTTGGTGGCTGTTCCCCCCTTGTGATGTTATCTGTCATTACCAAGAAGTGTTTGTCTTCTGACAGCTTTGTAACTGCCTTTCAAGTAGTTGCAGGCTGCTATTAGATTACCCATTAGCATCCTTTTTGTCAGCCTGAACAAGTCCAGGTCCATTAACCTCTCCTTGTGGGTCATGCGAACCTAGGCTTCTGGCCATCTCTGTAGCTCTAGTTTCTCAGTATCCCTCTTGAAATGAGGTGGCCCAGCGCTGGTTGCAATATCAGGTGTTAACAGCACAAATATTGATCGAGAAAGGGATAACTACTTTGATCTGCTGACCATGGCCCTGACCTACGTGGTCCCGTAGTCCTGTGTGAGGTCTGCGTAATTTATGAAAAGAGCACTCTGCTGGCTTGTATTCAACTTAGTGTTCACCATAACCCTACTACTCAGTCAGTCACGAGCCACTCTGGCTCAGGTGCAGAAATTCGGACGTTTCCTTCTTTAACAGATTTTTGGCCAGTCTTTGAGATTCTGAGGGTCCCTGTGAACTGAAGCTGTACTGTTTTATTTTGTATGTCAGCCACGCTCCATAACTTACTGTCATGAAGAGTTGTAGTAGAAATTGGACTGTCCTTGCTTTTTCCCTTGTCAGTGAAATTATTTCATCTCTAACTTAAAAAAAAAAAAAATGCAGCATCAAAATTCTATAAAATGAAGTTTTGAAAAATGGCAGTATGTTGCATGCTCTAAAGGTGCCTTGAGTTGATTACCTGTCATCTTTTTTCTCCTCTGTTCTTCTCTATAGTTTCACTCCTTACTGTATAGCATTATGAAAGCACATGAATAGCAAGTTCAAAACAGTGATTGTTTTAACCAGAGTATCAGATGTTTGCTGCATTTGGTGGAGTTATAAGCATTAAACAGTGTATTGTAGTTGGATATTTGCCATTTTCAATAAATGTTTTTACCTGCACTGCTTATTCTTACAATATTACAGTATTTAGTTGACATAACCTTTTTCCTTGAATATGGTAATTTGTTTTAGAATAAGGGGATAAAAATATAATTTGTTGGCAATTGATTTTAATACGTATCTATTTATTTCTGTAACATGCTAGGAAATGTCTGATTTAAATAAGTACAGTCCCCCTCCTCAGTCATCAGATCTCTACATGGCAGCTAGCAAACACTTCCAGCAAGCTAAAATGATCCTTGAGAACATTCCTAATCCAGACCATGAGGTAAGACTGACGGAAAAAGAAGTAGCTGCTAATAATGGAATGAGTGTTACTGGTTTCAACGGGATCTAGAATGACTTATTTAGATGTCCAAATTTCTACATTTAAGTAATTTAAGCTTTTATACAACTGGCATGTTAGTATACAAAGTTATAATAAAAATAGACATTGAAGCCTGATTTTATTCTGCTTAATTTGAAGCATAAGTTCCAAACTCTTGACTTGTGCTATATCTAAAAATGAGCTTGGGGACTGATGAGTTAAGTGTTGGCAACGCCTGCAGTTCAGCCACCGGCTTCTAGTCTGCAAACCGAAAGCCAGTTAGGTACCCTGTCGTTCTTTCCAGTGGTGAGGGGAGAGCTGGGTGCCTTGAAAGGGTAATTTGACAAATCTGCATGTTGAGCAAGGAGCCACCTTGATCTGCTTGTGATCCAAACTGCCTTAAATGTACTCTGTCAAAAAGCCAAAGTTGAGTGATTCAAGTAAGGTCAAGGGTACCAATGGATGCCTAGCATCTGTGTAAACCTTTATTTGGATAGCTAACTAACTGCCTCAAAACCTGCCGTATTTCTAATGTTCTATGAAGATAAGCATGGAAAACAGTGGTTTCTGTGGTCTGTTGAATAAAAATTGACTATTAAAAATAGATGTCCAATTTATTCTAAATTCCAATTGATATACTTGAAAGTAATCCAAAATGCTTTGGTGTCTGTTAAAATAAACTAATACTGTAAGAAGACTGCATTCTTAGCATAGGTAAATGTCTGAGTATTATCCTCAAGATAATTTTGACATCATATGCTTTCCCTTGAAACTTTATTGCTGTTTTCTGTTTAGGTCAATCGAATTTTAAAAGTTGCTAAACCCAATATTGTGGTCATGAAACTCCTGGCAGGAGGTCATAAAAAAGACTCTAAGGTAAGAAAATGCTAGCTGAATTGGATATAAAATATAGTAGCATACATAATGTTACCACAAATATCCTGTAGCTGAATTAGCAGATTGAGGTCATAGTTATGCAGCTCTACAAGAAGTAGTGACCTAATCCATTTTCTCCTATATGTGCTTTTTTAAAATGTAGATTTTAGGAATTGGAAATAACCTGTTTTCAGTTTTTAAATACAGAAAACTCTTCCTCTTCTTTAAGTGTCTTGGAAAGAAAAATGGAAAATGTGTGCAGGATGAGCTGTACAAAAGTGGATAGGTTTTGACAGCAGGAAGGAGCAAAGTACTTGGTAGCTTGCTGTGAACCTGACAGGGAGAACAGTGGCCTTTGAGGATCAGCAGCTTCTGTGTGGATCAGAGGGAGGAGTGGAGTTGCAGACTTCCAGCTCGAGACAGGCAGGGAGGAAACAAGGAGCACACTGAAGTAAGAAAGCACACTAGCACTCTCAAACTGTGTGCCCATCACTGGTATAGAGCTGTAGGGACATCCAGATGTGGGTTGGAATATTTTTTGACATGATTTAAAGAGCTGGGATTATTTTTTTTTAATCTTTTAACCTTTCAATGTTTTTACACTCAGGTACTACTGAATTTAATTTTCAAACTGGGGCACATACTACAGATAATGTTTCAAATCTCTTCCTTCTAGGTTCCTCCAGAATTTGACTTCTCCCCTCACAAATATTTTCCAGTTGTGAAGCTTGTTTGAAAGACAAGATTATTGTTTGGATATGTGAACCATAATCTGTACATCAGATACAAGCTATGGAATGGAATATCTAGTACTGTACCCAGACTGAAAGGGATCTCTAGGATAAAAATACTGTTACATGGAATATCTCTAGTCTGCTTTCTTTACATGACCTGAATGACAACTGCTGTTTTAAAGTGGTTTGTATAATGTTCTATGGCTGAAGCTGATTTTAATCAATCAGTCAATCATCAACTGCGTTATTGAAGAATATTCTACCTTATTCAATGTAATTACAGACTTATTTAATCATAGATCATTTTGATGAATGAAGTCTGACTGAAAATGGATTTAATAACACTTTTGGCTGAATAGAAATAACCCAATAAAGCCGTATGTCTTAGGCATAGCTGAGTGAGTTAGTGAAATTCTGCTTTGAACAAAGCCACTTCAAAAAAGTCTGAGTTTCCATCTTTTTTTTTCTTTTCTTCCCTAAATTTCATCAAACTTGCTCATTTTGAAAGCAGAAGGGATTTCTTTTCCCCCCCGAGTCTGCCTCGCTAGAACAATCTTTAGCAAAATTAAGGCTAGATGAAAACGAGACTGTTTCATTTAGCTCCTACTGAACTTAATTCAGTATTTTTGTTTTACTGAAATCAGTTGTCTTGAATGGAGATATGTCCTTGAGGACAGCAAGAAAGGGAGAATGAGTTATTCCTGGTTGTACCTTGTTCCTTTGTCTTAATTCTGCATGGCACTAGACTATGTGCACAGTTAACGCTAGAACAGGTCTCAGCAACACAGGAATGCAAGACGCTAGGAGTGTATTCTAACTACTCTTCAACTTTATTCTTTCTAATCCTTGTGTACCTTTGCCATTAGCAGTTCCTCCTTTCAGTTTGTTGCATTCTCAGCAAGCTGTTGTATGACCAGCATTCTCTTGATTTGGCTGCAGTACTGCAGCTGGAATCCCATGACCTGCTTCACCTGCTTTTCTGCAATCATAGAAGTACCAAATGGGGTAGGAATTAGGCTCCCCCTTTCCTTCAGTGAAGATGGTTCTTCCTTCCAGTTCTGAAATAACACAGGGTAGGCTCTTGTGTTGACCAATTTGCTACTACAAGAGGACAAAATAACATTAAAAACCTGATGTGCTCCTTGATGAAGCATACTGCCTAGTCTTGCCTGACACCTTAAACCAAGGCCTCCGTGTCTGACCCTGTTGAAAGGGACAACTCTTTATTTCAGTGCAGAATGGCCTCCTCCATAGGGATAAGCTTATAATTCCCTTTTGACCACGCAGGACACTTGCTCATGTTCCTCTTAATATATATTTATTTGCAACATGGAGTAATACCACTTTAACTCCATCACCTACACAGCAGCACTGCTAAAGCAGGAAAGCTGAGAAGAATCCCTGAAGCAGAACACCTCATTTGACCGCCAACAACTTGTAGCTTCTAGAATAAGCTTCTTGTAGCACTGCCTGCAAGTTGCACTTTTTTCTTATTTCTCTGCTAGGAGGCTGCATACCATTTTACATGTTTGCCTTACCATCTTGATTCATGCCCTTGAATGCACTTACATCATTGCCATAGGAGTAAAAATACTGGAAAATATAGTTGAAAAGATGGTGAACAGACACTAGTGCAGGTCACCGAGAATTCATCTCACTTACTTACTTACTATCTTCTCATGAGCTATCATAAAAATTTTTCCTCTCTTCAGAATCTTGAACTACATCCCAGTGGCTCAAGGATAGCGTTCTGTATTTCTCCAAAAGAGCAAGTAACAGAAAAATTGAATTTCACATCGTACCACATTTAGAGAACTAATAAAACCAAAGTGCATCTCTTTCCCATTTTGATTAACATTGAAAGTGGATCAACTGTACAAAACAAGGTAATACACAGTAGAGAAGATTATTTTTATTTTAAAATGCTCATCTAAAATGGATTAGGATTTGTTTTTAAAAAACAGTGTTAATTTAATCCCAAGATGATTAGTCAAGAAGCTTTCCCTCCCTCATGCAAGTACAAACTTTAATGATAGACAACGTTATGTAAACCACAGCTCTGAGTGAATCTCCTGTTTTGTTCAACTAAAAGTCCTTTAGGTCTAAAATTCTATATAGTAGAGAAAGCGGCCCCTTGTCTACTAATATTCCACCACCGTAATTATATTCCTGTAGCACTTGAAGCCACTGAAAAGACTGTATTCCTTTATGCTTTTGAACATTGCTTTTACACAGGCTTTCATACATCTAACGTAAAGAGGTAAAACAACTGTGCTTTGAACAAGGGAGTCTTTGTTATGGAGAGGACACCATCTAACTGGCTAGAAGGGATCACAGTAAGTTTGGATACTGTACAGAAGTATAGCCAATAAAATTTGTTTTAGAAGAATTCCTTTGTAATGTATTAATTACCTTAAGTTTTTTTTTCTCCCCGCCTCCAGGATTTTACCAGTTTAAAGTTAAGGCCCATTCATTCACCTTGAATACAGTGTTTCACTGTAGAATTCATTCTGTTAAAGAATATACATTCTAACAATCACTATTAAATTTCAGATTTATTTTACCTCAGCTAATAGTTTAGAGATTAAGTCCTAAATTAATGCCCATTTAACTCTGAATCTGTGTAAACATTTTGATGTTAAGATGTACCTTTGTTTGCAGAAAAATTACTTAAAACAAAAAATTCAGCAAAACAGAAACATCTCAGCTTTCTCATCACCTGTCTTTGTAAGAAAAGATGCTCATATCCCTTCCTTAAAAAACATAGTTTCCCTGCTATAATGACTGTAGTTAGCCCAGCACAGTTCAATCTGGCTTTAAAAGTCAAAAACACAGTAACCAAGATAAATGTAGTAATGGAGGTCAATGCTTCTCTTTGAACAAATTAACATTAAACTTGACAATCTGTCAGTGATGAACAACTGTTTCTGAATTTAGGCATAATAGGTAATGTTTAACCTGAGCCTTGTTTTTTACTCTATTACAGCTACTACTCTTTCCTCCACTTGCACACATACCCAGATACAGGAGTTGTAAACTGGTATACTAGAAGAATGATGCACAGTGATACATAAGTCATCATAAAATAAAGTGCATTAAAAGAAAGCCATGACAAATTTATGTTTTCTTAAATGAAATTGTTTGTTGGGAAGTTAGCCATGCCTGTCTTCTCTCATGCTGTGCTGTGTAGGTTGGTTATACGCACAAAGATGATTCTAAACACAAGAAGAACAGACACAAATACAATATTTAAAACAGCTGGCTGCACAAAATGCAGTTGTGACTCGGCTTCTTTTTGCACAGTAACCTGCCAGACTATGGCATGCGTACAGCTGCCAGCAGCACCAAGTACCAGGAGCCAACTCCCCACAGTCTTCTGTACTGAGGGTTTACAGGTGAACTCTGACCAAAACTAACAAACAGCTGAGAAACAGCAGGGATAAACTTGCTCCTACAGAAACTCTCTCTTAAAAGGATTTAACTTACTTACGAACGGACCACGGTGCTTCAAAAATCCCTAATTGTAGCAGATGCCTCACTGAAGGCAAGCACTTCTGGTTCTTAAAGAGTGTCTTAATGGTAGCAGAGGGTATTTCTAGTTTATCTCAAGTAAACTAGTTTCTAGTTTACATTCAACAAGTTGCAGAAGACTAAGACTAGAAAACATGAGCAACTGCTACATTGTGCATAATACAGCACTTCACAATAGCTACAGCTTCCCCTGTGGGAGACACTGAAATGTCTGTTAAATGCATAGTCTGGTTTACGTTCTTCAAGAGTCCAACAGTTTATTTGCTTTGAACAATTCAGTATGCTAAGCATTTGCCTTTCTACTTTTTAGCAGAAGATACTGCCTGGGTGGAGTAAAAGGCAGATGTAGCACACCATTTCACAAGGCATCTACCATCAAAAGTTCAGGAGTGAGCGTGTCAGAATTTTTACACTCTGAAGTTGTGCAAGTTAGTGAGAACTGATCCATCCTGTACTACTGATCTTGTGAAGAGGAGTCCAACACTGCTTTCAAAAAACTTTCATGTAAAACTAGGCTAATCTCTCAGAGAAGAAGATACTGTTTTCAGGATTTTTTTTTTTTTAATACCTAAAAGCTAAGAAATCAACGAGGACAATGATTCAGTCCTGGTACAGCCCTCGTAAGCTCACAGATTTAGTCTGTGAGGCCCAAGAAACTATCCAGCTACATTGCAGTATAGAAAGTTCCAGAACTGGCATGAGAGTAGACTTACTTTAGCATGGGCCAGTTATTTCCTTCTTCACATGTTTTGTCAAGGTAAGTTAGCTTAAGCTCCTCTTAGGAGCTTATCTTCTAACCTCCTAGGTTGGAGATCTCTCTACTGCATCGATCAAGGCAGAGAGATGTCCTTAGCAGAGGACTCTTTGCCACCTACCACCAATCCACACAAATGGTTATTGTTGAATGATTGTACAAGGTAGTTGACTTCAAAGTTACTACAGTTATTGCTAGTTAGTTTCAGTTTTATAATCAGGAGGAAGGAAGAGTCATTATAGAGGTCAGGCTGCTTTGAAACAAGCCTCCAGAGATTTAAGATAATGTTTTTCACCACTGAAATAGTACTAAAACTTCACAACAAAAAACTACTTCATTTGTGTCCTTGTTAAAGCCTTGAGAAGATAATCGAAATGTTCTCAAATCACTTGGCTGTCATCACTGCTGCATTTATATGAAGAGGTGATCAAGTCATCGTGAACCTCCCTTGTTCACAACTTCTGTCGTTCTTCTACTTGATCAAATAAGTGGTTCTTCATATTGTCTTCATGGTTTTGAACTAATTAGAGAAAAAGGAAACAGTACATAAATCTCTCTAAAAGCTAAAAGACAGTTCGTCATCTAGAAAACAGCACAGCAAGAGCAACTCTGAGAGGGCTACTAATACTGAACGGTACAGTAAAGCTACAGATACCCTTCCCCCTGCCCCCCCTCCAGTGCATGTTAAAAGTAGCTTCACTGATGCTATAGAGAAAATCAGTCACACTATTGAAATTGGGGAAAGTTCATACAGAAATTAGCCAGCTACATCTGCTACAGGACACGATTTAAAATATCTTAATTTTTAGCCTGTGTTACTTGAGGTAAAACAATTTTTTTTTTTTTCCTTTTTACCAGGCAAGTGATTTTCAATTCCTGCAAGCGCTGCTTGCTTGTCCGTTTCAGATTCAGCTTCGTTCTCATCTAAATTGTAGTCAACATCTTTGTCCTGGTTCAGTGCTTCATGTCCCTGTTTGTCTGGAAAAACACTTAAATTAATTAGTTTTATGCTACACCAAAACACCATCTGCACAAGAAACAGTTCCTATAACAATCTACCACAGAATTTATTTTGCAGTTGAATGAACTGCCATTAAAAGATTGGGTTTTCATATTATTTTTTCTTTCAAACTATTAAATTTTAGAACAGCTTTTGCTGTAAATCTTGTATAAAGAGCTAGAGAACAGAGACAATCTTCTGGGATTTGGAAAGTGTAATAAAAGTCAGTCAGCTCTCAGAAGGACAGAAAGGAAAAACATTAAACAACTAGAGAATACATTATGTGACAGTCTAAGAAAGACTAAAAACCGAAGCAGATACTGAATACTTGATGACAGTGTTCCTTTTAAATGTATGAGCTCCATCAGTAAGAGATCTCAGATTCCTCACTTCTTGTTTTAATTTGTCCATCAAGTAGAAAGCTGCGACAGTAGCTTAAGAAGAATATTTTTGCATGTGTCAGCTTGAAACAATGTTTTTCTATAAAGGAGATTTCCTTTACCCAGTCATTACTCATCCCACTCCAAACAGATTCATCTTCAACAACTTTTCTTGACTACTTCCTTTAGATTGGAAAGATCTATCTCCTTTAGATATGGAGAGCTCAAAAGTAAATGGAAATTTTCCTTCTGCTCCCCAGCCTCCCATCTTTATTTTATAGGTAGCCAGCCAGAAAAAACTGTAACAGCACTAAGAGTGAGCATACCCTAGTTAAGAGAGACATGAGTCTCTCGTTCTCAAGGAGAAAGAAAAGCTGAACCCTCTAGATAGCAAGTGGCTTTAAAATGGGCCTGAAAATATACAGTCTTATATATTGTTCATGTTCAGACCACCATTTCAAATAGACTTTTACAGCAGTACACTTAAAGGTCTCAAGCTTCAAAGGAAGCTTTAATTGAAAGAGATGCTCAGAGAATATGAAATAAATCTTTCTCTACCTTGCTGCCACCTGAAACCAGCAATCTGTTTCAGGAATTCTAGGAATCCTAAATTCTAGAAACTTTTGTGTAGCTGACAGAAATGCTGTGTTGCCATATTCAAGTACAGAACAGTTTACTTACTCCCAATATATACAAAAGTCTCAGTTTAGACTTGAAAATCAGCTGATGTCCTGATATTTCTAAAACTCTGTCTCATGGGCTCAAACACATAATTCTTGCTTCAAGATCTATTCTGTGTGATGTATTCCAAAAATGCTATCCTATCCATCAAGTTTATCAAGAAGACTATCAAGAAGATAGACGGTAATAAGCCTATGCAGTAAGTAAGCCTATGGTATTTTTTTTTTTGAACAATGGAACCTGAAGAACATCTTGCTAATCTTTTAGCTCACAGCAACTTGGATAGTAGAATTTTTTCCTGTACTGTTGCAAGATTTTAGTACCTAGTTCTTCTGTTATTCTGGCTAAAACAAGCAGCGTGGATAGCTTATGTAGTCAAATATCTTCAGAGAACAGTTTGCTCTGGCTGGCATCTATTTGGGGCAGCTGCAAGAATACTACTTTAGCATGCAGATGAGATTACTTATCCCTGCTAAATTATCAACTCTATTAACATCATTACTCATGATTACATGAAAGCATTCACTGGATTAAAAAGCATAAACGGTGTTCCCTGCAGGCATCAATCCCTACTCTGACTGCCACAAGGCTTCCCTTTGCCTTCTCTGGTCCACTGACTCAACCTGACGTTATGCTAGGAAGGGTGAAAGGTGTCCCCATTCAGAAGAGCTGGTAGCAAGGTACGTGGAATAGTCTATCAGAAGATAACGAGACATAGGCTTCAATGACCTAAGGAAAAGGAAGGAACTGAGCCTGCATGAGCGCTGTGAACTTCTCCAGCTGTGTGTGTGTGTGTGTGTAAGAAAACATCACTCTCTTTTTAAAGAGTGAAAGAGTAGCTGATACCCTGGTCCTAGGAGCATCATTCTGCATGCATGAATTTAAGTCCTCTTGCAGCACACCTGAGACTTGAGTTCCTCAAGACAGACAGACAGACGGCTGTCTAGATTCTGCTCAGGTTTAGGCATTACATCAATACTGTGCTGTTCAGCGTTGTGAAGACGGGCGGGCGGTTTGGGGGGCACCCGCCAACTTACTGGAGGCCAAAAACTGGCACCTTTACTTGCAACCTCTGATCTGCAGCAGTCTTCCAGGCTCACTATAATAGACTTTGGATACCTAAAGTCTTCTGTAGAGCTGGCCCTTTTTTCCCCATGCTAGTATATTTTGAAACAGAGGTAGTTAACACTGACACGTCATCACTATAAAAAGACTATGCAAAATGCTAGTATGCAGTTCTTCTCTACTCGTTAATGCTCCTGATGAATAATGTCTCATCATATTCATTTTCAAATGCATATACTATATTCTTATAAAGCCTTGAAATCAAAAAGTTTCGGAGGCTGATTTTCCCCAAGCGCCCTGTACAGTCACTAGAGAGACAGAATAAGGCAGCTATGTGGATGCAGAACAAGACTCCAACCTTAGAGCTCTGCAGTGCACAAACAGAAGCCTCCATCTTCACCCACTGGCTGTGGAAGGGTGCTAGGGATTGACTAACCTTTACATTTCATGCTATTCTTTATGAAAGCTCATACTACATCTGACCAGCTAGTATTACCATCTTAGAAATCCTGCCCTATTCTACCCTTCAGTCTCTCTGCCGTCCTTAAGGACATGTAACGCGCTACCAACCATCTGTTCCAGGGCGCAGGTCATCCTGCCGAGCGTCGTAATTTAAGAGATGCTCCCGCTCCACCTCCTGATTGGCAGCCTGCTCCACTGCTGACTTTACAGGCACTTGCCCAGCCACATGTTTTGCATCTTCGTATGGATTCAGTCCTTTCTCTAGTGCAGGTGGCATCTCCTTAGGGTCTGTGGAAACCTTGAGTGAATCCTGTGGGTGTTTCAGTTCACTAAAAAGCCTCTCCTCCTCTGCTTTAGGTTCCTGTTTTCTGATGGCAACAAGTCCATTTATTCTTTCTATAAACAATAAAAATCACTTTGAGTACAAAACATAACACCTTTTAGTGGCAGCAAATCCTGCTCATTCAATACCCGTTTTTCCTCTGAAGGACCCTCTTTCAACTCCATCAATTCCAAAGAGAAAGAGACAGAAGTCATCCCCTGTTTTCACAGTAGGGACAGCTACAGAACAAGATTGGTAAAGTTTACTGTGGTTTTGTTCAATATTAACAGATTCACACTTCTAGCTACTTAAAATTTTCATAGGTACAGTTAATAAATTGGGCAAGTGAAGCAGAACCATTTAAATACAAAACTGTGATGTTCCATTTAAGTATCTGCTATCACAGCCTTAGAGGTATGCAAAAAGAGGTTTCTGTATGTGTTGCATTTCATTATCAACAATAAAACTGATTTGGTGTTCAGAAATAGCTTAGAACAAAGCAGTCACATGGAGATTTTGCAAGTAAAGCAAAGCTGTTTTTATTTTTAAATATGGAGATGCAGTGCAGGAAGCCTATTGCTCTCAGCAGACATTACCACATCTTCTCTCCTGTGTATCTGTATTTTTGACTAAATAACATCTGGATACAATTTGCCTAAAGAAACTATACAGAGATGTCGTCTTGAATTGTTAGCTTTCTAAAATGAGAGCTGCAGTACTCCGAAGATTGTAATTTGAGATAGCAGGTTAGAGTAATTAAAGAGGAAACTGAATTTCTAACACACACAGTATTATGCAAGACTGAGGCAGTAGCAGCCAGCCATTCAAATTAATAGCTTCTCAGAGTTTAATGCCAAGAGCAACCATTAGGTGATCTAATCTGACTTCCTGCATATCATTTCCCTTACTTACATTTTACCCAGTGACAACATATGGAAGGCAGGAACGTGTGTTTGTGTAAAGCCCAACTTTCAGATACCCCTTATGGATGGCTAGGGCGATAGGCGTGTCAGACTTATTAAACAAGCAAATTTTAAGTGTTCTTAAAAACCTTTGCTTCCAAAGGCAAAACATTTTCTCCATAGTACATCAGGGATATGATTACAGACTTGTAAATATTTTTCTTTTCCTTTACATGCAATACATGTCAGTTGCATCACATGACTGAACCAGTAGCAATGCTGGTCATAAAAAAGCTTGAACAGGTATTAATTACATCTCTCCATAGCTCAGGCAAAAATTGATTATAATTCAGTCTACTAGTGTAACTTTTTCCATTTTAATCTTGTATATAAATATTTTTAAAGACTTTTCAATCAAATTTCAAGACTTACTACCCAAGTCGCTAATAGGATGTCAGTGATTTCCATCTCACCTTTAGCCTGAGGAGAGTCTGTCCTTTTTGCTGTAGGTACTACTCTGGGTACATCTTCGTTGGCTTTCTGCTGTTCCAAGCCAGCCTGCTGGAACTCCGCTTGCTTAAAGGCAGGCTGTTGAACGTTAACCTATAAAGTGAATACACACCGATAGGCACTGGTCTAAACATATACCTTTGGTAATGAAAGTTATATCAAAATTCAATAGGAAAAAAGTGTAAACACACTCAAGAAATATTTTAACTGCACTCTTTATTGGTGACGGAAGTACCACACAATCTCGAGCATGCAGTGATGTTTCTAGTGTATTACATACATCCGAAGAATTTAACATACCTTCTCTAATACCTTTCCATCTAACTGCACCTAACTGTGAAGTTGTTCTTCTTGGTCAGTGTTTCACAGGAATGCAACAAACAAGCAAGGGTCGCAAAACTGTAGTAGTGCACACTTCTCCAGTGTTGCCCTGTTCACATGTCAGGTCTAGCAGCGCAATAAAAACTGATGGCATTAACTAGCACAGCAACACTTTACAGACTCAGACTCTGCTGCGGACACACAGTTTGTTATTTTCTGTGTTAAATATGAGCATTACAAATATCCTGATTTACTTGGGCTTTGGAAAAAACAAGGAATAAATGACAGCAATATTATTTGAAGGAATGGGATGGGAGGAAGCGAGAACTAATCTAATAGGACAGAGCAGAGACCTGGGACAGCCTTTTGTCCAAAGTTTTATCTAAGACCTTATCTAAGACATTAAACATGGATGATACACAGGGCTAAATGTTTTCAAACAAAAGTTTTATCTATAACATAGTTTGAGATAAAGAAAAGCTGGCTACCCTCCTATGCAAGACAGTTCCTGGTCTATTAAGTCAGCATAGTAAAATATTTCTTAACAGCGCAGGGTGACCTTTCTGACTCCTATCAATCAATCTACAGAGACATATAAACTGAGTTTGGTCATAATCAGACTTTAGTTAATTAAGGCTGCACAGACCTGGACTAAAATTATGTTGAATACAGGCTTAAGAGAAGAAAAAATTTAAATCAACAACAGTTACAGACAACAGTATTGGTTTAACATGATGCAGCTCACTTAAGAATGTATTAAACACTAGTACTAGACTGCTCTGTTTCTGACCCATTTGAACTGCTTAAGGATTAGCAGGCTAAGATGCACACTAGCTGGAAGCTCCTGCAGTTTAGTAATTAACATTTTATGTGCAACTCATACTCATATTAGCATTTAATTGGCCAATAGCTATGCCAATTCAGATCACACAAACACAGAACATGAAATTGTGCCTGGGGCCTCATACAAGCTTCAGCTCAAAAACCAGACTGTAATGAAACTGCTTGTTCTATCTATTTTTTACAACAGATGTGGAGAGAGGACAAATATAGAGACGTTTAGAAATGTAAACATTTTTATACCTGATACCGTATCAATGAATAGGAAACCTGGCAGTATGAAGAGCTTGTCATTGACTCTATGATATTTAATGTGATTGTTGATAAACTGTAGCTACCTATTGTTCTGAGCAGGTCAATAAAACACAAGGCTGAAAAGTGTTCATCTGATTATTTGCAAACATGTCGGTGGAAAAAGATGATTAAATAACCAAGAAAATAAAGCGGTAGAGGATTTGTAGGACATGATTACTTAGTTATTTTGAAAACGTTTAAGCTTAGCCAAAACCAGGCAGAACTAAAGACCTTGTTCGGTGAACATCATCCAGTTCTACATCAACAGATATTCTAACATTAACTCTTAGGAAAGCTTGGGAAGCATGCTTATATATTCCCACAAAATATTTGGTTAATTTTTCAGAATAAGGATATTGAAAGAACTGCATCTCACTTCAATCATTAATACATAAAAATGCTACATTTAAAGAATTGTCTTTGTTATAAATAGATCAGACTCTTGAGGTCTCTCTCTACAGTAGAAACCAGAAAAAGAACATAAGACTATTTCTCACTTTAAGCTGGGGCACGCGTTCCTCTAAAAATACTGACCTTGCACTTAATAGCAAGAAACCACCTCTTAAACAACATGCAAGAACACTTGACTTACATTATCTTAAATGTCTAACTTGGTAATTTTTAATGACAGTGTCAAACTAACAGTGTGTATGCTGACATTTTTTTAAGTTCAAGTGGTTTGTCTTCTGCATAAAAAAGATAATGATTGGAACATGTAAGAGCTGAATGAAAACCTCGTATTTTCCTCAACTGAGGGGTATACATTGCTCTACAAAAGAGAGCGCCGTGAGAATAAGCTGTGCATTTATTAACCAATCACTTCTCCATTTTCTTTCTCTGATTTATTTTAATTCTGACATTTCCATTACATAAGTATTTATATTTTGCAAACTCAGCA
This sequence comes from Struthio camelus, assembly GCF_040807025.1. Taxonomy (NCBI): domain Eukaryota; kingdom Metazoa; phylum Chordata; class Aves; order Struthioniformes; family Struthionidae; genus Struthio; species Struthio camelus. The sequence goes on from NC_090982.1 coordinate 31,925,499, forward strand.
TGAAAACATAAAAATCACAGGAGCCCAGCTACTGTGAGCTGTGCAAACAGGCTATTATTTCAGCTAAAAACTCTGGCTTATAGATGTCTAGAAGGTCGCCTTGCACTAACAATAAATAATTCAGTCTTTGTACAAGCCAAAGTTGCAAGCCTTGTGTGAAAAGACAAGTGAGAAAGTTACCACTTGACATAAGAAACACTGTCCTGAGTACTGGGGAACACAACCAGACAGCATTTATGTAGGCTGCAGCTATGTTAGTGGTTATCTCACCTGGGACCATCCCATCTATAGCTTGGACAGGGCAGATTATCACCCGTCCTTTTAAATCACTGCCCACTTTGAGCCGGGATTGTCTCCAACTCTGGGACTTGCTGAAACAGGCTAAAAATGTGCTAGAGAGGAGCTTTAGCTGAACCCCCCAGTTTCCTTCTGGGATGACTTCCCCCCTCCAAACTGAAATTAGAAGTAGAGCTACAAGGGAGATGAACCCCCTGTTAGTACAAGTTACTTTAACAAACACCTACCTCAAAGCAACACTAGAAGTTATGTTGAACTCCTCTCTAGAACGCCTTCCCCCAGGTAAACTTCCCAAATGGTCAGCATTTTCTTTCTTGATATCAGTCAAGACACTTTTGTTTAACAGGGTTTCCCTAGGCACCTCCAAATGATGGACATTTTATTTGCTAATTTATCTGATAGTGTCTTTAAAAAATTAGAGTTAGACAATAAGAGCTTTCAATTATTTTTAAAAGGATAAATGACGAGTGGTTCCTGTCCATAATGCCTCATTCACTTTGTAGCTGTCCTGAACACCACAAACCTCGCAGCTGCAGACTCTAATAATGATATATAGTATTTCAGACTAGCCTTGGTTCTCCCACTTCAGTAGTCTTTTTTCCATCATTTTACATAAGGGATTTGTAGGAGAACAGAATAGACACAGACTGGAATGAAGAAGGGTTATTATCTGAACCTGGAGGGGTCTTGTGCAGCTAATACTTCAGATGCTTTTGTTCCCACCTTTTTCCAGCTATTTGCAAGATCAGCTTCAACTCCCGTTTCTTTACCATTTCCATTCACAAAGTTATCAAACTTTTTTTTCTATTAGCATTTTCCTAACTAAAGGGTAAAGGGCATTTACTACAAAAACACACATACTTTTGCAATGAGAGCTGGCCACTCACATATGGTGGAAAGGCCCAATGGTGAACACACACATAAATATAACTTCTGTCACAGCTGCACATAGTTCTGACGACACAATAGGTTGGTACATTTACATAAATTGACTTCTGCCCCAGAGGCTTCACTGCACATTTCCAGTACCATCACTAGCAAGCACAGCCCATCAAGTCCCATCCCTAATCTAACCCCACTTCACTGAAGAAGCATCAATAATTAACACGCCAAGACAGCAGGATGATCTGAAGTTTCTTTTTCTTGGGGATTTCCTCTCCTGCTGCACAGCACGGGAAGAAAGAGTGGGCTGGCATGTAGCCACCACATTTGGCAAGCCTGCACTATTTTAGTGAGCTTTCCCATGTTGTGTGTACAGCAACACCTTTTGTGGTTCTTCAGCTCAGAATGTCCAAAACCAACCAGGTAAGGCATTCAGCCTTCCCCTCATTCCCAGCATACAAGTTTGAAATTGGTATTTATGTGAAAACTCTTAACTCATGAACTCTTTAAGTCCCTAATAAAGACCTACAGGCTATAGTGTCCTACTTGAGCCTTGCTGCTTCTTGGAAGTGATTCATACTAAATTTATCTTCAACTTTAATATGCACCTGTAAATACAAAACAACTAACTCCTTTAACAAAGTCAAAACTGAGCTGTGGGCTGAAGTGTAGAGGTGTAACTACACCTGACCAGGCTCCTCACCACTCCCGGCACCATGTCTCAAATTCTGCCCATCTCGGAGTCAGAGTAATTTGGAGAACAGTCAGTCTCTCTGCCTTGTTCTTACCTTCGAATCATTCAACTTCACACTAATCAGAAACATTCAACAAATGTGAATGAAAGCTCTACAAAACTTAACGAGATGGGCTGATGTTAGCTGGGGATGGAAGGTAGGAGAGTCCCTTAAGAACTACACAGAAAAGTATTTTTAGGAAGTAATCCACACCTTACCTGGAGATTGTTGTTGGAATCTTCTGAGAAGTCTTTGTTTTCTTTCATCTGTGGCACTTCGCTGCCTTTTTTTGTAAGCTCATTTATTCTTTCTTCACATTGTTCTTTTAATTCTTTCATTTGGTTGATGCATTGTGACCTGGAGGAAACATGAAAAAGTTAGCAGTCATTTTATTTTACAACTGGATAAAAGTAGAGAAACACTCTTCTAAAAAGTTTCCAAAAACTGGTTTATTCCTTTCCTGCACTTAAGCTTGAAAAGACAGTAGAGAAATGGAAGTGTTAACCGATATACTAAGGACAAACCTAATATGCAGGTGGTCCAAGTTCCAATGGAAGAAATTAAAGTGCTTTTCTCAGATCAGTTCAACAAGGTATGTGAGTTTTCTTGCCTTATATTAACCAGTTCATTTAAGTTAAGTCAAAAATCATTTTTGATCCTTGAAACACTTCTGGTATGAGAAGAGAAATAGGGATTTTGATTTTAGATAGGAAGAGGAAACAGGAAGGTACTAGTTCAAAGCCATTTTGGAAGTAAATAGAGGCAAGTTACTGTTAGCAAACTAAACAGCCTTGCTCAATATTTTACCAAAGTGCAGTGTTGCAAGATGTAAGAAAACCGTATGTAACAGTTCTCCAGTGGCTACTACAAGCTCCAATAGGGATATTTGCTAAAGATTCAAGTGATCAGTATTTTTATACTATACTACTGTTGCACTGTGCCATAAGTGCATTAACCTTCATAATGCTAAGGGTCTTCCATCTGCAGTCCTGTAGTCTGCCTTTCACTCACAGCTCTGTAGCCTTTCCCCTCAGCTGTCCTAGGACTATTCCTGAAGCTGACAGGGCAGTATCTCCCTGTTTTGCTCTCATGCTGCTGCTCTTGTGCCATTATTCATACAGCCTTGCACCTGCAAACCCCAACAGAACTGTCATGTTGGGTTTTTCCCCCAATAGCACTGTCATGTTGGGTTTTTCATGGGAAGCGACTGCCATCCAAGCGAGATCACCCCTTCTTCCCCACCCTCTCCCTACCTCATTCTGTAGCTTTTGGTTCATACTGGAAGAAAAGAAAGACTTTCAAATAAACTAGATAAGCACTATCCAGTAACACTTATGCACAATGCTCAGCCAGCAGTCAGCATACAACCCTACGTACGCTTAGATCCCATCATGAACACGAACAACCAGTAGTGGGTTTGAGTGGGTCCCAGTGAGAAATACATCATGCTAGGGGAAAGCATGGTGAAAAATCGTCATCATTGCCACTGTCATCAGCACCCACCACGCTGGAGAACATGCCTGGCTGGAGACCACGTCGCTTCTCTTCTTGACTGGCTGCTGCAGCAAAGGTTTTTCCCTCTCTTTTGTGTATTTCTCTCCTTTTTTTTGGACCCCTCCTCCTCAAAGGTAACATTGAACACCTTGCACACCATAAGCTGCAGACCCCAGAAACACATCTTTGCACAAGGAAAGCCTCTCTCCACATTTCTTGTGCAACACAGTTAATATGTTGCAAGTTTTATCCCCCCTCACCGGGGGGAAGGGGAATGAATTTCTGAGCCTGGCTCTGTCATAGTATTAATTCCGCCAGTGCAACAACAGCTGGTCTAGACAAGTATCTTCTAGTTTCTCAAACTGCAACTAAGGTGCCACATAATCCAGAGAAATTCTCGCGGCATGTGTCCTCTAAGGCAGGAAGTCACCCATTCATACTGCATTATCATTCTTTCCCATCATTCCTTTTTAAGAGCAAAAAATTTGCTCTGTAGTTCACATCCAGAAAGGAAAAGGAGTGGTTGACAGATGTACTATCAGCTAACAAATAAATTACCTTTATTACTGTTTTTTCCATTTCATACCCTTACTATATACTCTTTTAAAGCACGATTTTGCTAACACTAAAACAAGAAAGAGTCATGAAAATAAGCAGTGCATCACAAGCTAGTGAACACGAGAGACTATAAAATAAAGGCTTGAGTTATGCACACCTTCATTAATTTCTTGGAAATTCAGGAAATTAGAATTGCCTGCATCTCAGTTTGGGAGCTGGAGAGAGAGGCAATAAATTGCAAAGCTAACGTCGGAGAGAAAGCAGACATTTATAAATGCTCTTTCATCCCGTACTGCACATGAAAAAAAAGTTCACATAACATTTGAGATAAAACCAAAATGAAGAGAATTCATTAGCTATGAAGGAATTTCCTTCTTGCAAAACAGGAATCCTGGAGATAAAGATACTCTATTCATGCATACAAGAACTTGAAGCATAAGAACAGTGCTAGTTTCTCCACATTATCCCATCAATGTGACATACTTCAAACATGCAAAACTAGTACTCTTACAATTGAGTCTCTGTGGCTTGTTTATCTTTCTCAAGATTAAACAATGAGCAATAGAGTAACTCTTGTCGGTCAGGAGCATGTATGGTCAACTCCTTTTATATATGCCAAAAAGGTAATTCTTTCACACACACTCTCACACTCATCAGGGCTGCAAATATTAATCTAATTACTGCACTTGCTAACAAAATTTCTAAAGCAGCCAGTAGAGACAAAGACAACATAAGTTCCAAGGATTCATAATGCAACAGAATAATCAAAATGCTTTAGAAGTCTGAAGTCCTTTGTTTCCTTTTGACTGCTGCAGGAGAGAAGGGATAGCGTTGGAAGGAAGGGGAGTTCCCGGCTTGTCCACGTTGTTCAGCTGAGTGAGCTCTGCTGTGAGCAGATAGGACTGTGTGCACTACATACCACGGGGCTCCTGGTCAGTCACTTCCTGAGGAACATAAATACCTCTTGCATACATGCAACGGCAGCAAGGTCACCTAACTCACCGATGAATTCTGTACTGAAAATGCTAGGCCCACTCAAAAGATCTGCTAAAATGAAAATATTTTCCTTCGCTTACAGATCTCCCAGTTTTCTTCCTATGGGAGAGAGGATTTTGAAGAGCACAACAGCAAACTTAAGTGCTTCACTTGCCTCCTCTGCCTTTAAAAAAGAAAACTCTCTCCTGTGATAAATAAGTTCAAATTTTGCAGCAATCTGTTTATTTGAAATACCAATTCATGTTTACTGTAGCCGGGGTAGTGAGGAGACAGCGGGGAAGGAAGCATCCTCTTTCTCTTCACAATTACATTCCCTCTCTTTTTTTTTTTTTTTAATTATCAAGTGATAATTTAATAATTTAATATTTTTTCCAATTGTCTACAAATCCTGGAACCACAAGCTTGTCCATCTTTGCACAGCAATGCTTATTCAGTTCTTCCTAGTTCTAATGTAATCTAACGCTATCAGCCCTGTCTCACCCTTGTGTAGGATTTCCAAATGACAATCCCCATGCCAGACAGTCCCCAAAGCATTCTGTTTATACATACTTCATATTTTTCCACCAGGGTGCTGTGCCCATTCAGCATGCTATTTGTGAAAAGCAACCCCTAGCCATGACAGAGCTTGAAGAGTAAGGTGCACTGAACCTTACTCTAACTGCTGCCAACCTCCAATGAAGCAAGAGAACAAAGTAAGACTTTGTAGGCTGCAACAGAAGTAGACGGATTCTCCAAGTAAACAACTGGCTGCGTCACTTGTGTTGGTGACAGGGTTTTAGATTCTATAACCATGGGACCCTGTTTGAAGATCAGCAACTGTCTGGGAGAGATGGGATCCACCTCACTAAAGGAGGCACACGCATCTTTGCCAACAGGCTGGCCCACCTGGTGAGGAGGACTTTTAAGCTAGGAAAGACAGGGGAAGGGGAGCTATAGACACCACGTAGTCAGTAAAAAAGGGATCAAGTGGAGATACCTCTTGGCAGCAAGTGCAGCCAAGGAAGTACCTGCAAGACACGACCATAGTGTGTCCTCTTGCACCCCTCATGGGAAATCAGCATGCATGCACAGACATCTAAAGACAGCAAATTTTGGCGTTCTGGCTTTTTTAAAAGACTTAGGCTGGAGAGAAGCTGACGATTTTTGCACCCTCTAAATTAACAGATTTTGTTCTTATCTATCTCACATGCACAGTTAATTTTCTCTGTCTTCTATAGTACAGTGCCTTTTTTTTTTTTTTTTTAAAGGCAATTTACTATTTGTGCAGTTAAAAAATACAGGCATTTGGCTTCTGTCTCATTTTCATAACATTTTCCATTATACAATAACGCTCTCTCTATTTTTCTACTAAACAAAGTATGTTTGTCACTCAAGATGTCAAACCTGAATCCATACAACTCCCATTCAAAGGAAGAAACAATGGCATAATATGTAAGGGCTCCAATGATACCAAGGGCAACTTGGAAAGTCTTAAACAGGATTTCAGAGCTCTGGGGATGGTGATCAGAGGTCTCAGGGCCTAGGCCATTTTCTCCTTGATCCTGTCAGTGAGGGGAAAGGACGGGAGGAGGAATGTGTGCAGGCGCAGGGCCATGATCTCACTGCAATTACAGAGACATGCTGGGATAGCTCCCATGACTGGAATGCTGCCATGGATAGCTATGTGCTTTTTAGGAAAGACAGGCCAGGAAGGCAAGGTGCTGGAGTTGCCCCGTATGTGAGGGAGCAACTAGAATGTATGGAGCTCTGCCTAGGGGTGGATGATGAGCTTATGTGTAAGGATTAAAGGGCAGGCTAACATGGGTGACGCTATGGGTCATATGGATGTTTGCTATAGGCCACCTAGTCAGGAAGAGGAAGTCGATGAGGCCTTCTACAGACAGCTGAAAACAGCTTCACAATCAAAGGCCCTGGTTCTCATGGAGGACTTCAATCATCCTGATATCTGCTGGAGGAACAACACAGCTAGGCACAAGCAGTCGAGAAGGTTCCTGCAAAGCACCAATGATAACTTTCTGACACAGGTTATGGAAGAGCCAACGAGGAGAGGTGTGCTGCTAGACCTTGTACTAACAAACAAGGAAGGCCTGATTGGAGATGTGAAGGCTGGGGACAGCCATGTCTGCAGTGACCATGAGATGGTGGAATTTAGGATCCTGCGAGGAGGAAGCAGGGCAATAAGTAGGATAAAAATCCTGGACTTCAGGAGAGCTAACTCTGGCCTCTTCAGGGAACTACTTGGAGGAATGCCGTGGGAGCGGGCCCTAGAGCGAAGGGCAGGGAAGTATTCAAGCATCACTTCTTCCAAGCTCAAGATCAGTGCATCCCAGTGAGCAAGAAGCTGAGCAAAGAGGGCAGGAGACCTGCATGGATGAGCAAGGAACTCCTGGCAAAAAACTCCAGCAGAAGAAGGAAGTCTACAGAACGTGGAAAAGGGCACAGGCCGCTTGGAAGGAATATAGGCACGTTGTCAGAGTGTGCAGGGATGCGATGAAGAAGGTTAAGGCCCACTTGGATTTAAGTCCGTCAAGGGATGTCAAGGACAACAAGAAAGGCTTCTTCAAATACGTCAGTAACAAAAAGACGACTAGGGAAAATGGGGGCCTGCTGCTGAATGGGGTGGGGACCCTGGCAGCAGAGGACACAGAGAAGACGGAGGTATTGAATGCCTTCTTTGCATCAGTCTTCGCTGCCAAGGCTAGTCCTCAGGAATCCCAGACCCTGGGGACAAGAAAGAAAGACTGGTGAAAGGAAGACTTTTCCTTGGTGGACAAGGATGGGGTTAGAGATCATTTGTCCAAAGTTGACATCCACAAGGCCATGGGTCCTGATGGGATGCACCCACGAGTGCTTGAGGGAGCTGGCGGATGTTATCGCTAGGCCACTCTCCATCATCTTGGAAAGGTCCTGGAGATCAGGAGAGGTGCCTGAGGCCTGGAAGAAAGCCAGTATCACTCCAGTCTTCAAAAAGGGCAAGGAAGAGAGCCCAGGGAACTCCAGGCCTGTCAGCCTCACCTCCATCCCTGGAAAGCTGATGGAACAGCTCCTCCTGGAAGTCATCACTAAGCATATGGAAGACAAGAAGGTGATCAGGAGTAGTCAGCCCGGATTCACCAAGTGAAAAATCATGCTTGACCAAACTGGTAGCCTTCTGTGATGGAATGACTGGCTGGGTAGATGAGGGGAGAGCAGTGGATGTTGTCTCCCTGGACTTGAGCAAGGCTTTTGATACTATCTGCCATCACATCCTCCTAGGTAAGCTCAGGAAGTGTGGGTTGGATGAGTGGACAGTGGAGTGGATTGAGAAGCGGCTGAATGGCCAAGCTCAGAGGGTTGTGGTGAATGGCGCAGAGTCAAGTTGGAGGCCTGTGGCTAGTGGTGTCCCCCAGGGGTCAGTCCTGGGTCCAGTCTTGTTCAATATATTCCTCAATGACCTGGAGGAAGGGACAGAGTGCACCCTCAGCAAGTTTGCTGATGATACTAAACTGGGGGGAGAGGCTGACACACCAGAGGGCTGTGCTGCCATTCAGAGGGACCTGGACAGGCTGGAGAGGTGGGCGGAGAGGAACCTCCTGAAGTTCCACAAAGGCCAGTGCAGGGTCCTGCACCTGGGGAGGAATAACCAGCGCCCTGCACCAGGACAGATTGGTGACTGACCTGCTGGAAAGCAGCTCTGTGGAGAAGGACCTGGGAGTGCTGGTGGACAACAATTTGACTATGAGGCAGCAATGTGCCCCTGTGGCTAAGAAGACCAATGGTATCCTGGGTTGCATTAGGCAGAGTGTTGCCAGTAGGTGGAGGGAGGTGATCCTCCCCCTCTAGTCAGCCCTGGGGCGGTCTCACCTGGAGTCCTGTGTCCAATTCTGGACTCCCCGGGCCAAGAGAGACATGGCACTACCAGAGAGAGTCCAGCGGAGGGCTGCTAAGACGATGGAGGGGTTGGAGCATCTCTCCTGTGAGGAAAGGCTGAGGGAGCTGGGCCTGTTCAGCCTGGAGAAGAGAAGACTGAGGGGGGATCTCATGAATGTGTACAAGTATCTGAAGGGAGGGTATCAAGAAGATGAGGCCAGACTCTTCTCAGTGGTGCCTAGTGACAGAGGCAACAGGCACAAACTGAAACACAGGAAGGCGTGTCTGAATATAAGGAAAAATTGCTTTCCTGTGAGGGTGACTGGGCACTGACACAGGTTGCCCAGAGAAGTTGTGGAGAATCCTTTTCTGGAGATATTCAAAACCCACCTGGACATAATCCTGTGCAATGTGTGGTAGATGACACTGCTTGAGCAGGGGGCTTGGACTAGGTGAGGTGACTCCAGAGGTCTCTGCCAACCTTGGCCGTTTTGTAATTCTGTGATAACAAGCCTAACTTCCCCTCCTGCGAAGACTTACTTAAGCTGTACAGAGAAGCAACCCATTTGTTTACTACTATTAGTAGAAGAAAATTAAAAATAACATGAATACCTCTGTAATAATACTTGTTTTTCTAACCCTGTAAACAAGGTGGGAAAAGAACATTCTTAAGCCTTTAAAAGCAGCATTAAGTGGCATTTAACAACAAAATAACAAAATAAAGAGGGAACATATTCCACTGAGTACATTCAGGGGTATGATTCTACAACTATTAGAACGCAATGTTAAATTACATTAATGAAGTATTAAAGTTCCAACATCCCCACCTCCCCCACCCCGCCCCGGGAAAGGTACAGCAAGCAGCGTTAAAAAACACGCAAATATATGTTCCTGTTAGAATTGTAAGAGCGCTACAGGGTGTCCAGGCTACAAAACATGTCATAGAAATCAGAGTGTCAAATATGTTTTCCTTATTTCCCCAGCCATAAAATCCAGAAATAGAAAATGACCACTTAAGTTTTATTCATCCGATCTAGTGAAGAAAATTTAACTCCTTGACTGAGGGCGCTTGGTTTTGTGTATTCCCATGGAGAGACTGCAGAAGATATTATAGGGTTTGGCATTTATCCCATCTACCTCAGGACTGCGTGAAGGCAGAAAAAAGGCAGAAAAGCTAGCTGCTTAGTCACTGCTCCACCAGTACTATGCTAAATTATCACGCCTGTCTCTACGTCTACCCTGACCCAAGTAAATATTGTGTAAGCAGCATGGCTTCATCACTATCACTTGTCTTGTTCTTCACCTTCAGACAACCTTGATCCTAGAGCTGTACCTTCCAGATATGATCTAAACCCCTTTAACGAAGAAAAATTTTATACATTATATTCTTACGAGCAGGGATACTTTGTTTGAGATTTCCTCAGTAGAGCCATTCTTGAAAATAATACACAAAGCAAGCGCATTCAGCTGGAGCTTTCAGGAATCAGACTTACTATATTTGCCTCATATTCGTTATCTGCACATCTACATAAATCCAGTTTCAAAGATTCACCATGCATGAATCATGCAAGTACGCCACCACAGTCATTCAACACTCATGACTGTACAGCACTATGGACACATTTAATCTTGCCTTTAATCTTGACCTCAGCCTTCCAAAAAAGAGGCTGGCAAACAGATATTTTTCATTAGCTAGCAGAGAACTATCAGAGGTCCAGGAGCTCTGTCCTTCATCTCCACAGCAAAGAGAGGGAGACTTACAACCAGGGTGTATAACAAACTTAAAGAAAAATGGTACTTTTACAAACCTATATGTGCAACATGGCTTAACAGAAGTTTAGTACAAACTTCGGTCTTCAACTTCCTTTTCTGCCAAAGGTCTTAAACTTTTAGAACTCTGTTAATACACTCTGTCTGGGTCATCAATACTAAATGAGCAAGAACATCTTTAAAAAAAAGTACATAACTAACTGGGAATCACTAAGTATCCTAAATGCAATAATACTACTGTTTAATTCTTAAGCATGAAAAAAAACCCACGTTTCAAGTCTGGCTTGCAGAATGCAAGTCCTTTGTGATTGCCATGTTGAACTGTTAAGTCAGAATTCCTGCAGAATTTGAATAAAAAGTGACTGTTTTAAAAATAAATGCCAATGGAACAATTATATTATTGATAGAGAATTATAATGAGAGCATACAAAAAAAAGAGCCTTGTTTGCCCAGTTATCTATGTGCCAGACAGAAGATATAATAGGAGGTGGAGTGATAAAAATATTTTTGAATAGCTTGACTAGGCAGAAGGAAGCCAGGAGAAATTCCTAGAAATATCAGAAATGTGTATGCAATGCAGGAATGCTAATAAACACTTGTGTTCAGTTATCCATGACATACAATTCAGTGGGAAATTTCTACAAAAAATTTGACTAGATATGGGTTGTAAAGCAGAAGACATGGTTTGACCCCAACTCTATGAGAAACTTTCTGCGTGAACTCTGGCAGCTCAGCGACGTACAACTTCTCAAAGAGTATTCCACTATCTTTGTTCTTAAGGTTCTCCAGCCTTTAACCTCTGTGTCCTAGTTTCCACCCATCTCTAAAACGGCAGTCTTGCTACCTTTCTCCTCCTCCTATGAAAGGAACATCAAGAACTGTAGGAGAAGTCCATGCTGAGATGTTGGGGGCTGCAAAGACTAAAAGTCTACACAGAATTTCAGTTATATGCTCTTTTTCAAGATCAACTGAAAGAAATTTTAGAAGAAGTGTCAGGTGTTACTTTCATCTTGAGCTGTATGCCTATAGAAGGCATTACAGCTATCAAAATAATATTTCAGGTTATAACCAAGTCACCTACAACTCTAGAAGCCATTGCTAAAAAACAGACTTACAAGTCATATGAGAACTTCCTCTGAAGGTTAGTCTGGTTCTTCTGAAATTGGTAAACATCCAGCTGTAGCTTTCCATATTCTCTCTGTAACTCTTTCAAGCGTTCTGACCAAAACAGGATTAAAAATATACATATATTATATATATATATATATATATATGGAGAGAGAGAGAGAGAGAGAGAGAGAGAGAGAGAGAGAACAATAAAAACATCAAATAACAAATCTCATAGCAAGCACACTTCAACTCCATCCATCTTATTCATTGTATTTTGTAGACAAATACATAGACAACTGCAGAATTTGTTCATCAGCAAAGATGCACACAGTATAATAGACTCAATAAGCTTTTCACCCTAACTTATGCTAACAAAAACTGCATAAACTAGATTTTGACCTCCGTTTCTTCATAAGGAATACTCTAGCTTGTTTGCAACCTCTGGCTCTGTTGGGTTTCAGCCCAGGAAGTCTTAATGTCTATGAAAGACTAATCGCAACATAGTGTGAAATACCATTCATGTTTATTAAAGCAAACTTACAGTTCTTCCTTGAATAATACGCAATTTACAACTATGCTCCTCAAAAACAGAGCAGCCTGCAATATAGCGGGTTTTTTGTTTTGAAATACCATCTATCATGCCGTAACACTATGATTTCCTTGATTCTGATCGAAAGCTTTGTGTGACAGCATCAAAAGAACTAACAGCATATTTGCCAGTTTATAGAACTTACAGACCACTTCTCCCGGACTTTAGAGGTAAAAAACTCATAGCAATAATTTTGAAGCACCAAAATGAATAGAAATTAATGAGACTAACTTTCCTTGTTCAATATATAAGTTTGCAAATTCCCTCAGTGCCAAAACGCATAACCCAACCACCTCAGGGATGAACACAAGAATATGCTACAAAAGGTAGAACAAAGAATAAATATATTAACAATACATAAATAAATTTGTTTTTTTTCCTTATTATTTTCTATCATTAGCAGTCAAGGGTCAGGAGTCCTACATGGGCAAATTCCTCTTGTGTTGAGGCAGATGCAGACTGACCCTTCACTGAAGTTGAACTCTGTGCATGCATCAGGTCTAAGTCACAGCAATTCTCGAACTTTCCCAACGACGTGGGGAAGAAAGGAGGCATTCTGAGAAGGCTCTGGATTAAGACAAATCTTAAATAGAGGGGACTACAAATCCAATACGAGAGTGATCCAGAACTGAATTAAGACATACCTTGTAGAGTCTGCATCAGTCGCTCATTTGTTGTGATATTATTCATCAGCGTTGCCTGAAAGAAGCAAAGCAGAAAACAATATTTTATTTGCAAAGGGTGTTTATTTCCATTAATGTTATCAACAACATTGGCCGAAGCACTTTTGTAACAAGATTTTTCCACACACAGTGCTGGATTAAAGCCAAACACAAAAATGTTATTAGCTGCTGTAAAGATTTATTATTACAAATAACAAACATTCATTCTAACCTAGATTTACCAGTGAACCTCCTCCCCCACCCCCCCCCAAAATCATTAAATATCACTGCACTTAAATGACAAGGGGAGGAAATCTAAGAGACCACAGCTAAAATGGCTTGCTGCTCTGTTCTGGTTTAATCTCACGCTCATTATCACAGTCAGATTCACTGTACTTATCAAGCAGGCCTTGAAGGAAGAATACAGGATAGTACAGCTCATTTCATCAACCATTCTCTCACCATGGAATCCATACATTTGCATTCAGGGATGCAAGGATGAGGTATCAAATCATTAGTCACAGAACAAGCATAAATGAACTCTATGAAAGAGATGTTAAGTATTGCATCATTTATTCTAATTATCCTCTCCCCTCCTCTGATGAGCAAGCACTGGAGGACCATTCTTCCATTCCCTCATTTCTCTCTTGCCCTCTAGAGTTCAGAAAAGACAGTCAACATATGAACACGTTTTGTCCTCTTTCCCCCCGCTCCCCTTTTACCTACCTGCATATACACATACCCCAAGGCATGTGACTACTCACAGGACCAAAGCAAGTCTAAATGAAAAATATTTCCTTTGAGCCATATAGAAATGGCTCAGATTCACATTTAGTATTTAGAAAGTCTGGTGCAGAAGATTCTTCTTAAGACTACAAAAAAGATAAGACCAACTGACCCTTCAGAGATGATCCAGTTTTAAGAGCATGTATTTTATTCTTCATCATAATTTCCTAGCCTTCCTTTTCTCAGGAAACCTCAATATTCTGCAAGGGTCCGAGATGAGACATCAGGTGCCCAGTTTCCACAAGCTGCTGCTCAAGTACTGATACGTGCATATGTCCACATCACTTCAACATAAAGAAATGCCCACGTTCACACAGTTTGCTCAGGTCACTCTGAAGCACTGACAACGCTGTCAGTTAGTGCTAACTTTCATGAAGACTACAGTAATTAATGCCAATTGATTAGGAGAAGGAAGGCATTCAGTTAATACAAGTAGGTCAGCACAGCGCAGAAGAGTGGATTTTCCTTTATTTGTCCTTGAAAGAGTCTCAACTCAAAGCAATGGTCATTCATGTCTTGAGGAAGAAGCAGCCATCTGCAATCCAGTAAAATGAAACATTCCTCTGTACGGTTGGCCAGTGAACACTACTGTGAAACCTAAAGAGCAAAAGCTTTGTTTCTTTGCTTAAAAAAAGTTAACGTGAATAGCAATCTCTGCTAAGGAGGGATTAACATCTCTCCCTCTCCTTCCTCATAAAAAGGAGGAAAAAATGGTCTGGATTTGTTTTCATTAATTTATTGGAGAAATGAAGTTATCGTTTCAATGTAGGTGCTAAGTTTTGCTAGTGCCTGAGCAATGCAATCAGGTTGTTCCATGATTATCACCCTCAAGATTTCCTGTATTGGCATTAGATAATCCTGGCCATTATCAGAAACCATCACTGTACTAAAGAAATCAGCATTACAGATGACATGGCAATTTTACCTTCTCACATAATTTTTCAAATCGCTGAATATTGAGACTATTTATTTCACTTTGACAGTGAAATGGACAATTGTTAAATGCTTTGTTCATTAGGATAGTAATGACTGTGACTACCTGAAGCAGAAAAAACAAAATTATTTGCCATTTGAAAAGGAAAAAAAAATTGCACAACTTGCTCTTTATGGACTGCATAAAAAAAATCCCTTTTTGCAATGCCGCACCTTCCCCCCCTCCCCAAATTTGAGACTGAAAGACCAGGAAGAAATCATGAAAAGCTACCCAGCTTTTTAACTTAAGCAGAAAATGCTGTTCAATAATTTACGGGGTAGTGTTCCAACTGCCAGCTTCCTATCTGACTATATTAATAAACTTCAGGCTTTCCATTCGTCCACTTGTTACACAAACATTAACTAATCTTCACCTCATGGCTGTGAACTAGGCAGTTACTATTTTTCCCCAGTTCGTTGCTGGTAGAGAGCAGACTGCAGGAAAGCAGACAGCAAATACAAGGCAAAACTCAGATCCAAGAGGCAACTTAGATCTGAAATCTCATTTGGCCTCGTGATCTCTGGCAGTGAGAATTCAGCATTTGGAAACTCAGTATATCACTACACCAAATTCTCATCTCCTACGGTACGGAAGTAACTCCATAACACAGAACCACCTATTACACTTGTCGACACATCCTGCAGAGAAGTCCTTCTGAATATCAGAGAGAAAAAAACACTCTCCAGGCTGGAGTCAATGTTGTGGACAACAAGCCTTTAGAAGCCATATACTGTCATCAACAGTGACAGAAAAATCTTGCTCCAACTGGACAGCAGAGGTTTTAAAGACAACTATCAGAGATACGTTTATTCCTGACAGAAATACCTGTCAGGAAGCCTGTCTCTTTTCAGATAATTTATCTCAAAGACATGTTTAGAGTACATACTCTAAATTATGTACGTGCATTTCCTCGAGTTAATTCCATACATAGACGTCTCCCATAAACATATGCCTTAGAGGCAATATTGCACTACACTGCTTTAGCACTGACTGCATACAGCATTCCCAAGCTATCCCCACCACACAGAACTGACATAGGTGTTTTCTAACACTGACTGTACACAGTGTACCTAAATGCATAATGAGATATTGCAGCAGAAAGAGGAATAAAATGCAGTTGGGAAGAGTGAATACTTGTTTCAAACTAAAACAAAACAAACAAACAAAAAGATGGCTTTCATGTGGCATTCACCAAACACAGCTCTCAAAGAGAAAGAGGAAAGCCACAGCATCAGCAATTCGCTGCTACGCACAGAACTACATGATGGCTCACCCAGTCTCTATCACCCAGAGCAAACTGTTTAGGAACAAAACAAACTGTGCAGGAAAGAGTTAAACATGCGGAAACCAGCAGAAACAAGCATTTATAATTAATAGGGAGAAGATAGGCATCTATTTCACGATTAACTCAAGCTGATCTAAGTCCTTCCTGCAAACAAAATGAGCAGTCTTGCCATGCACATTCCTGCTGCTTCCTCCTGCCCTTGCCAGCAGCACAGTGCAAGCCGTGTTTTTGTTATCTGTTGTTCATTTTTTAATTTTATCTGGAAATTCCTATCCTTTCTCTGCTTGTACAAACACACCTCCCCCACCACTTTCTTGGCAACCTGCATCTTCTGTTCTTTTATAAGGAAAGAAACAATTCGTACTAGCCACAAAAGCCTTTTTCAGTCTAGGACATGAGATTAATGGTTAACTAAATAGTACTTGGTGGAAAAAAATAATCACTGAGAAAACATTTCTTTTTTAGGTTAGTCTCTGTGCTGCACACTCATTTATGCTTCCTTATGAGAGCCCTGAGTAAAGCACATCCAAAGCAAATTTCAGCCTCAAAATAGAGCAGATGTTTTTCATTTAAATCCTTCTATTTTCCACTGAACCGACTTCCATTTATAAATTATGAACTTTTCTTCTCAATAAAGGAAAAAAGAATAGCTCTAATCCCAAATACTGATCATAGGAAAGACTTTGGGCTTAATCTTCTATTACATCTTCAGCTGAAAGCAATCTAGGCTCTCTTTTTTTGTGATTAAGAGCCTCTGTACAGTGATAGAGGGCAGTTCAGGTCTCACACTGTAGAAGCTACCAAAACTGTAAAGTAACTAATAGTTTCTCGCACTCTCAGCAGAAGAGCCAGGTACAACAAAGAAATGACTTAGAGCTGCAGGGCAACAGGGAGTAGGTGAGAACAAATATGCCCTTTGTGGCTACAGGGTTTCCAAGACCATCACCGTATTTAATTAAAAATCAAACATCTGGCAGTGCAAACAAAACAGAATTATATGATAGGAAAACCCTACCTATAATGCACGTACAGATAAATAACGTGCTTTCTGCTTTCTTTTTTAGAATTCATTTAGCTATGAAGAGAGGTAGGAATGTTTCAATAGTTAACTTTTAAACTACACATCCTCTGAATCCTCACTTTTAGGGTCCCTACAGTTTACCTAGTTCTATACTAGCCATTTTTTCCTTCATCATATAAAAACACATTTTAAAACACAGCTAGCCTTCCAGACCTCTACTGTACCAGTTATGAGTAAACAGACCGCTTTCTAGAGCAGTTGGGGGGGGGGGTGGTAAAGGGGTGAATGGACTTGTTTTAGCTTGTTCTTCCTTAAAGCTTTTTTGAAAAGAACCAGAAAAAGAACCAGAAGATGCAACATTGTCTGCTTTGAAAACAAAAACAAAGCAGCTATAGGCATCTCTCTTCCTTTTCACCGCAGGCTTCTTTCTCTCTTCCCCCTACCCACTGTCATTTCTTTCGAGCAGAGCTGATCTCAGCATACTGATGGGTATTTTGTCTCAGAAGGCTGTGCTGGGAATTGAAGTTTTCCCAGAGAGGGGAATTTGAGAACAGCTGTGGCCATTGTTAAAAGACAGTGAGCAAGAGGGCAGTGACATATTTCACACACAATGTGCAAAGCCTGGTGCCCCTCCTCAGTAAAGGGAGATCTAGGCTGGGGAAGAATTACATAAAGCCAAAGAAAATGACAAATTGCAAAAGCATGTTTTAACAGTAAAAGAATAAAATGGACAGATTACATGTATTGTTCTCCAGTTAGTCTTCAAAGAAGAATATCAGGGCTGCTGCGTATATCCCAGAAGCTATGGGTCCTGAATAACAACCAGAAAGGATATTGTTCTCCTTTAGAAAAATGGTCATGGATTAGAAATATCCCTTTTGCACTTCTGATTCCTTATCTGTTGTTACTGAGAGTTTATGTAAGCCCTCTTCATCTCCTCAGCCTGTTTCTGTATGGACTTCCAGAAGCCATTTGCTAAATCTACATTAAACCTCAAAAATTCAAATGGATTTTTAAAAACAGACTGGTGATCAACACATTTTATACATTCCCAGACCTAAGAGAATAATTATGACAGTAATTTCCCAGGATTACATTGCCTGACCGAATGGAGAGGCCATGGGGTATTTCAGGCTCCATCTGTCTCCCATCCCGTGCCCTCGTTCTTAGAGTGGCGCAGAGACAATTTTACCAGAAGCGCAGACAGATCAATTCATACTGGTTGTCATGCTGCCACTGAGACTGACTTCAACCTGAGGAGTATTTTACTGGTGTATTACCTTGGTATTAAACAGAATAAATATGACAATGTTTTAGTATTTTGTGAGCAGACGAGTGATAAGATACAGTGAACAGTGAAGAACTGCAATTAAGGTGGGTTTTAAATGTTGTTTTGGAGTTACTTCTGGTTATGAGTCCCCTAAATTGTGAAGGTTTGTTACCTTACAGATTTCTCTATAACCAGTATTTCTCCCTGAAAAGGTTTTTCAGAGACAGACCGTTCACTCCTGCATACATATCACCAGAACACATTTTCATTTTTCTTTGTTAAGAATATAACAATAGAAATAAAAAAAAATCCCTTTTATCATTCAAAGATCTGTCTAGTTAAACTTAAATAGTGTTAACACTTGGAAAGAGAGTCAAGACACTCAGGGTTTGGATTTTCCTCCAACAGTCCTGGACTAGGTAAATATTTGC
This sequence comes from Struthio camelus, assembly GCF_040807025.1. Taxonomy (NCBI): domain Eukaryota; kingdom Metazoa; phylum Chordata; class Aves; order Struthioniformes; family Struthionidae; genus Struthio; species Struthio camelus. The sequence continues at coordinate 31,944,206 of NC_090982.1, forward strand.
TGTTATTTCCCCCTCAGGGATTAAAGGTTCAGTTTCAGCGCTCAGTTTCCTGTAACCAGGAAGGATGACTTTCATTATTTGCCTCCCAGGAATTTTAGATTCCACTGGAATCCATGGAGCAAAAAAATAAGAATGCCTGAGTGTATATGTATTTACACATGGATATACGCACACACACATGAAAAAGGTCACAGACAGTCTTTTCATGCATTCTACATCCCATGGTCAAATAACCACTGCCTATGAAGAGCTTCTTCATATCAAGGTCCTTAATTAAGAGAATTAAGCTTTTTTTCTTTTTCTCCACCCCATGTCAGGGCATTCCGATTTTAGAGTCGATGAATCTAGGCCAACTTGGTCAATGGCATCTTTTGACAAGGTCCCTAAAATACACTGGTCTTCATAAAACTCTCCCTACTCTCATATTGCAGAGTTGGAAAAGAAGCATCTGTCTTGGGTATTTGCTGACCTGTAGCCAGAAGAGTGAACTTTGAATCTGCCATGAAGCGGTGCACATACACACACAAATATGCACATGCACACACACACGTTCCTCCCACCACTTCAGTCTCCTGAGGTATGCTCTTTTCCAACCACAGAAGGCAGTTGACAGGAAATAAAGAAGCCATTATATCACTGTTCATCTCATATTTCCCACGGTATCAGCCCCTGGGGTTTCAACAGCAAACTGCATAGATTATACTGTTCCTGAACACCTGCATTTTAGGAGGAGGGCAGACAAAGCACTCATGAGGTAGCAACACCTGTACCAAATCAGCCCAAAAATTCACCTTGCCCAGCATCCTGTCTCTAATGCTGGATGCCAAATGAGCACCAAGGCAGCCATAAAGCAGTAATTCACCGTCACATTCTTGTAACACCAACCACTTCTGACTCAGGAACTTTTGCAGCCAGAAACCGCATCTTCATATTTGTGGGGATGAGGGCAGCAGGTGTTTGTCTGAGTTTATTCAATTGCTTTCTAACCTGCATAGACCCACTTCAACCAGATATTATGGATGTTACAAGTCTGCAGCTTTACTACATATTCTGTGAAGAGCATTTCTTTTGTTCGTTCTGAACTACTACTTGCTGATTTCTTTCATTTGATGTCTGCAAGCAGAGGGAGAACTCCTGTTCGTTCTCTCTTCCAACACCTTGTCCCTTCCTCTCCCCTTGTCTGTCTCCTCCTCTCCTCATGCCATCTTGGATCGTAGGTGTTTCTGCCACAGCTCTCCCTCAGCTGTCCCTTCTCCAGGCCAACAGCCAGCAACCTACGTAGTAGATTCCTGCGTTGCTTTGGTTATTCTTTTCGTCCTTCTCCATGTGCCTTTTCCATCTCTCCAAAACTCCACTGGCATCCTCCCTGCAGTACAAAAACTAACGCACTTTATTTCCAAGCTGTTTCATAACTTTTGCCTGCTTATTTGTCCCTTTGATAACACCGACTTTTAATGCACAGTTGTATAACTTCCCCAAGGACCTTTTGCGCGTAGTCTTTTACAACTCCAAGTCTGAGTACACTCATTAGTCTCCCTTATCCTCCTTACTGACTCTTTCCAAAGGAAACTCCCTCAGACTTCAAGAACAGGATTTCCTTCTACAGAGGCTGCTTTGACTCTTCCCGAGCTTACCACATTTTCCTCATGTGAGGCTTACTAGATGACAGCTCCCACAGGCCCTCTAGGACTCAAAAAAACCCCAGAACAAAACAAACAAACAAACCACACACAGAGGCACCACTAGCACAAGCTACCTTTCATTTGGCTGACAGCAGAGTAGTCCGAAACAAAATAAGTCACACAGCACACTTGGCCAAAACATCTTCTCCTCCACGGAGCTTCTCTAGAACCCCTGTGTGAGCTCTTCTGACCAGCTCCTGGCGTTTGCCCGTTTTGCTAATCTGTTCTACAACTTCTTCTACCACCACCTCAGGTGATACACAATAATTGTTCTATAGGGAAGGAGGAAACATAGTAGAGGAAAATCTAATATTGAGAAGGAACCATAAAATGCATTTCCGTTGTAAAAAAAAAAAAACAACAACAACAACTAAAACTCTAAAGTAAATTAAGTAAATATTCATGTCTTTCTCTCTCTCTCTTTTTTTTTTTTTGGTTCATTAATGTGCTCTGTTACTTGCAAGACAGAAGCAGAATATAAAAGATGTCAAAACAGAATGAAGGGTTCTCCAAGGACTAGGGATCCACAAATTAAACTCCAAGAGGCAAACAGGGGTAGTTGCACAAAGGACGGTAAACAACTTCCGCAGCACTCAGTAGCATCACTCACAATTAGGAGACGGAAGGGACAGTCCCAATTACTCAGTAGAACCTGTCTGATATTCCAAGGATACCTTTTTTATAAGTACAAACAGTTAAAAATAAATAAATGAACAAAAAAACACACTGCACTTTTTTTTTAAAGCATACCCAAACACTTAATTCAAAGAGGATAGAGAAATTATCAAAGAAATGTGTCTGTTCCAAAATAGGTAAAAAGAATTGGTTTACTACTTCTTTGAAGAGCTCAGATAAAAACGATTTTAAAATAAAAATGTATGCCACTAACATGCATATTAGTCAAACACTTCACCTTGGTTTTTATTGAGCTTTTCCTTCTCCAAGACTTTCAAATATTCATCTGGTGATGTTTCATTTACGAGAGTTTTAACACAGAAGATACATTGTACACCACACATTTTGAGCAGCAGGCCATCACATAAGGGTAAACCACTTACCACTTACTTGGATGTCTCCAAACGTTATTGGGTTTGAGGAGAAGAAGGCTGAAGTGCCACACAATTTGAAACATACTTAGAAGCAGACAATCATTTATGCTTGCTTAAGAAGGCAGTACAGATATATCTGCTGGTGCAGCTTCCTCTCTTCCTAAAAACCATTAGCATACAGGAAAGAAAGCCAGAGGCCAATCCAAGGTATTTGTACCAGGGATTTACAGCAGGAGAAGAGGCATTTTTCAGAAGTGCTGTCACTTGCAGCTTTTAATATTGCACATTTAAAGGCTGATGAAGTGGAATTATAAAAATCTAGATTTTTGGCTTATTCTGTACGCTTTCATTTCTTTCCCTCATCCCCCATTTTTCAACTAAAATTTTTCTCCATTGCAGACCACTAAACCAGTCTTTTATCACTTTGAGGGCTACAATATACATTCAGCTTCCATTTATGAAACATTATACAATAATACATATATCATACATTTCACAACACAAAAATCCACTGCAAAACCATTAGCTGGAACATTTAAGCAACCTTATTCTACTGCAGAGAATGTCGTGGTGAAATACAGTCTCAGGGTAAACTGTAGCTAGACGAGGCCTACCTTCTCTTCCCGATGTAGTCTGTTGGCATTTTCCATCTGAAAACTGTGCAAGGATTGGATTTTATCAATCTGCTGTCGTTGCTTCTCTAGTTCTCCTTGGAATTCATTCTTCTTCAACTCAACTGCACCTCTCTCTGCTGCTGCCCTGCGGACTCTGCCTTCTAGTTCCATGATCCGATTCTGAGAGAAAACAAGTTAGCAAAAAACAAGTAGAAATGCTTCTTGTAAGTGGCTGTTTAAAAGGTGAACGTATTCAAACGTCACAGAGAGAACTTAAACAGATAACGGGCAAGTCCATCTTCTTGCTTGCTGACGCTTCTCCAACATTGTCCACGTTTAAGGACCACCCCATTGCAGGGAAAATAACAGATTAAGGATGCTAGTCTCATCAAAATATTTTCCTCAGCTAGTTATATCTGCCAGTCACTTACACATACACAAAACAGTCTTAGATAAATAACGGATTGAGGTCATATATTGTACAGACTATCAAAATTTCAGTTAAATATTTTAAGAAAAATGTAAAGCAGCCTACATAGTTCAGCTTAAAAACAAACAAACAAAAAACATTTTCCCAAAAAGCGGTACAAAGTCAAAACCTGTCTAAATCCCATCCACACAATTCTGATATCACTGCACTTCCAGTGTTGATGCTGAACTAACTCAGAGAGTAAACTCCTCTCTCAAATCATCAGCAAGTTTTACTCTAAGACCTGAGAAGCAGCTCAGGAAGGACAACTCTGCCCAATTTTTATGGAAACAACTAAGTATACATACCTCTTAAACAAACATATATATGAGAAGAACTCATTTTAAGTGAAAAAGTCTCCCTCCTCTTGATTGCCCAAAGAGTGGTGACAATCGAAAGAAAATTCAACACTAACCCACAGATGCACGCACAAATACAGCCACACACAACATAGAGGCATTGAGTCAGATGTGGTAAAGGCTTTTCTTTTCTTCCTTTTGAAGTATTAATTTAATCTTCTCAGGGCATTGCTCTCTTTTTTGTTGCTGAAGAGTCATCAATATCTTTCTCTTAACTCAAAAGTGTTAGAAACAAAGATGAGGGAGGAAAAAAAAAAAATCTCACCAGAATTTCATCAGGTAAAAAAACGTGGAGGTTCCTGATAGATTAAAAACTGGATATAAAATAAAAACCTATGGCATCTGCCAAGCCTCTGAGAAAATGGATCAACTCCTGTTACACCACAGTATGCTGCATATTACTGCCTGTCTACTCCACAGCATTGCCAGAGAGAGCCAAAAAAAGGAATGGGGAAAAGGGGAAGGAAAAGTGTTTGCAGTTCAGCTGAAAGAGCACAGAAGAGCACTTACTCCATTTTAGTCATTATAGTAGCAGAGTCCTGCCAAAAAATGAATGGGTTAATGGTGCTTCAGAAGCTGCACTCGTATCTTGGGCTATGCTTTTATTCACAGTGCATTATTACACAGAAGTGAAACCACTTTCAAGCCTACTTTGAGGGAACTGTACAACATAACACCATTAATCAATAATGAGGAACAGGACTTTATTCCTTTAGGCTACTGAGATCAAGAATAAGCTAGTATGTTAACAATTCTTTCCTTTTTATCAGCTGCACCACGATTGCGCAGAGAAGCCTCAGCGGTCTTGATACAGCTATTAACAGCTGGTAGCCACCATTCTGAGGCCAGTGATTGAAGGAAAAATGGGAGTTGAGTTCCAGAATGATGGTATCAAACCCCCCTCACCAAGGGAAAGCTAAGACATACCCTTAACTGCACGTGCAAAGACATGCATCCTGCATGAATAGTGCGAAGTCTGACACGTAGCAGGAGTTTAGTTTCTACAGCTATCAAATCAGTTCTAAAATCTAGTTCAATTATGAAGAGATAATATTAATTCCATAGAAAAAAACTGAGAGGACCTCTCATCAGCCTTATTTAATCACCAGGTTTTCAGTTGTATTTAAAAAACAACCACCGTGCACACACAATCACAAACCAGAAACGTTATTTATATAGTATTCAACCTCAGGATGCATGGTCCTGTAAGGATTACAAACCCAAACTCAAGAGCACAGAAATTATAGTTACCATTACAAAATAGTAGAGAGAGTAATTATCCTATCTCAGCTTTGTCTGCTTTCCTTAGGAAAGGTTCCTAAGAAATACAAAATCAGACTGTTAGACACTCTCTGAATCAGCTGATTTCCTTGTACTTGGTGAGGAGTGTGTGCATGGAGAAGTTGCCTTGCATCCCCGTTTGCCCAACATATATTGAAAGAAGTTGATCTTACTCTATACTGAGCAACTGTGTTCACCAGAACGGGTCGTATAAGAAAAAAATGTAGGTACATGAGCAAGTAGGCAGGGGCCAATTCAGATTAAAAACAAAGTGCTGATTTGCAACGTACTGTGGGGAAAAACAAGAAAAACAACAGGATGGCATCTGCTATGTCTGTAAACTCAAACTGCGCAAAACGGTTGAATGCCTTGCAAGGAGACTAGTAACAAGCACCACCCACACAGGTCTTCTGGGTCCCCCAGACCTCTTATAAACAGGCACTGCTCCCATTCCCCTCCTTCTCTCTCTACTGATAAGCCACAACTGCAACAGTTGTGAAAATTGCTAGGACACACCAAAGTTTCTACCTGACCGCACGCAGGCAGAAGCAGTCTTCCTGTTGCAAGCCATGTTTATTAACCACACAAGTACAAAGCCACACACACAGAGCAATGGCAACATTACCTGCAAATCCACGCTGCGAGAACTTGCAATCCAGTAATTGAAGCCCAAAACAATGATACATGCCAGGAGCGCAGCTACGAGAAGGGGTGGAGACTTCATCCCTCGGCGGCTGTTTCCTAGCCCTACCATTTCAAAAAAACAAACAAACAAACAAACAAGTGTGGAAACCTGCAAATTAAAATAATATATGTTACATTACATCATTTGCTACCACTGCTTTATGCATATAATCAAACTTCTATGGTAATTCTGCAACAGCCCTCAGGTCAGTGGACTGCACCTAGCAAGGAAAGCATTCTGCCAAGATGTTTCCATCTGAAGGATGGTAAAAGACCATACCACACTATTAGCTTCCACGCTATTAGCTTCACATGGGATGTCAGCGAGAAGGGCTTGCATACTCCTAATAATGTAAGGAAACCTGCAATTATCAAAACAAATGAACCATCTTCCTACCATGTATTCCATCCTGCAGGTTAATTAGACAATACTGGTCTACAGATAGAAGATTAATTCCTTGTTATCTCATTCCAGTCAGTAATCAAATTTAGTCTCTCAGTTTCAGGAGTAATTTCCACTCTAGTTTCCAAGCTTAGGTAGATTCATTTTGTTTCCCTGAAAAACAGTATTTTAATTTTTTGGATCCAAATTTGGAAAAAAAAAAATAACAACAGATCGTGCCAACCAACTTCAAGGACACTTTTAAAGAAAAAAAAAAAACCCACCACTTCTGTTGATTTCAATGGGAAATTTTACCATACAATGTTTGTTTTGATCCTCAGCTTTCTTCCACTCCTAGCAGAAAGTAAACAACCTTGCCTTGACAAATCAGCAGGTACTACTTGCTTTTGAGCCTTGGGTTGTTTCTATGAACAGTACATTTAAAAAAAAAAGTGGAGATAATGGGCAATTGCAATTCTATCTGAAATAGGTTCTATCTGTTCTGTCAGAAGAGCAAATCTAGTCTTCATGAATGTATTAGCACCTAGCTCAACAAATCCTCAAACTCTACTGGGAGTCTTTAGCACAACTGGTAAATACAAATTGCTTTCTCATAAATTGAGATGAACTTTTTTACTTCTTGCACTACTGCAGACAAAACCCAGAAACAATAGCACAGAAAATCAAACAGACAGCAAACACCGACGCTAACTCAATATGAAATAGGTGGATTTACTGTTATACATTGTACAGTCTCACAAGGTGCATGCTCTTAAATAAATTAATTTCTTTTTCCCTATGGATGCAATTCACAGCTTGTAACGTATTTAATAATGACAGCAACTCTTAAAAGGTTTACAGGAGGACTTATCGCAGGGGGAAGAGATAATGTCAGCAGCTAGCAAATAAGAGATGTTGATTGTCCTACAAGCCCAGCGCTCAACCCCGCAATAGCTCACCTACGTTTAATGTACACACAGCACCTGGAGGAAAGCCTCCCTCTGAAACACTCCCTTGCTAGATTCAAATGAAGATACAACTGTTCCTCTTCTCTTCTCAGCAGGGAGTGCACAGATTGCCAGGCTGGTAAGTATTAGAAATCTGCTTGTTCATTTCAAACAATTGTGTGCATTTATTTACAGCTGGGGATGGGGCATATGCTGAGCCAAAAACTGGCCTCCTGAAAATGCTGCCTCCTTACTCAGGCTGCAGCTTCTGCACCAGCTGGCTGGGTTGCAAGTCCATCACTTTGTGTGTGCACACCATTAGCACACACACATACACGTGCAGGCGTACAGGTCCAACACCAAAGCCTCAGTTTCTTGCTTAAGCAAAATTCAGCCAAGGAGCAGACACATGCTGCAGAGCCCCTGTGGGCAGCCACAGGCAACAGCAGTGACTGCGATGGAATAAGCAAAAGGGGTGGGGGGAACGCATTTCTGTTGTAAAGCACAAAACTAAGACTGACTAGATTAAAAAAAAAAAATACACAAGCATGTACAAATTGCCAATATACAAAGCAAAGGAGTACAGAAGCTTACACTCCCTTGCACAGACTGCTTTCCTGCTGCCCCATCTCCAGAGGAGCACCCAGAGGATTGATTACATAGTCTGCTCCTCTTACGCAGATTCCCCAAAAACCACAGATCTCCAAAGTGACAAAAAAGTGAGGCAGGAAACAGGGATGACCAGCATTCCCGCATCAGCTAAGAACAAGACAATTCATTTCTTTGTGCTTACCAGAATAAAATACTACATTTCATGAAAGAGTCCAATTAATGTTTTTATTCAAAAAAGTAATTTGTATCCTGTTCTTTCTTGTAAAAGTATTAGTCAGTACACTTGAAAACACTGTAAAATTACTAAATGAAATACTGCAAGATGTACTGCATCACTCCAAGTGTTATTTGAATGAAACAATTGCTATTTTTCCCCTGGCACTTAGAAGTAGAGAAAGCAATCTATTTTATTAGAAATAATGACTTGCCTTGGAAATAGCTACTGGACAAATATATTAGATTAGCTATTCAGCTTGAAAAGACTCAGAGCTAGGGCAACAATATTGTGCAAAACAAGAAGGATGAATTCACCATGTACCTTAAAGCACAGGCTTGAAGCAATGTTTTAGGAATGCTGATACACCTTCCCAGTGCACAAATTGAGGAGCCGAAGTGACTCTTTTGGTGTTTTCAGTTATTAAATAAGCAAGCACAGATCTCACTAAATAGCATGTTTGACCTCAGCACATTTCCCCTTCCAAAAAATCCAGTGTTGTTTGCCCTTAAATAATTTATGTTAAATAGAAATATGTTTTTGTATTTAACAGAAGGAAAGGTAAAAGGAGGAAGAAAGAGAAGGAATATGGAAAAAGATCTTCCTCCTAATCTAAGCAGTACAGACCCAAGAGATTGCCTCAACTGCAATATTCGTATCTCCTTCCTCACTAGCCAAAAAAAAAAAATAATAATAATAATAATAAAAGAAATAAAATAAAATTCTGTTTAATTTTCTGTCACAAACAAATGCACACATGCACCCATGCTTTTACAATATAAAACATATCTTAAAAAATACATTTATATGGAAATAGATTTGTACATCCAGTTTTCCAGGAAATACCTGGTTTGGCAAACTTACTTAAAGTGGCAAAAAGATACGTTTCTGATTTTATGGATAAGAAAGTGATTTTACTGAACGTGAAGGCATCCATATTTCATGGATGTTTACTACAGATGTGAAAAAACAGATGCTGTATCGCATACATATTTTGTAAAGCATAAAATGTCTGATTTCTGTACAGCAGATTTCAGTCTTTGGTTTGCTATCTTTATGAGTTATGTCCAAGATTAAGTACACAGTCTGAGCAATTCCTATTTTACTGTGCACTGCCGGATAGCAACAACAGGCATCTCCGCAACAGGTAACATCAACAAATCAGCACTGAGACTTTACAGGCAAAGACAAAGCAAGACTTTCTGTGCGTTTCAGACTCCCAAAGGGAAGGCCAAACGTCTCTCCGCTCGCAGGGGCCAACTCTGCGCGTCTGCAGGAGACTTGCTGAGTGGGAACAAGCAGAGCAGATGAGGTACTCGAAGCCTGCCCTCCCCCCAACCACGGTAATCCAGAAGAAACACTGGACACTCACAGAATTGACATCTTAATTTCTAGCAGAATGAGTCAGTTTATCTACTCAGGGAAAAATCATATCACGGCTCCCCGGATGAAATGAGCTCAGAGGGAAGTTAGGAAGATCTCTGGATCCAGCATCGTGGTCCAGCAGGACCAGCTGCTTGCCGTTACTGCAGCGCCATTCCCACCTCGTGAGCCCCCAGGCAGATGGCACAGCCTGCCCACGTTGCTCAACCACCAGCCGCATGCACCCATCCCACCACCGGGTGCACCCCCGGTGTGTTGCACAGCTGCCACCCAGGCCCACGCTGCAGCCACCCCGACGAGTCGGACATGTACAATATTACATATCATAGTAGAGCAATAGCTCTAATCACCAGAATAAAGCTGAGCACCGCGCAACAGCAGGGGAAGGGAAACCAAGCAGGGAATCACAGCGGCCATCACGGTGCTGCGCACAGTCCTTCCCCAAGTCCTGTTCCTGACTTACAGCCTGGTATTTGGGGACTGAAAGGCAGTTTGGAGTTACCTGCATATGTCCCACACAGAAAAGTAGGCCTATATCTGGGATAGCTTTCTATTTCTGGAAGAGGAAACCTCCTTCCAGTGAGGGATGCCTAGAGATAACAGTGCTACCCTGACCTGTTGCGGACTCCTTTGATTTCCTAGGGATGTTTTGGAAGAAATATTACATGTTTTTTCAGATATTGTCATGAACTTCCTATGTCAGACTATTTGAATAAGAACATACCTGCTTATCAAGCAAACCCATCAAACTTTTTTTGTTGGCAACAGATAGTTACACAAGTTGCTATACGCAGACATGATCACATAAGATTAACAGGCAGCAGAAATTGGGCTTAATTAAAAAAAAAAAAAAAGGAAAAAAAATTTTAAAACGTCAATCAGATACCAAATATTTGTGCAACCACTCTTCCAGAAGAAGATGAGAGTTGGAGGGAAAAGGAGAGAGATGATAAAACAAATCAGACCAAGTTTTATTTTTAGTTTCATATATAGTCAACATGAAAGTGATCACCACTGAAAAACAAATGTAATTGCTCATTTTTCTTCACACCTAGATGTTAATAACAAGTATCAGCATTCATAATTACACTGTTTCAAACTAGTCAGAGCCAGTAAAAACCTTCAGGATTTCAAGGATACACTAACCATCAATAGGGATGAGAAAATACGTCTAACACACTGTCATAAAATGCAGCACTCAGATTTGCTGTCATCTTCTACAGCAAGAGTGTTTGAGAGATTTTTTTTTTTTTTCACTTGTTCAGTTACTTTTTTCCCTGGAATTTACAAGTCAAAAGAGGTTGAATAAATGTTTTTCCAGTGGAGATTTAAAGCCTGCTGGTAACCAGCTTTCTCCTTCTAGCTACCCTTTACAGGAGTCCACAAACTGCAGGCTGAAAGATAAAACACTTTCCTAAAGCATGTGGGAAGAGCCACTTCTCAAAGTTCAATGCTTTGGACAATCGGTTGTTTCAAACTGGCAACCAACCAAAGAAAATTTAAATACAGATACTGCAGTCACTGAGTCACTATTTGCTTAAATTATCAAGTTACTCTTTTTACAGGAAGTAGGAGAAGGAGTATCATTTACAGCATAACAGGTTCAGCAACAGCATTTTCATCATTCCCAGAAAAAAAGCATCATTTGATACTTCTCAGTTCCAATCTTAGGTCTTCCTGTTCTAACGTACCTTGAAATATAAATACCAGAGCAGAAAAGCATGAAAATACTGAAAAAGTGTATCTGTTGAGGGAGAGAGTGATTGTTACTTTACCAAGTATTTTCCAAATCAGGGAGTATATCTTTCCTCTTTTAACTCACTACTTCACAATAAGCTAATAAACAAAACTCACTGATCCACCACAATCTACTACATTAAATGAATTCTAGAGAATGGAAACAATAATTTACATGTTATCTTAAATTTAAATACATTTAAACTCCTAAAGGTTTGTAGTTAAGAAGCATCTAGAGGTACTGAAGGTAGGTGCCTAGTCTGATGAAAGAAACTATATAATCGAAGGTAGCCTGACAAAAAAAATCTTCTAAAATAGCCACACACAAAAGTTCTGAAACGTGCCCTCTAGCTGTACTTGCAAATAGCATTACTGCTACCTGAAAAAAGTTGTGTATGAAAACAAAATTAAACTAAAAATTATACATGAGAAGGACCTCCACAAGGAGTCAGAGTTAAATTTATCTCTAAGAAAATAGTTTGCATGAGGTATTTTCTCCATACCATGTGAATTATCTTCTTTGCATTACAATTAAAAGTACCCACATATAATCTTAAAAAACAAGAGGAGGAAAAGGAGTAGGGCAGGTTTACAGACGCAGCGAGAAAAAAAAAATCACAAAATTGCTACAGTTTCTCCAGTCCAGTAACATTACACCTATTACCTTACTGGAAAACACTCAAACCTCCCCTTAAAGGGGAAGAAAAAAAAAAAAAAACAGCGTTACAAACACCTCTTCCTGAGCAAAGCGCTGTCAAGATGAGGGGCCATTTACAAAGATTCACCCCGCGATCAAGGTTCAATAAAAACCCGAACAAACATCCCCACCTTGCAGTCGTCCAGGCAACCTGACCGCGGCAGAGCAAGGGGCATCCCCCGCCGAGGGGCCGGCAAGGCGGCGCCCGAGCGGCAGCTGCCGGGGCGGGCACGCGCCGCGCCGCGCCGGGCACGCGCAGGGCTCTGCCCCCCCCCGCCAACCGCCCCAACCGCCGCCGGCGGGGCGCCGGCCGGGCGCAGTCAGAGGGACGCGCGTTCAGGCAGACGAATACTTTCGCCTACCGTTCACGAAACGGCCGTTTTTCCTACCATCGTGGGGGTTTTTTTGTTCTGTTTTTTAATCCCTCCCCCCCAACGGCTCCTCCGCCCCCCGCGGCGCACTTTGCCGCGCCTGCGGAGCGACGCCAACAGCCGCTGCCCCCCGGCCCCGGCCAGCAGGGACGCCTGGCGGCGCCCGCCCAGGCCAGCCAGGCCCCCGCCGCGGCGCCACCCGCCCGCCCGCAGACCGCGGCAGCCCCCGGCCGCCGCCGCCCTCGCACGTCCCGGCCCCGGCCCCCTGCCCGCGGGCGGCCGCGCCGCCGCTCCGGCCCGGCCCCCGCGCCTCACCTGCGGCGGGCCGGGACCGGGGCCGGGACACACCGCGAGGCCGGCGGCGGGCAGGCGGCGCTCACCTTGCGGTGCCCCCGGCGGCGCCTGCCCTGCGGCCGGCAGCCCCGAGGCGGCGGCGGCTGCCCCGCCGGCCCTGCCGCTGCCGCTGCCGCGGCGCACGACCACGGCGCTCGGCGAGGCTCGGTGCCCGCCACCTACCTGCCGCGGCGGCGCCTGCTGCCGGATGGCCGGACCCTCCCCGCGGCGCCGGCGCGCCGCCCCCGCCGCTGGCAGCGCCGCCGTGTGCCTGCGGCAGGGCCGCGGCCGCCCGCTCGCCCGTCCCGCCGGAGGCGGCGGCGCTGCCCCGGCGCTCGGCGGGGCGGGGCGGGGCGGGGCGGGGCGCCCGGCGGGCAGGAGCGGCGGCCGAGCTGGGGCGGGAGCGGAGCGGGGCGGAGGGCGCAGCGCGACGGTGTCTGCAAAGCTGCGGGGGGCGGGGGGGGGAGGGGAGAGCCCAGCACCGGCGGGAAAACAAAACCTGAAAAAGACTCTTCGGTATATTTGGGGTGACAGCCAGGCGGATGAAGCTTTTTCTTAGCTCAGAGACGTCGGAACAAAGAGCGCTAGGCAGCTAGCTTTCTTCCATCGTTACTAACCCGGCTGCATGCTTGACACCATGTAGATATGAGTGCTGTTTCGGGGTGTTTGCTTTTGTACGTGCAACATAAACCATCAGAGGGAAAGCCGAGTATCAGAATTACTGTAATGCCATTTGCAGGCTAAGACATATGCCCGTGAATCTAAGCGTCTTGGGTAGAAGCAATTACTTCGAGGTTAGATATCCCTGACGGAATTTATCTGGTACTGGTACATGAAATAAGTACATTGAAATTTGTAACTGAACGAAGGGTGCAAAGTTAACATTAAGTGATGGTTCATATATGTCAAGTTCAAGAACGACGAGGCAGAATTTAAACCTTTCCTCCGCTTCTTATTCAAAAACCATTTTAAAATTGATCAGTATAAGACCTGCATTCTAGCATTCACCAGAGAGAACAGATTTCTTTTTCTAACAATACACACAATAGCTTTGTCTAAATCAGAAACAGGCTTTGGTTACAAGTTTAAGGCCATGTTGGGTTACATCCCCTTTCTCATCTAGTTAGGGAGCTATGTAATTTCCTGAGTGGGAGCTTTTTTTTCCTTTTTTTAAGGAAAATGGATCCTTTTACAACTAAAAGTTATATTATGACTAAAAACAGGGTTTCCAATGGTTAGGGAACTGGATTGCTTGTGAAATTCATAAAAACACAATGAGACTCAGAAAACGGCTCATTCATCTTTGTCATTAAGACAAGATGATGTTAAAAATAAAAGCTAATAAAACTATTCATTAGGAATTATTGTGCAAGCAGAAGACATGAGGACTGTTTGCAGCTGTGATCATTGATTAACTAATTTTTTTCCTGCTTGCTTACAGACAGCTAAAAATTCTGCAGACCCATTATGTTTGCAGTCTTAAGAGGTTGTGTTGAGGAGCTGCAGCTCTGTCCAAAAGATCAGGAAAAAGGCAAAACAAATCATTTAGATATAGAAATACCTTATAAGACAGAAAAACCTATTGACTGTAAAACCAATCTTTAGCAGGGAGTGAAGGTTCTATTAATTCCATCACTGTCTGCTATATGGATCCAAGAAGAAATTAACAGAGTTGAAAAATACAGCACTGTGCAGCATGTGAAAAGTGATTCTAAGAACATTTAAACACACTGAGAGTGATAAGACTAGTTCAAAATATTTATCTGCAGTCATTACTTAACAGTGTTTCAGAAAATATCAGTAACTGGTACTGACAAGAGGAATTTGTGAAAAGCTTAGACACTGCAGAAAACGGTTCCTAGGTAACAAACAGCTCTATTTATGCTTCATAGCTATGATTACTTTCCTTATAAATCAATACTTTAAACTAGAATTAAAACCCATCTTGTACAGAAATTGGTATATGCAACATTAAAGTATATTTTAAAAAAATGAATAGCTATCTTTTAACAAAGATCATAGACAAATACAAGTTTTGTGAGTTTGTCTTTAAATATAATTTGGTTTTGTCTTTAAATGTAAGTGTGGTAAAGCAAAGAATTCTTGAAAGAAAACCACACATTCTTGTTCAAAAGAGCAAAATGGATGGCATACAGCAGCCAGATAACTCAACATGAGTTCCTGTTATATATGCACAAGAATGCTGTGATCTTTAAGAACGATATTCTATAGCACTTCCCTGGAGCCAGTAAGAATGCACTTCTAAGTGCGTTAAACTGCAATAAAGTTAAGTACCTCAGCAAGATCTGTTAGGCCCAGTACTAGAAGTGATAAATTTAATAATGGATTGTTTGTATGAGCTTCCAAGACAGTGGGACCCTTAACCCAGCACAGAGCTGGTGTTCAGAATGAAGACAAATTTGTACTTGAGAACACTATACACTAGACCTATCTGAGTTAGGTACTTACTGCTGTTAAAATACTGCATCTGAAGAGCATGGACTAGAAGTAATGTAATTTACAGAAGGTTGATGGAAGTGGATCACCTGCATAATACATATCCACATTCCACAGATATTTGTGAAAATCAAAACTACCAATTACGCTGAAATAAGAAAATTAGACATGTATTGAGAGAGAGGGATTAGAAGTACCCAAATCTGTAAAATACCAGTTACTTATGAGATTAACTGGAAACATAGCACTATATGTGTGATCATATAGCTGGCATAATCAGGGAAAACAGGATATGTTCACACGGGAAAAACAAAAGTCAACAGAACAATTGTAAAAGAACAAATATTGTCTTATCTTTGTAGGAAGTATTAAAACTGACTGTAACGCACATTTTTTTAACACTAAGAGTTACCACGTGAAAGATAACAACACAAGCTTTCAAAAAATAAGTCTTCGTCATGTTGCCAGGACTCTACATGGGAACGTTACCATAAGCAGTAGGTTCTGACAGATGTTAAAAAGTCCCTAAAAAAATACCTGAGGTACAAAGTACTTTGAAGCTGATGTTATGGAAAGGGTACATCTAGTTTTTCTTGAACTCCTGGATAAACAGATCAGAAGAGCTAATTCATGTGAAAAAATTGTTCTGAAGTGTTGAAATACTATGTCTCCAGGGAGTAACTGACGCATAAGCGCTTGACATGTCCAGTCTACTCTTTTTAAATACTACCAAGCCAGTGTTATGTGTCTGTGCTTCATAGCATTTCTGATATTTCCATTAATGAACAAAATGAATGAAGAAAAATGTACCTCTTTCTCTTTTCTATTTTAGAAAATACCTTTCTAATTTTGCACCGTCCTTATCTTACTAACTGCAGCACAAGGCCACAAATTATTTATGTTTCTAATATATGGGAAAACAGTATTTTTAAGACCTATGCATAAAAAGGACATATTTCTTGGAGGGGTCTAGCCCTTCTAGAAGCTTAAATAAGATATAGTACCTCAGTGACTCGGACGTAGAGCACATTTCAAAAACAGATCGTGTTTTCTTTTCCATGGTACATACGCAATCTTACACGTATTCTGAATTTCCTGATGCCTATAAAATGAATTGTAACTGTGATCATAAAATCTGTTCACCACACAAGTAGCTTATCTCTTCTTTGATCTATGTTGTTTATAGATATGAACAAGAGACATGGATGTAGCCTTTACTTCAAATTCCATAGCTCTCTGTCTGTGTGTAAGGAACTTGGTATTGCTAATCACAGAATCATAGAATAGTTGAGGTTAAAAGGGACCTCTGGAGATCATCTACTTTAATGTCCTAGCTCAAGCACGGTCATCTAGAACACGTTGCACAGCATTATGTCCAGGTGGGTTTTGAATATCTCCAGGGAAGGAGACTCCACCACCTCTCTGGGCAACCTGTGTCAGTGCTCTGTCACCCGCACAGGAAAGAAGTTCCTGTGGTTCAGTTTGAGCCCGTTGCCTCTTGTCCTGTTGCTGGGCACCACGGAGAAGAGTCTGGCCTCGTCTTCTTGATACCCTCCCTTCAGCTGCTTGGACACATTC
Organism: Struthio camelus; assembly: GCF_040807025.1. Taxonomy (NCBI): domain Eukaryota; kingdom Metazoa; phylum Chordata; class Aves; order Struthioniformes; family Struthionidae; genus Struthio; species Struthio camelus. The sequence goes on from NC_090982.1 coordinate 31,961,055, forward strand.
ATGAGAATGTGTCCAATTCAGGTCCCTCTGAATGGCGGCACAGCCTTCTGGTGTGTCAGCCACTCCCCCAGTTTAATGTCATCAGCAAACTTGCTGAGGGTGCACTCTGTCCCTTCCTCCAGGTCATTGAGGAATATATTGAACAAGACTGGACCCAGGACTGACCCCTGGGGGACACCACTAGCCACAGGCCTCCAACTTGACTCTGCGCCATTCACCACAACCCTCTGAGCTTGGCCATTCAGCCGCTTCTCAATCCACTCCACTGTCCACTCATCCAACCCACACTTCCTGAGCTTGCCCAGGAGGATGTGATGGCAGATAGTATCAAAAGCCTTGCTCAAGTCCAGGGAGACAACATCCACTGCTCTCCCCTCATCTACCCAGCCAGTCATTCCATCACAGAAGGCTACCAGTTTGGTTAAGCATGATTTTTCACTTGGTGAATCCGTGCTGACTACTCCTGATCACCTTCTTGTCTTCCATATGCTTAGTGATGACTTCCAGGAGGAGCTGTTCCATCACCTTTCCAGGGATGGAGGTGAGGCTGACAGGCCTGGAGTTCCCTGGGCTCTCTTCCTTGCCCTTTTTGAAGACTGGAGTGATACTGGCTTTCTTCCAGGCCTCAGGCACCTCTCCTGTTCTCCAGGACCTTTCCAAGATGATGGAGAGTGGCCTAGCGATAACATCCGCCAGCTCCCTCAAGCACTCGTGGGTGCATCCCATCAGGACCCATGGCCTTGTGGATGTCAACTTTGGACAAATGATCTCTAACCCCATCCTTGTCCACCAAGGAAAAGTCTTCCTTTCTCCAGACTTAAATCATACTTCCTTGCAGACAAGAGAGAAAAACAGATTTTCTAGTGTCCCTTGCAAAACTATTAGTTAATAACCTTGAGTTAGTATCATTATGAGTTCACTCACAGTTTTTTTTTTTTTCCCCCCTAACCTTCATTATGGTGTAGCAGGGAGAGATCAGGTTTTAAGAACTTTCACACTAACCCTGTCCTTGTCGTTGGTTTCCAGGCAGCCTGAAGGCAAATCATTTGAAATCTTCGGTTTCAAAATGAGTATCCGTCTCATAGCCAGGGAAGTGATGTGCCATTGGTGTAGAGTATGTTTTGGTGTTCACTTTTCACTTTTATATACAAATATTAATAGGACCCTTGGATTTTTTTTTATTAAAAGTAGAAAATGTAATACTTCATTTTAACTATTTCGCTTGCTCCCATGTACTTCATATGCATTAACATATGCATGCATCTTTTTAAAACTCCTTGAACTGTTTCAGATGACATTTCATGGTATTACTGGAACAAACTGATTGAAGGGATTATTTTTCTGTGGTAGCTTTCACAGCACTAGTTATTGAAACTTGGTACTGTTTCTTCTCATTATAAAAACACAATCCATTCAAAGGAAGAGATAATCCACAGGAGTTGATGAGAAACAACAGTGTTTGACAGTCACAGTGATTCCTAGGTGCTCAAAAACTGTAAATGTAACTTCAAATTCTGGCCTAGATGAAGCAAGATTTTGGCTTTATTTTTAACTCACCTTTTTGGTCACATAAAATAGCATTGCAATGATAGATTTGTTATGGCTGTCCAGGATGAATTCATTTTAAGCACAGCCCTTGCCCTGCCTTTTCCTTCATCTCCTTCCCTCCCCCCCCAAAAAAAAAAAAAAAAACTGAAAAAGGATTAAGGCATAGAGGAAATAAATTTATGAGAAATTCGGTTAGGTAGATCTTGTGTTTGCATCCTACACTTTAGCTGGGATTTAACTGCAGCTATTGAAATACGTTACAAATTAGGCCCACCTTTCTGTCAGTAAAATCCTGCCCCTGCCCCTCCTGAGGCCCAAAGAACTTCAATCACTCACTTGATCAAGGCCAAGATTTTATCTCATGTCTGTTTTAGTCAGAACATCTCTTCAGGATCAAAGGGAAAAAAAGATCTTAAAGCAGCAATATTAAATATCAGTGTTTCACTGTGGCAATGGTGCTGACTGTGCTTTTTGAGCCTGACAGACTTGTTGCTGTGCTCTTCACTTCTTCCTCTCTAAATCAATTTGAGAAAAAGGGAATCAGCACATCAGTCTACATGCATGCATATCTTACCTGAAGAGTCTACCATCCTCTGCCAGAACCGGAAGAGGTCTAACTTTTCAGATTGCTTTATCAGGACCTATATCCCTATATCTCTTTTCTGCTTCACCCGTAATGATCTATTTTCAATAGATCTTCTGATTTTTGTATATTCTTTTACCTTTTGTATCATATGAGAGATAGGGAGCAATGTTCAAAACCTTGCAGAGAAATAGATTATCTTGAACCATTTATCTAATATGCTTTTTCCTGTCAAATGATAAGCTAAAACAATCCAAGTCTCACTAGCTTTTCAGTAAAAGCAATAATCAAATTAGAAAAATCTAAAATGTTGTTCTGCTTCCTCAAAATTACTGAAAACATTGTGGTAGAACACTAAAACAGTCATGAGATCATGCTCTGGAGACCTATAACCAAAGCACTGTCAGAAGGTCACTATCGACCAGCAAAGACACAAAAATTCAAACTACTGGAGAAGAACATCAGCCGCATATTGGTGGGACTGTTTTACCATACTATTAGTCGTAAAGATACCAAGCAGCAGGAGTGTAAGCCCCGAGAGCATCCACTGAAGTTCAAGAGTAACATACTCTCTTTTTTCCATATACCATTAACTTAAATTGCCAGATATGTCTTTTCACTCTTGACAACACTTACCTTGCAACACCATGCACTGTAGAGTTTGAGGCTCCCACCTCTGACGGTGTGATTTTCTTGAGCATCTGATCTACAAACTGAAGAAGTGTTGTACTCTAAAGATCCAAAAATTTTATAAAATTATTTAAAAATTAACGTAAAGGCGCAATGAAGGTGGAATATGTATGGCCTAAGTAGGGTCTCACTTTTGTTTATGTTAATAAGTCATGGTCATACACCAACACCACAGTGGGCTGAGATGCTCAATGCAGCTGTCGGGAGATGGACAATCTCCCCTGCCTCCTGTCTCCCTCCTCCCTGCCTCTGAAGGGAAGACATGTGAAATTCAGCCTGAGCACATTACAAGATAGGAAAGACCACATTTGCACATTTCTCAATAGCAGACAAAAAGGAATACAAATTTCTATCTTCTCTTCTGCACAATGTGTAAATGCACACAGACCTATGTGCACATTTAGGTTCTGATTTCATACTAAAGAAACCTACTGGCCGTCCAGCCACTTGATGTCATCCTGTGGCCTGCATGTTACAGAAAATACTATCTTAATGATTTCATTTGGCCTTGAAAACATGTATCCAACAAATCTTCAACTAAAATGGGCACAGACTGAAGACCTAAATAAAACTTAACCCTTTCACAAACCAATTAACCTACATAATGAAAGCTTTGAAAATCAGTTATGAAGAGAATTTTCTAGTATTAATACTGTGAAAATGGAATTACTGTCCACTATTTAGTTCAAGTAGCATACATAATGTTCTGGGTTTTTTAATTCTCTTACTCATTACAAACTGGATTTAGGTGCAGTGCTTTGTATTGAGCTGTAATTCATAACTGAAAATGGCAGTAATTATATGCTCATACAGGAATTAGTATAAGGTAGCGTTTTCCACTTTCATTTTAAAATAAATCCCTCTGAGTATTTCATCTGGATTTCAACCACTCTCTGGGTTTGCAGAGATATAAACCTTCTATTTGGGTAATAATTCTGACATGAACAGTAAGGCTTTTTTCACCTAATAAGGGCACTGAGAGACTTAATTTTTATTAGGGAGAGCACATGGTTAGTCCAAAACAAATACACAAAGCTGGGTAAAGGTTACAAAAGCTCTCCCCAGGTCTTGAATGTCCACCCAGGACCCAATGATCTTGGGTCTGTACTTTCTAGAAAAACCGTCAGTGACACACAACTGCAACTCCGCAGGGAATGGCAGTGATAACTAACATGGTAGCTAAGCACAGTATTGGCTAACATTCCTCTTTGCAGCTCAGAGGAAGCCATAAAATGTAAAGATCAACTTACCACCGTTCTGTGCCAGGGCTTGCATTGTGTAACAGGATATGGTAATGTATAATAAAGTGCCTGTGTAATTACCTGTCAGCCCCAGTACTTTGCTCTGATAATACAGTTTGGTAGAGAGGACTGTTCTCTAGAAAGTATAGGCAGATTTACACCTTTTCATATAAACTCTGCACTACTCTCTACACAGTAGGTGTACGGTGTCTGAAGGAATAGGAAAGAGAGGGAGGAAAGAGGAAAGAGAAACTGATAGATGGAATGGCTAGAACCCGAAGTGCTGGTGGGAAATTGAGGATTATCCAGTAAGGTAGTCTATCTATGAGCACAGGAGTACTAGCAAGGGAAAAGATTTTCTGTTGAGTTTACAGAAGTTAAAACCACAAGCTTCATACTACGGTATTCATTTAAGTGAGGGCAATTCTGTGTTTGCTGGGACTGGTGCCTTGAAGGCACAAGGGCCTGTGTGTGAACCTGATTTGCTATCTCAGGGGTCACAAAAGGGAGCTAATAGAGAATGACAGCCTTTTAAGTGATTTAGCACCAAGGCAAAGCAAAACATTTCCACTATGGCTGCTGGCTCACTGTCCACGCTTGTGCTTCAACTGCTGCCAACATCCACTCGCTGGCTCCACGAGTCAAATCTCCTTCTGCCACCAGCAATTCAAATACGGTAATTACAGGATGCCACTGAAACTGAGAGAAGGATGATTCTGCACTGCCCACATGGCAGCTGGAATACAAAACCTTTGGACGGTGTGATGACAACAGTATTTCTAGCTTTTGCACTGTAACAATACGGGCAACACAGTAAATCTGAAGGTTCAATGAGACATAGCTTCTGTGGCACTCTGCCTTTTCTACGGACTTGCAAGAACCGATACCACACAACAGGGACACTTTTATTAAATCCACTGATTTTGCAGCACTGGTATTTGAAAGGACAGAAGTAATTAGCAAATAAAAATGCAGTGTATGAAGATAGCCACCAGATGGTAGCAATCACAGAGCATGGGTATCTTTTTAATTTCTCAATTACATGTGCTTTCCTGAAACCATTAACACTTAATACATCACATCCATTTATACTTGAGAACTCAACAGGATGATCTGTAAAAATACTACATCATTTGTGAGAAAATTGCTCAAACCCTGCCACACCAAAAACACCAGCGAAAAGCATCTTCCATGGTCACTCTGCTCGTGTTAGCAGAACACACCCCTTATGTCCACTCTGACAAACAGGTGATGTTTATACATCAGAGAAACAAGATGTTCGCAAAACGCAGCAATATGATTGACTGCTGTATTCAGTCAACTGCTTGTTGTATTGTTAGATTTAATATAGGGTCAAAAAATCTCCAGTATTTACTGAAGTCTTTTGCCTGGGAGTCTTTGCGTAAAGGTTGGAAGAGTGAACAGTGACCAGTGGCAGAACTTCTCTGAGGACATTCACCCACTACTCTGGCAATATCATCTGCTCACCACAGCAACAGTGAGACACTGGCCTCTAGACTTTCTAGGCAAACATGTAAAAATATGCTCTGTCTCCTAGAAAACTAAATGCACAAAATCTAATAAATTATTGTAGTTTGTTATACTCTAGCGACTGTGACTTAAAAGCTATAAGGGAAGGATCTTTCCTTACAATTATAATTTCCCTGAGTAGCAAATCAAAGTAACTTTTAGGAAACCCAGGCTTCCAAAACTGAGTGTATGTATAAGGGAGAGAGCATCAGGCCTTTTTGGAGGTTCCTTGGGCCTGTGTTCCTAGGTGAAGCTCAAAAGCTTACATCTGCATGAATTATTGCCAAACTAGGTCAGGTGACAAAACCCAAAACCAGCACTCCAGTGCCATACCATCACTGCTTTACAAATCACTGTTATTTTGTTTCTAGAGCTTCCTTGTTTAGGAACTGAGACACTGGCAAGACAGAAGATGATAGATTCTGAACAATTCATGTCTCCGCCAGTTCTGCACAAGGATGGCCATGCTACTTTGCCTAAGTGATGCATGCTTCTGAAACACTGATGTTTTGTATCAGAATCATGAGATGTCATTTGGGATCACCACAGTTTGTATGCAAAGTATGTAAAACCAGCAGTTTTGGTTTCTGTACCTGGCAGTAAATTGCTGTAAGCTGGCTAACTCCAAGTCCTTCTTGGTCCTGATGCTCTCTTGGGCCTTATCTCCTCCTCTTCCCTTGATATAGCAGTAGCAGCTGGTAGCACTATGGTGGAATTATATATCCCCCCGACAAGATCTCATCAGTGCCTCCAGATTAAATATGCTCTGTCTGGATTCCTTTATTGATTTATGAATAGTCAGGGTAGTAGTGGAAGTAGCAAAGACATTGACTCTATTATAAATAATCCTTTGCTCCTGCTTCTACCACCTCCTTTGTCATGTCAGAAATAAAGGCACATCTGCACCTGTTGTCTCCTCTTCACCAGATTTTTCTGCCACAGGGGCTACAGTTTCCAGTGAGAAGTGCTACTAAGTTTAATACTGTGTTCCATCTTTCCTTCAGAAGATTAGATGATTTCATCAGGACAAGTGATACAGAAAGCAGCAGTGGTGGGAAGAAAAATACTAAGAGTGATGGGATGGAATTTGCATAGGAAACAGCGGGCAAAGGACTAGTTGGAGCAGCAATGACGAAGATATCAAGCGTGGTGCAGAGATGTGGTCCCACTGATGTATCTTGGAAGAGGAAGCAGCACTACAGTTGAAACATAACTATGTGTAGGGGCTCTGCTATCTTTTGCCTGCCCATAGCATGCTAAAGCTAACTCCTGAAATGATTTTCAGGAGCTTTTGCACAGCCATAGTCTCCTTTAGGTCTACTGGTAAACGGCACATGAGCAGCATTCATAAGCTGGCTGCCCTACAGCACAGAGATTGCACAGGTCCCAGAACAGGGCCTCATCAGATCTAGAGGCCATTCACTGCACAACCTCAATTAGCTCTTTATGGCCAACCCCTGTGGACGTGCAGTCAGAGCTGGCCCTGATCCAACATCTACAGTCTTTACAGACTTGAAGGCTCTAAAAATAGCGCAATCAAATACACTCAAAATCAGAATGTGACAGCCAGCTGGAACATAGCTCAGCACAGGCTGTCTCATCCAGTACCTGAGGAGCAGTAAAGCGGGGACTAATTGCATTGATCATTTATTTTCCCTGATTGCACGAACATAACCTTTAAGTCTGGGATCAGCTGCAAGTATAAGTGATTAGAGACTTGAGAATCACATCTCAGGCTTGTGCCTGCCCCACAATACTCCAGGACATAAGGAGAATGCAAACACGTCACTTTTTCTGTAACAGCTTCTCAGCAGTGATCTGAGTCTGCAGACCCTGTGTTGGGCATGATCTGTGTGCTGCTCTCCTCATTAATATTATTCTCCTATCACACAAAGAAGGAATATTCCAAAGTCTTCCAACAAAACAATTTAGCAGAAAAACAAAAAAAAATTAAAGGATATAACCATTTACTACCTAGACCTGCAACTCTGCCTCTCTCCTACACCTGCTTTCCAAATCGTTGCCATTTCAGGTCGGAAGGAGGATCCAGGCCATCTACATTCAACTTAAATCACCCCCCTCTCTCCAAATAAAGCAGCCCCTGAAGCAATTGGAAGAATAGTGTAGCAGCCTCTTCTGTGAACCTCAGTTTCTCTTCTCTGATTTATGCCACATCCCTTACTCCTGCCACATTTCAGGCTCTAGCATTTTTTTTCAGAAACACGTAGCCTCTTACTTTAAATTATGCAATCTCTTAAGGAAACACAGAGAGCGACTTGCACCCTCATTAGAAAGAATTTGTAACTGACAGCTGTGACAGTCATTTACACGTAGCCCTATACATGCTGCTCTGGCAATGCACAAGGCCCTTAACAGCCAAGGGAAGCATAAATTATATCTGCTGAGGGGCAATACATGTTTTACAAGGCATATCAAAAGAGGCTAAAGGCAAGAGCTCTTGCATATTGTTTCCAGTTGTGATACTGTTTCCATAGGACCTTGGGAGATCCAACTCTATACTTAAGTTTCCATACATGTATTTGTTCTTTACAGTGCCTCTAATGCTTTTTAGCTGGTGAGGTCAGTAACTGACCAGTGCGCATATGTGTACCACGCACATAACACAACTGAAGTTTTAGAAAACAGTATCAAGCAAAACAAGTACCTTATCAAGATAACACTAACAAGACAGGAACGTTTACTTGCAATGCACTGTGAAACAAACAAACAAACATGTATTTTAAAAGTAAAAGTAAAACCCTTCAAAAGTTCTTGCAACTTTCTTTTATACTGCTTTGTTTGTGCTCACAGCCCGAGTTGTCACGTGCTTGCCTTTGTGAGCCTGGGGATAGGTGGTAAAATCCCCACTGCGGGCTTTAAACAGGTGGATGAATGCAGAACACCATCATTGTCAAGCATTACTAAAAAAACTATTGACACAAAACACAGATAAGGGCTTGTTCTCATTTGCTTTCCCCCCGCTAACTTCTCAAAAGAGTCTTAAAATAATTTAACATGTTTTAGCTCATCCATGAATTTTAAGCATCAGAAATAATGACAGCCTAAGCTGACCTCCTTGGCATTAAGCAATCCTTATTTTGTCCTAGGAAATCTTCAAAGATCTCAAGAAAGCTTGTATTTCCTACAAATTACAGACAGTGAACCATTATGATAGTGCTACCACTGAAACACATGCACTATCAGTGTTGTTTCCTTTTGTTTTATAGGCATTTGTTCTAAGATCTGCCTATGCTTTAACCCATGTTACAAATTCTACTCCAGCAGCGTGATGTGGTCTAAATAAAAACGACTTCACCTTGTGAGTGCATTACTATGTGCAGGAGGAAGTATAGAGTCTGTGTTATCATTCTGCAGACCACTTTATGGGGGAACAACAGGTGTCCAGTTTAACAATGCCATTAGGCTTGTGACACAGTCTCCAGGAGCTGTTAGAATCTAAAGCACAGTCTTGCCTTTGTACCACATTAAAGCATATTCTTTTTAAAGGAATCATTTACATAGCAAACTTCTGCTATCCTCCTTCAGCTGACACCCTTTTGCACAATATTTTTCAGAGGCTGTGCTTTCTCCCACTAGTACATGTCTGGGGAATCAAGCTACATGCCTTTTCAAACCAAAATTTTATAGCTTTTACCAGACAATAGCCATGAAACTCAGTGAATAGTTATCTTCCTCAAGTCAGAAGAAATCCATTTCATGCTTTATAGTTCTAATCCAACGTTCACCAGCGCCTGTGGGCTTTCATTGCCTTTGATAGGTTTCAGATCAGGTCTTTAAAGAAGTAACATGAAGCCGTACACCTCCACCTAGCTGCAAGCCTCTGGGTCATGATACTATAAAGCTGTGCAAAGCACAGTCCAGCTGAGGTTTTCACTCAGCTCTTTTCCACACCTGCTTATGCTTCTGAGAAGAATCCCTTTTTAGCTTTAAATAAATCTGAAATCCTTACACAGCTCTCACCAAGTGGGGTTTCTGTGAGAATGACTAGAGGGTGCGTAGCTAAGGGAGCATTAGCCCTTTTTCCTCACATATTTTCATAAACACCATGCAGTGCTTCGTCCATGCTTGGTACCTCATCCATGCAGAAATGACTGTCCTCTTCTTCTGTTGTTTAACAGTCAAATGTATCTGCAGGGAATCACCTACTTGCATGATGAAGACAGAGAAAGTGCACAATTAGGCAACTACCAGCAGTGGAGACCTTTGAGCAGCTGGGAGAGAACAATCATGGGTGCTACAGGCACCCATAAAGAAGGGAGGCTTTGTGGAGAGGTAACACCTCTAAAGGCTAATCAAAACTGACAATCAAGCAAGTCAGAGATGTTGCTAACACTTAGGGATGGGAATGTGAGTTTGGCAGAGAGATCTTCTCCCTGATCCGGACTGAGGGAATCCTGTTGTAAAATAGGAGAGCTTGTTGGGTCAAAGGAGAAGGGGTAGCAAGAGGAGGGAGAAATACAGCTGGGAAATTCACCTCTAAAGCAAGGAAAGCTGAAAGAGGGGCTGTCTTCTCAGCACTTGCAAGTAAAAACTGCTTCATGACTGACAAAAGGAGACAGTGAGAGAAAAGGTGATTAAAAAACTCACAAGGCATTGTTTGGAAAGAAGGCAGAAGATAATGGAGAAATAAAGAAGCAAGGAATAAGAAAATATGAAGAGTGAGAGAAATGAAAGGACAGAAGAGGAAGAATAGACTTGAGTTCTTCAGTTTGGGTAGGATTCCACAGCACAGAGTACAACCTGTCTAAGTAAGTGAGCAGAGGTGGAACATACCTGCACTCAGCATCACATCCTACCCAGAGACATCTCACACAGGAGTTAACTGAGCCAAGCTTCCCAAACTGGGAATTATGTATCAACAGAAAGACATAATATTTGGTATATAAACAGTGACTGTTATTTTCTTGGAGCAACAAAGAAATATGTGCAGTTTGTTTGTCTGAAGGCTTAGATTTCCCTCGAGCTACTCCATTTCTGAGGAACAGTGAAATCTCTGGGAGTCTTTTTTCTGCTCTTTTTGTACAGCATGAGGAGGTTACGCTCCAGGCTCAATTTCAAGCTACTACCACAGTCCAGAGAATAATTAAAAATAATGATAACTTTTTAATGACATAAGGCACTTACAGTTTTATTTGCTTTGTCTGCTTCAGTCATTCCCATTTAAATTCACGACGTAGAACATGATATGCAGGATAAACAGAGACAATTATCGAATCCTTAAAAATTAAAGGGAGAATGTAGTCTGTCTTCTTGGGTTTTCCCTTTAATATCTTGAAAGTTCTGTAATTTGCTTCTCTCCAAACAGTTTGTAAAGGTTCCTTCCTCTTCACTATGCTTTTATACAATTTCCACTGCAGTCCCCTCAGATTGTGGAAAAACACATATGGTGTTTCTGACACTGGCAAAAAGGTATGTATTATGTTAGCATATACATAATAATGCTGTTTCTCAGAAAAAGTAGAAGTACATTGTAACAGGCAGAATACCAACTTCTGCAGAATACCAACTTCTGCATGCTAAAACTTAAATTGAAGCTCAGGGCCCAAGTCTGCAGTGCAGTATCCACACTAGTAAAAGCCAGTTTGGTGTGTGTGTGCGTGTGTTTCTTTAAAGCACCATAGGGCTAGTCCTGCTCCCACTCAAATGGGTGAATAAATTCTTACTGATTACAAAGTCAGGAGGAAAAATAATTCACACACCATCATCACCACGGTTTGCCACCTGTTTTGCCAATGTCAGTCAGTAGGTCAAAAACTAACTAGACATCAACACTTACTGACTGCACCCTCTTGTGGATGTAGGATGCTGGCTGATCCATGAAGACACGTTTGCACTGATGCTGCCCACGTTGCATCTGTTATTGGAAGTTAAAAACAGATCTTAGCTCAGTCCAGCCCTGTTTCATCCTGTTCCCATGTTAAAGCCCCCCGGTCATCTAGCCATGGATTTTGTTTCTGTTGGCTTCCAGGGAACACCTTGATGGCGAAAGCATGAGAACCAACTGAAACCAGCTGCCTAAATGTTCATCTGCTTGTGGAGGATCATAGGGAAGTGGATGCTATGGCAGTCTTCCGGTGCAAAGCATCCTCCCTCAAAATTATTCTTAATTCATGGTAGAAACCATAGTGTGTCTCATTCAAATTGTTCCTTGGAAATCTGAGGTTATATCTGAGAATTCAGAAGCTCTAAGGACGGCTTTAACTTTTCCTGAGTTAGGTAGGAAGGCCACTCAGTCCCATGAAACGGGCACTTTTCTTAGACACACACACACACACACACACACACACACACACACACACACAAACACAGAGGAAGGGTAAGATATGGAACAGTTACAAAGCCCAAAAGTACTCCGAAATTATGGGGGTGGGGCAGGGAGTAATATGGTTAGTGTTGCTTCGGTACAGATTCTCCAGTCTGCCGTTCAAGTGGGAGCAAAGATGGTCTGCTGTGGAAGACTCTCCAAGCACAATGGTCACATTGTGTGTATGCAAGCCATGAGCTGCAGCAATGTGTCTTAAAATACTTCAGTGCAGAGGTCTGAGTTAACAACAAGGTGACATTCAAGCACTATTGATTCGAAAATCCACTGCTTTGTTTAAATTAGGGCAAAATTGTTAACGTGGATCCAACTCCCACTGAAATCCAAGCCAAGATTCTCACTGAATTCAATGTCAGGAGCAACTAACAAGCTTTGAAGAATTACTCGACTTTGTGCACAAGGGCCAAACATAATACACCATGGATCTGAGCAAGTTCCCAAATGCCTACCGTAATTTTGTTTACCTTTTAGATATTTGTTACAGGTTTTTAACAGAAAAATACATATTTGGTTTAAATAAATGTAGCAGACAGAGTGTTCATTTTTGCTTTGACAAGCCTATTTTTCTATTTCCCAAGTATTCAGGCTTCGATTACCTGGAAATGATCCTGGTGTATATTATCTGAGTTCTCATATTCAGGAACCGTCTCTTGAAATTCAATCTGAATTATTTTCCTTCTTTTAATTCTTATTCTGTTGTTTCTGGCTAATCCCATATGTGCTATTCAGAGACATCCATAAATAAATATCAGTGGAGACTGCTCACCTTCAGAAGCGTGTACTTTAGAAATGGAAGAAGTCTCAAATGACGGCTGGGTTTTTCTCTCCTTCCTGAAATGCTGCATCTTGCATAATATCTCCCCATTGAAACATTTGTGTTGGATCAAAGAAATTGGCATAGGAAGGCAATTTTTGATCAAGAATACATAAGGGAGTATAAGTTTATGCAGAGGGGGACAAATATAAGATTTTTTGTGCCCTCCAGCAACAGATATTTTTGACTTTGATTTAGACAGTTGTTTGAAGTCCTCAGATACGCATCTGCCAGGAATTCTCTGTTCTGTTCTTGGTGATTCAGCATTTTCCTTCACAACATCTATTTGAGAACAACTGCTACTGATAGACTCATCAGAGAACAAGCTTTGGTTTTCACACACTGCAGTATCCCAGGAGTTAGATTTTACTGCTGACTGTACAACACAGAAGAGAGAGATGTGTGTTTGCTCCAAGATTAACCGGTACTTTCGCTGCTCATTTTTAATATTCGCGAGGGATGACAACAACTCGGATACCTAAAAAAATACAGGACATTTTCCATATTAGTGGCCCACTAATGTAGAAATAAACTCTGTGGATGACTTTCAAGGTTTTTTTTTAATTACTATTACTTATTTTTTTAAAAAACAGAAATTCTGATAAGAGTCACAGTTCAGTAGCCATTGATCTGCACAGAATACCAAAGAATCATCCGTGCCACAAAGATCACAGAATGGTTGAGGTTAAAAGGGACCTCTGGAGATCATCTACTTTAATGTCCTAGCTCAAGCACGGTCATCTAGAACACGTTGCACAGCATTATGTCCAGGTGGGTTTTGAATATCTCCAGGGAAGGAGACTCCACCACCTCTCTGGGCAACCTGTGTCAGTGCTCTGTCACCCGCACAGGAAAGAAGTTCCTGTGGTTCAGTTTGAGCCCGTTGCCTCTTGTCCTGTTGCTGGGCACCACGGAGAAGAGTCTGGCCTCGTCTTCTTGATACCCTCCCTTCAGCTGCTTGGACACATTCATGAGAATGTGTCCAATTCAGGTCCCTCTGAATGGCGGCACAGCCTTCTGGTGTGTCAGCCACTCCCCCAGTTTAATGTCATCAGCAAACTTGCTGAGGGTGCACTCTGTCCCTTCCTCCAGGTCATTGAGGAATATATTGAACAAGACTGGACCCAAGACTGACCCCTGGGGGACACCACTAGCCACAGGCCTCCAACTTGACTCTGCGCCATTCACCACAACCCTCTGAGCTTGGCCATTCAGCCGCTTCTCAATCCACTCCACTGTCCACTCACCCAACCCACACTTCCTGAGCTTGCCCAGGAGGATGTGATGGCAGATAGTATCAAAAGCCTTGCTCAAGTCCAGGGAGACAACATCCACTGCTCTCCCCTCATCTACCCAGCCAGTCATTCCATCACAGAAGGCTACCAGTTTGGTTAAGCATGATTTTCACTTGGTGAATCCGTGCTGACTACTCCTGATCACCTTCTTGTCTTCCATATGCTTAGTGATGACCTCCAGGAGGAGCTGTTCCATCACCTTTCCAGGGATGGAGGTGAGGCTGATAGGCCTGGAGTTCCCTGGGCCCTCCTCCTTGCCCTTTTTGAAGACTGGGGTGACATTGGCTTTCTTCCAGTCCTCAGGCACCTCTCCTGATCTCCAGGACCTTTCCAAGATGATGGAGAGTGGCCTAGCAATGATGTCTGCCAGCTCCCTCAGCACTCGTGGGTGCATCCCGTCGGGGCCCATGGCCTTGTGGATGTCAAGTTTGGCCAAAAGATCTCTAACCCGATCCTCCTCGACCAAGGGAGTCTTCCTTTCACCAGTCTTTCTTTCTTGTCCCCAGGGTCTGGGATTCCTGAGGACTGGCCTTAGCGGTGAAGACTGAAGCAAAGGCAGCATTCAATAACTCTGCCTTCTCTACATCCTTTGTTACCAGGGCACCCGCCCCATTCAGCAGCGGGCCCACATGTTCCCTAGTCTTCCTTTTGCTCTTGATGTATTTGAAGAAGCCTTTCTTGCTGTCCTTGACATCCCTTGCCAGATTTAATTCCAAATGGGCCTTAGCCTTCCTTGTCACATCCCTGCACACTCTGACAACGTGCCTATATTCCTCCCAAGTGGCCAGCAGGGAGTGACCCACAGCAATCATTTGTTGCTTCTTCCGCATATTTCTGCATGGCACGGGTCTATCAGGCCAGTTGCTTCCCTTGAAGCCATGTTCAGCTCCTCCTCAGCCTGGAGGGCGCTAAACCTGTTCCTCAGCTTCAAGTCTTCAGGAGGAGCAAGTGCCTTTCTCCTTCTATGAGAAGCAACCAGTTTCTAGCCTTCTTCAACAGTGTTATGCCGCATAGGGTCCTCTGGCAACTCCACTGCTGTGGTGGGTTGGGACTCCTGCAGCTGCACTGTCTCTGAGAACACCCCGTTGCTCGTCTTTTTGGATGCTATGCAGCCTACTGGCTTCCTCCTGTAACTCCTTTACCTGAGCACACAACTCATCAACCACAGCACATCTTCCGCAGGAGAGCTGACTGTCAGTGTGGGCCTCACGGAGAGGCCCTAGGCACTCCCTGCAGCCTGAGAGCTGCAGAGCTGCATCTGCTGTCAGAAGGTCTGTCTGGGTCCAAGCTTCAGACACAGCTGAAGCCGCAACTCCAGCAGCTACTGGCGAATGTGCTCTGCGGCATGTCACGACCATACCTGAGGAAGTGTACACTACTACAAGAAATGAAAGTGCCTTCTTGCCTTCTGGCACCCTTCTGCATGAACTGCTGCACAAACTGCTGCGTCTGTTCGCTGCGTTAGATCTTGCAATCTAAACCTAGGCTGGAAAGTAATGAAGGGCTAGAGATGAAAGTAACAGCATGATGATCATATAAGATATAGCGAACAGTGCCCCCAGCACTCCACAGTAAAGATAGCAATGACAGGCAAACCTTTGGATTGCCTTTGTACCATCACATAAAGATGTTTCTTTTCTGATGTTTGTGACAGATTGCAGATGTCAGCTGCTCCATGAAAAATTTCTAATTTTTCTACTATATGCCTTGATTAATAACATTGTCCAAAACGAGTTTAAAAATATAATTTGTCTGGAATAACGTGTAAGACTACTTGTATAAAACAGGTCATTAAGGCTGAGAAAGGGAACCTAACGAAGCTGTATCATTTTGTATCCCACATAGCTCATGTATTGACCCAGTGCCAGCCAAACCCTTACAAGAAGTTGTAAAGATGGTGACCTAAATGATGAGTAGGATGTGCTATCTGCTTCCTCTCATATAGTATTAGGACCAGATCCAAATAGTATTCATTAAAAGCCAGGTTATGCTAAAGGAAACTCAGATAAACTGAGCCTTTCTATATAGCCATAAACAGCATTTTTAGATTAGAAACTAATCAAAGCAGAATGCCTGGTTTTTGGATTGCAATTGAAAAAAAAAGTCATTATAGCTTATTCAGATAGTACTTTACAGTTTACGAACCAAAAAAACAAGAGAGCTGCTTCTATTAAGACCAGAGGCATTGAAGCGCAAAGAATCTAAGCAGAATAAGATACCCGGCTGTTACTGAGCTTCTGATTAAACATGCAGCACCACTGAGAAAGAAACAAAATAACTGTTCAATATTTACTACGCATAAGTAATTATTTTTCTCAGAACGGTGGTAAATGATAACAGGTGAAATACTATGCTCATAAATACTGAGCTTTTAAGGGTAAACTGCTGTAAGTTCTGATTCAAATTCTTTTTTGGCTATAAAAATCAGCCCAAATGTACCTGCAATTTGAAAATTCATTTGTATTTCCTTATTAAACGTTATTACATCAAAACGTAGAATTTTCTCACTCTGACAATGGCATTATACATACTGAAGAGGGTTTTGAACGAATAATCATTTGGTACTGTGTAAGCATCTAGCCAATCATGTGGCATCTAGCCATCATACGCACACACACGCGTGCACCCACACACAAAGGGATGAAAGGAGGTAGATGATACAAAAATCCTACAAACTAATTTTATACTATTAAAATACTCACTTTCCAACCAGAAAAGAACAATTGTTGCTTTTGCTCTGTATCTTCTGGTGGTTTATCACTCCTCGTTTGACCCATTGGACCTTCATTGTGTCGAAAAAAGAAAAGTAACTCTAATTAGTATATAAAAATGTGAAAATGTGAATTGATAAAGAAATAGGATTAAGAAGAAAAGATGAAGAGCGAAAACACAATGCCCTAAATTAAATGGAGAGTGAGTTGATCCCGTATTTCCCAGACAAGCTCATCAGAGCTAAATACGGTCCTTTTCTATTACATACCATAGTGCTTCGCCCACCCATTTAAAACCTTCTCAAAAAAGACACAATTTCTCACTTTCCTTGTGAGATGATTCCCAGGCCAAGGGACTTCAACACCAAGTTCATCATAAAATACTAAATTTTTTCCTTGGCTTCCTTCTTTTTTTTGTTTTTCCTTTTCCTGCCATAAACAAATCTCTTGCTCCTTTCCTGCCTCCGTGCTCTTGTAGTCAACCATTTTTCTCTTCTTCAGTTACATTTTGCCAAGATACACCAGGGCCTTCTAATGTCACGGCATGGGTTTTCCCAAATGCCCAATGTGTTGCTGGTGCGCTCCTCGAATACACCTTTCCCCCACCAAGAAGGCTGGGGGTGAGCAGAGGAGACCCCCAGGAGTTTCCTGCTCAAGGAGAGGGACTGCAGGATGCTGACAGCCCCGGGCGCTGCCGTGCACCACCCGCAAACCACTGCCCGCCCTGAGGGAACAGCGAGATGGAGTTCACTCGGAGAGGAGGAAAAGCCACCTCTGTAAGGGGCACCCCTGGTTGAGCCCTGCCACCCGGGGGGCCGGCAGGCCCAGCTCCTCCTGCGCTGCCCCCCGGGAGCCGCCCGGGGCCTCCGCCACGCCCCGCCTCCCTCACAGAGCCTGGGGCCACCAGGGGTGGGGCCGCAGGCAAGGGAGCGCCCCGACTGGTGCCCCCAAGGAGTAGGGCAGGGCCAGGGCATCAGGTAGCCAATAGCTGCTCGGGGTGCTGTGGGCAGGGGGCCTGGGGGGAGTGAGGAGCCGTTGGGGCAGTGGCCGGGGGAGGCCGCAGGGGGCAACGGCTGCCACGGGTGGCACGTTGGGTTGTCCCACGTCTCCGTGTCCTTCAGTCCTTCTTCTCTCAGTCCCCTCCAGCAGGAGGGAAGGGCGAGGCTCGCTCCCTCCTACACATCCAGCAGCAAAGGGAAAGCCTGCCTTAGGGGAACATGGTTCCTGGCTCCTCTTTAACGAATATCCCCAGATGCAAACACGGGTTGTGTTTACGGGAGTAACTCCCCAGGCTTCTGGGTTACAAAAAATGAACTTCAGTAAACGGCAGATGAGGTTGGCACGAGGATGGATACAACACGCAGTATTGTCAACTGACGTTTGGTATTTATTTGGCTAAATATGTTACCTGGCAGCCAGCCTCAGGCTAAAAATTCCCCATTTTCTGTATATTTTCACACTCCTCCCAACTCCTGCCCAAGAGGCCGGTTTCTTGAACTAAGAGGGCCACGCTCTGCATTGAGCTTCCTTTAAATAGTAAGTGACAGCACAGGCAAACTTCTTGAGCTAACGTGGCCAGAGGTATTAGCAAACCAGGACTGAAACCACAGCCCATGCAGCGCACCAAAGCGCCCTCAAATCAAAACTCAGCTCAGACGGGTTCCCACCGGAGCGCTATTTTCCAGAAAATGTTTTTCTAATTCACAGTATCTTAAGATTTGCATGTTTAGAAATTCATGTGGGCAATTCCTCTTCGTTACAACATATGGGCCTAATTATACATAGCACTGTTCTAATTAGCTTAACTAATGCCCTGGGAGCACAAATTGTAGTAACATGCACGATGACATGTGTAGATCCACCACGAGCAATCTTCTTTGAAAGGTTCAAAACCTGCAGCATGCAACTATCACTCTGAATCTTTTTGTATTACTTTACAGTTCTGCTGTGGGCCATGTCCATCAAATGAGAAAGGTAAAATCTTTGTTAAGTGTTTAACAGCTTAGATTTCAGAGTTATAAGATCACTTTAACTTTCCAAATTATTTGTAGAGGCTAGAGGTTCTTTATGAAAAGAGTACCTCCCAAGAGTAAAAGGTACCTCCCAATCTCCTTGCAGCAGATATTTCAGAGTCCGTAGGACACAGACAGATGCTCTCTAGCTCATCCTGATATGGTGATTTAAGAAACCCACGCTCGATATATAGCTGTTTATCACTCCTGGAGCTATCTGCATTTCAGCAAAAGACAGCTGCCTCTCCTGAAGCAACTGAATGCACAACGTAACATTAACTCACCCTCATTACTTGAGGTGCAGGCACTCACGAAATTTCTGAATCTGCTCTAGTAGCAGCAGTCTCAAACAGCAGGGACAAGTAGACAAGAACTTCTCAAAACCATTTCAGCAGCATTTGCCAGAGTCTGTTTGGTGATATCTCAGTTCCTAGCTTTAACAGTAAAGGCAAAATTTTGGGAAATATATCTCAAGGGAAAGCAATGCAATTTCTCTTTTCAATAAAATTTCCAAACAGCAGTTTTTTATTACTATTTACACTCAAGTTTAGAATATTTTCAATATTGAATTCACTGAAAATCCACTAGAAAGGAAACTTTGACATTACACTTCAACCAGATTTGATTCGCAGAACAGGACTGCAGTCTACAAATCTCTTATGAAAACGGAGGATGGCAGCTTCCCGGAGGGACTGGTTCCCATTCTTATCACCTGTGTCCTTCAGAGGATCTGGCATCAGTAAATTCATCAACACTTTGCCTTTCCTCTTCATTCAAATGCTTGTTTGCCTTTAAGCTTCTTATGTGAAAGTAGTACAAGGCAGAAAAAGTATAATTAACAGCAAAACAATACAATTTAAACACAGTTTTGCCACATTTCATACAATTATTTAGCGTTGAATCAAAAAGAACACTGTGATTAGGTATGTCAGGTTTATGTGAACAAATCACCATGAACTAATGAAAGATTAACACAGATGTCTGCAAAAGCAACTGGCTGGCTGGAAATCCTCTGTGTGAAATGAATTCTACTACTCAGG
Source organism: Struthio camelus (assembly GCF_040807025.1). Taxonomy (NCBI): domain Eukaryota; kingdom Metazoa; phylum Chordata; class Aves; order Struthioniformes; family Struthionidae; genus Struthio; species Struthio camelus. The sequence goes on from NC_090982.1 coordinate 31,980,862, forward strand.
GCTCTTTCAAATTTTTTGAGGCTGGATCATTATTTCATTAGTTAATGGGTGGAATTATTTCTGCTATCTAGACTTAGTTTCAGTAAGCTATAGAAGGAAATCAGCATTAAATCATAGGCAAAATCCTTATGTAATTAGCAAAAAACCCAGGTAAGTAAGGTGTAACAGATGAGGGTACTTCTGCTATGAACAGACATTACACAGTCTGATTAGATTCTTCACCCCAGTGGATCATTCCAACAACGAACTGCCGTTATCCCAGAGGTTAAAGCTAGCAATCAGAATAAATCTGCAATAATTTGGAGTCATATACAGCAGTAACGAACTACATTAGCACACTACTAGCACATAAAGGACTGCCCCACTCCCCCTAAAAAAAAAAAAAAAAAAAACTTTAACAGTAAAAAGCATTGTCCTTGACCACAGTTGGTTAGCAAGCTATGCTCTACTTATCTATTACTCTGCATCAGATGGTCTAAAGTGACTTGGCTTTCTCTATTTCTACAGCCATCTGCCTCTCTTCAAGAACAGGTAGAAAGCACAGAAAGAAATACATAAAAGGACAGACAGAACAACTTCACAACAGCTACCTTCACTATAAGCAAAAGTACTTTAGTATACATGAAATACAATAGGAAACTTAGAGCATGGGTGCCAGCAGAGAAGCGATTCTTGTAGCGATTCTTGTTTTGCAATGGACGGACTGGAAACTTGCTGGCACCCTGTGGCAATAGGTGTTTTTCCCCATGAACTAGTACTTATGGTCGAGCCTATAAAGAGAATTAGGGGTTAGGAAAGTGCAGCTGGATATGGTCTAGGACTCCTGGGTTCCACAGTTTGGCTTGGGGAGAACAATTATTGTTTAAAACATATATGCTAAGAAATAGCTGCCAGAAGAGGACCATAAAAGATGAGGGTGAAGACCTTGCTTAAATTCAGCAGATACCTTCTAGTACTGCACTTCTACTTAAAAAAAAAATTAACATATTTAAGATAATTTCATATAAAAATTACTATTCTAGTGCTACTCAAACCCAAATGCCTACGGAATTCTGCTAACTACTTGCATTTTAGTTAAACAAACTGAAGCAACATTATCTCACATATCTTAAAAGTAGAAGTTATGAACAAAGCAGGGCAAATTGGTTATCTGAGAATTTACACTACACAGGAGATCACTTTATAGACAAAAAGGTGTACAGGCCATGACTAAATTTTATTTTTCAAGTAGTCATTTGAGTGCTCTTTTGGGATAAACACACACAGATGTGTACTTTGCCACATTAGACACCTATCAATTCTTCCGTCAGAAGGGACTGCAAAGTTTAGTTATTTATTTAAATACGGAGAAAAAAGATCATAGTAAGAAACAAACTGAAGCAACCAACAGGATCTAACTGTCAAAAAAATTATGTTTATTCAACATTAAATTTTACTGTCCTCCTACCTGCATATTATCTCTCATTTCAGAGCTCAAATTCATTCTGTCCCATCAACTGTTGTCAGAATGACTTGCATACTGAATTCTTCAGCATTTTCCTCAACAAGTCTTCCTACTTGAGCCACTCAAAGAGTGCTATGAAGGGGTGAATCAGGCACAGACTTGCTGCAATTAACGTTCACAAGCAGCAATTATTACAAATTCCGTAAGAATTCCGACAAAGAGATAGCTGTTGCATTTCCAGTCTCTTCACTAAATAAAATATTTTGCTCACTCCCCAGCACCATGAATATACAAGTTCATTGATGAAGTCTAGCATATTTAAAGCGTTACGCTTTCTGCCTATCATTCAGAATCTTCACGTAACAGGAAAAGGGAATTTAACTTAGAGGTGAAAAGATCGTATCTAAGGAAAAGACCCAAAATGTAGCATACACATGATACGCTAAGGCATACTGGTACCATCATATGGCACTGTTGTAGAACGGTCAGGATATTTCACTAATTCTCCCACTCAAATTGGCTAGCTGTGAAAAAAATGCTTTTATGTCCACAGCTACTTTGATCAGAATCATTTTCCCCTCACTGAAATGTACCAAAATAGATTTTTGGCATATGGAAGTTTTTGAGATAAGCATCTGCCTACTAGAATTTTACACCAAGAAAAGTGTATGGAGAAGTTTAATAACTTTAGGCATTAACTGCCTACCTTTTCAAGTAAGATGTGAAAATACATTTCTGTGCACAGTTACTTTAGTAAATAAATTTTCATAATACATTCCTAAACTAATCCAACATTTAATATTTGGAAATATTAAATATTTCACAAAAATATTAGTTTAGGCAACAATAATGTACCTCTTTGTGATTCCCAGAATATCTGATCTCCTCCATGCTTCCTTCCTACCCATCAACAGCACTTGTTTATTATTGTAAACAGAATAATTTTGAGAGGAGTACTCCATGTTTACCAACAAGCAATATTTATTATTATAACTGAGAACTCAACATACAGTATTGCACAAAATTATAACGGACCAATCAACAAAACAATGTTCCTATGTAACTGTTACCAGCACTTTCATAGTTTACTTTAACACATTGTGCGTTAAGTGTTTTAGTAAATTGACAACTCTTAGGAGATTATTTCAGGGAGTATGAAAGTGCAAACTTTTCTTCAAGGCATATACACAACACACATGAAGAGGAATGCTAAATATGCCAAAGGCCTAAAAAAAAAAAAAAACCAACCCCAAACCAAATTAAATGAATAAAACAACAGCACCCTCAGCAACCACCAGTGCTACATTCATAGTCTTAACTTCTAATAAGAAGCAAAGAAAAATAACTTGAAGAAATGCCCTCAACGTGGAGTGTTAGACATACCAGCTCAACTCTATCACAGTCACTAGATTTTTTGGCAAGATTGAAGGACTTACGGCATAAATTCACCTAGCCCCTGTATTACCAGTTCTTCCTGAATTACTGTATAAAATAAAGCAGTTGTGTACAAGAGTTGACTAATAAAAGAAAACCAGTGTTTTTACATCAATAGGTGATATAGTATACAATTCAAGTATTTAATATTAAACCATACCTGTGGAAATTCTAGCTTTCTATTCCTGTGTACCACGTAAGATATATCAAGAATGATTTTTCTGTTGTTCTTTCATTTTCAGTCTTCCCTCTTCACCTTTACCCCATGAACGACTCTCCAGACCGATGTGAACTCTGGATTTCCAACCACCTGTCTTAATACTCTATTCAATCCCATGTCACTGTCCTCCTGTCTTTGACTATAGTATCCTTGTCCCCGTTGTCCACTACTTTTTACTTCTACCTTTTGAGTTAACTGTTCAAATCAGATGCTCACAGACAAGTTTCTTCTACACAAGTGAGTAGCCTAGCTACATATCATCTTTGGACAATCAGGGAAACAGGAGGATAAAAGGATGGAAAGCTATTTCTGTCATACCAGCCAGTGAGGAGCCCAGGAGAGAGGTTTACTTGTCTGCCTGAGCACCAGTGGAATAAGTGCTGAAGACTGTTATCAGCTTGAAAACCACTGCTTTGGAAAAGGAAAATTCTTATTAAGAGAAAATAAGTAAGTTTAATTTCCAAATAAAAAAATGGCCTCCTGTAAATGTAATACTTTAACTTCTGTTAGGATTAATTTTAAATAAGTTTTAAATAGAAGCCTTTCTAAATTATAAATGGTTTTCCTGTTACCAAGTTATTAACAAGAGAGAAGTCAAACAGAAATTACCACAAGCAACAGCTTTGGTAAGCAAAAAACTCTGGTTCCTACACAGTTACTAAATAGAGTTCAAATTGTAACAAAGTTAGTAACAAACATGACTACAAAAAGCTAATGAAAATTACAAGATTCCTTCCTCTCTCAAATAATACCTTCATAGCTTCTGGTGCACAGATAGCACAGGAGAACACACATACTCGGCGAACACTGGGGATCAGTATTACCAATTTTGCAAGTTAAGTCAAGCAAGATGAAGAGAAACAACAGAAATGTGAGAAACAATGCCCATCTGTATTCTGCTTTAATACTTCTACATCTGAATTTATTTTAACTTTACGTTCTTGAAAACCACTTTTCAACTACATGAGGGACTGTGCCTTCAACAAGGCAAGGTACAGGATTGGATTAGCACATTCTGAACCACTGCTGAAACAGCATAGGAACTTTTCTGGACTTCTCTAGTCTTAAGGGAAAATAAACCACCAGAAAACCTATACATAGAAACATGAAAGCATCTGAAAACTAATAAAACAGAATATGCATCTACATAATCACAGTGAATTCTGAAGCTGAGGAGTGTGCGTCTGTGTATATGAATATCTATAAACACACAAACATATAAATGGCATTTCTTTTCAAATCAAAGCAGAATACATACGCAATATATTCTTGCAAATGGGTTTTGGATTGGGAAGTATGAGGGGAGTAGACAAAGAAAATGACAAAGGAAAAGCACAGTGAGATTTTATTTCCTTCATGTATGAAAATATAGAAATGCTACAGCACTTAGTGTTCTTACCTTCCGGATCCCAATTCATCACAAATTACAGCATAAATACATCAGTGCTGGAATTTAACACACAATTTACATTTTTGAAAATGAATTAACTTTATTTTCCTTAACGGCATCCACACTTTACACAGCCTAAGAACCTGAAGAAAACGCATTTGCTTTTGAAAGCCACATTCTCAGTAAGTGATTTGTGGTGTTCAAAGTCAAAGTAACAGTCCTGAGATTTCATATGTTAAAGCTTTCTCCACAGCCACACGTTCCTTTGATGTTTGGATTATTGAAGACAAATTCACTGGACAGTTTGTCTTCTACATAGTCCATTTCAGTTCCTAGAAGTGTCAGCTGTGCTTTCTTCTCAATAAACACTCTAACCCCTTGAAAACAACAACAACAACAAAATTACATACAGCCAAACTGGTCATCATTCACTTTGAACTTGTACTTCAACCAGTGATTAAAATGGAAGCTAAATGTCAAGTACATCAATACAACTTGATTTCATCAGCCTAAGATGGTGTGTGTACACATGCATGTATTTTCTGTATGGATTGAAAATCACGACACCTAGGCCAAAAGGTGTAGAACCTAGGAATTAAATTCACCTTTGATACTTGTTTTCCCATGCATTAATCAGTAACCTATTTCCTAGTGTTCTTAAAGTCTGCGTATCCAACGAAATGCCAAAAACCCTAAAAAATAAACTGTAGAACCTCCATCTCCAAGACTGTCCTTTGCTCTGCCAAAATTACTAGGTCTACATAAATTATTACTAGTATGCAGTCCTACACCAAGGCAAATCTGTGAACTTTCAAAGATATTATTACCTTTAAGGATTCAGAATTAATAATTCATCTCAGGAGCTAAAAAGAGCTCCCTTTTCTAAAGCATACAAAGTATCTACCGGCCTGGAAAGTTACTATGCTTTAAAACTGTACGTCTGATATGAAGCGGTTAGCATGAATGGACTGGTTTAGCTGACCACAGGCTAGGAAATAATGAAAATAAAAAATGGTATCAGTAGCAGCAACAAAAGAAATCATCAAGTTCCATGAACTACTTTTAGAAAGCTATTTCATCATAGAAACTGTGAGGAGAGAACATGTTACTAACACAGCTCAAGTCTGTGGGCAACCAAGTTGAACCTCCACAATTTTTGCTCAGCTTGGACTGTAATTGACAGGGAAGGACAAATATAACGGAAGACTTTACGGACCTGGTCCTTGAAGCAGAATCACGATTCTGTATCAAGCATCAGCACTTGCTATTTAAAAGTCATGAAAATCGGGCTGAGCACCAGCTACCTGAGCAGAGAGCTACACAAAAGTCAGAGTCTTCAGTCAAAAGCTGTCTTGAAGCAACCAAAATAAAACAGAAAGCACACAGGCACATCTGAAACATTGTCTGGCTCTGTAGCTTAAAGCCTCTATTACAACAGTGACAAAATCCTTTCCTCTCCCTGAAGATCCAAGCCAGGATTCACCTTCCAAAAAAGTATTTTCAAGGCCAGAGCAGCTCTGGAGTCCAGTCCTAGGAGCCAGCTAAGTTTTTTGAAGTTAGGACTAGAATGAAATTAGGCACCTGCAAAATTAGGTGGCATTTTTGATCTCATCCACCTCAGCTCAATTTAATTATTGGCTCAAGTTCCAACTATTTCTCTCTTTAAGAGAATAAAATTTATGAGTTGGTCACAGATACTTTCAAAGCAGCTGAAAGATGGGCTCTGCCAAGCAGCACAGCTTCTGTATGGAAGAAATTCTAAATCTTCGACTTTGCTACCAGATAAAAAACAATCTTCCTGGACCTAAACAGAGCAAAGTTCAATAATATCAAAAGAGCATAAAGAATTTCAGAATTTTTTTTAGAAAAGAAAGAGAGATCAAAAAGAAACTAAGACAAACATTTCTATGCCTCTAAAAATCTAAACCTGACAAAAAGATCACCAATACAGGTTTCTGTAAAAATTAGGACCATCTAAGGTACAGTTATTCAGTACTTCGACAACAGACCCATGATGGGATACTCAATGAACTTATCAGGTGGCAAGCTCAAATGTCAGTGTTAAAAAAAAAAAAGTTTTAAACACATTGCTTAATTAAAATTACAGAATTCATTGTCACGATTGCTTAATTAAAATTACAGAATTCATTGTCACGATGCCTATATCAAAAGCATAAAGAGATTAAAACTAAAATTTAAGTTAATGAAGGATAAGGCAAGTTACTGGAAAAGACGGACTGGAAAACACCTTTCAGAAAATCTTTATCTTGCTAAGGTTATTTTAGGCATGCTGGTAAAGTATTTCTCTAGATGTGCCTTGATTTATACTCTCTTTAAGTAGCTGCTAGTGGCACCTCCCAAGATAGGAATAATAGGCTAGACCGTCTATTCCGACCCAGCACACAGGCTCTTTTGTTGTTATCCTAGAGAATTCCAACTTAATCCAACATGGGCATGAAATGAGGTTTATCTTGGATCCAACTTTCATTTCCACTACAAATCTACAGATTTGAACTAACTAGTTACTTCTACATCTTCATAACAAAAACCAGGGTAACTGTTCCTATAACAGTATGCTAAGACTTCTGCATCTATAACTTGCTACTGAAAAGAAGTTCTAACCTGCCCCTTGGCAAACTTGTAATTAAGTTATTCTTCCCCACCACCACCACACAGTTGTGCTTTACCACATGAGAAACTCACCATCTTGAACTACTTCTTCATCAGAGTCTCCTTTGGATTTTGTATATTCTAATGTGTAAGAAAGTCCATTGCATCCTCTTGTACGAACACCTACTTTCACACCTACCTGATAATAAAACATTAATGATGTTTTAAATACCTTCTGGAACACCAAAATAGAAAGTATGCAAACAAGAAAATGCTGACATTTACTTTCCTCTGCCTCAAACTCAGTGCTAAAACAGAAGCTTAATGCATTAGAAGGTTACATTTTCCTCTTTTACAGACTGACTACCAGGGTAAAAGTTAGCACACAAATCGTAAGTATTAATTACTCATTTTATAACTCTTATATGGGTTGGTACTGCAAAAATCTGACTCTTCCATGCTACGTTTGTTCTATGTTATTGCACATTTTACATAAAAGCGACAGTACTGCAAGAATACATCAGCTGAGTTTACAGTTATACTTGTCATTACCACTTCTGCTGCTATTAATGTTAGTATAAATAAAATGATTATTAAGCCAGATGTTTGCTATTGCGGACAAAACGCTAAAGTGTGTATTAAAAAAAAGTTTTAAAGTAAAAAACTATCAGCACTTCTGTAGGTACTTAGTGGCATAAAAGTCAGGGTTAAATTTCAAAGACAGATGTATTTGTGACTTCAAATGAAAGTTTATTCAAATGCTAGGTCAGGCACTATTTTTAGATTAATGATAGTAACTTAATTACAAAGTTGTGATGACAAGCAAAGGGTGATTGCTAAATTTTCATGGAACTCCTGTAACGGCTACTGGAAAGCTTTCACTTCAATCCAAAGCTCTGAAAAAAATTACTTTGTTTGTGTTTTTCATTACTTTAAAATCCATCTTTTCTCCTTTTCTGGCAAGTATGTTTATTCATTTATTGTAGTTATCAGTGTTAAAGGTCAATCTAGTCAATATGTTTTAATTATTTGCAATTACCCAACATGATGTTGTACGATGGACAAAAAGAATATCTATGTAAGTGAAGAGCTGAGAAATGACTGTAGGGACACATGAACTATAACACTAAATTTTCCAGAAGTATGTGCAGCTCTGTCCAAACATGTATGCTTCACTACATAATTAGAGAGGAAAATTACAATAACCTCTGTAAAAGCATTATGATAAAAATATATCAATAGTTGTCATCAAGTAGGATCTCGGATAAACAGTATCTGTTCTCTTCTGCTTAAATAGCCTTCCCTACAAGAACAACTAGAAAAAATAGGTTAGAAAAAAAACCCACACAATTCTATAACAAGGGGATGACTGACCAGCTAAGCTGCAGGCTTAGGGCTTCCTTAGGATGGTTTAAAATGTTAAAAATAAGAGTCTAACCAGTTGCAATCATGCAAGAAGCAAGAGAAACGATAAGTCTTGCACAAAAGTTAAAAAAAGAAATAATCTTCCTGAAATAGTACTTGCTGTGAAGAAGAAACTTAATGCTTGTTTTTATGTTTAGGAAGGAAAACCATAAGTGTTCTTCCCAAGAAGAAAAGATGACAACAATCAGTTACTTGGTGAAAAACAGATTATTATTTAAAATAATCAATCTTGCCAGACAATGTATAAGAATTACATCTTTTTTCAGGGGTTATGAATCTGACATTATAATTACATATTTCACAGCTAGTTCCTTCAAGAACTTAATTACATCTTCAAATCAACAGCTGGAGATCTCTGGTCCTACGAGAAGTCACGACCTATGCCACGCTAAAACAATTAATCAAAATCTAGATTTGAAATAGATAAAATTGAAAAAATAATTTAAACTTCAACATGTTTCTAAAGTAACTGTACAGTGAAGCGTCATCACAGTCAGTCAGTCATTTTCTGGATTTCATTTTTATAAAGAACTAAAGTTTGATAGATAAGCAAGCTGATACATCCCCCTCCAAAAAAGGTACCGGCATCTCTGAGTTGTTCAGTACTTATTTCAAGCTAGTAGGTTAGCCAGAAATGCTTCATAAACATCAACAGTGCTAATACCTTACTACAATCTACAAAATGGCCCTGTTTGCACTTACATGTTCAGGTTTATCTTTAAGAAGCTGTTTTATCTTCTGAACAGCTGATGGGGTCTGAAAAACAGAAATGTATTCATCAACTGGAGTTTTTGTTTTTTTTAAATAATAGCCTCAAATATATTACATACTCTGTAATACATGCAAGTCACACACTGCAAACAGAGCAAAAAATTTTCGTTCCAACTTCATGCAATCAAGTTTTATCACAGTTTACACAGTTTTTTGTCTCCTGTCTGCAAAGTCCATTTACAGAACTAGCCATCTGTCACTGCAGACTAGCCTTTGTTCTACTTCAAACTGGTGTCTCATCTCAAGTTAATATACTCTTCTGTAAAAAAAAAAAAAAAAATAGCTGAATCTAATCTATGCAGAATATAGTAACTGTTTACTCCCCTCCCCACCCCTGCTGGCAGCAGGCAGTTCAAGAACTTCAGTCCTTAATAATCTTTTTTTGTTTTTTTCCTGCAAAAATTCAATTCCTGTAACTGAATTAAGTAATTCTGTTCTAGCCAAACTTCTGTCGCATAAGCGTTTCTGTGCTATAACGACTGTTATTTGTAACGTATATACCCCTCGTCTCTCTTCCCACTGACTTAGATGTGAGCTGGGACATTACAGCAGATAAACTCACAGCTCACGCAGATCTGCTTGCGGCAGAAACGCGAGACTACAGACATAGGGTACATACACACAAAGGCTTCCCTTACGCACAAGTTCCGGAGCTACTGAGAACTTGGACTAGACTTACTTGCTGCAGTAAGCCGGCTCAGAATACCTTTTCCAGTTAACAGCCCTAACGTCCGACTCCTAGGGAAGCCCCAGCGAGCAGGAGTGACCCATCCGGGCACGCCAGGGCAGCAGGCACACTCCGCCCGCCGGGGAGCGCGCAGCACCGCCCCCGCCCCGCGGGAGGCCCTCCGCCACACAGCCGCAGCGAGCGAGCGCCCCTCGCTCCTTAACGCAGGGAGACGGAAGGCCGCTGGGAAGGGCGTCCTGCGGACACCGCACTTCTCGCCCACGACGATAAACAGACCTCTCGGGGGTGACGGTGCAAAAAGCCGCCGCACGCCCAGCGCCGGCCCCGGCCGGCCCCGCGGCGGCCCAGACGCCCCCCGGAGCTCCCGGGCCCTTCCACTCCCCCTTACCCCTGCCCCCACCCGCCGCCAGCCCCGCTCGGCTCACGACGCTCCCCCCGAGGCGGCGCAGCGCAGCGCCGCCCGGGGCCGGAGAGCGCCGCGGTCGGGGCAGCCCCCCCCCCGCCGCCGCCGCCGCCCGGGCCCGTGGCGCAGCTCTAGCGCCCGCTGCTCGGGGGTGAAAGGAGAGCCCGGAGGGCCCCGCGCCCGCCGCCGCACTGACCAGGGTGAGGGCGGCGCGGGTGGCCTGCAGCTTCCTCTTGCTGACGGCGCGCACGGTGGCCCGCACCACCGACGAGGCCATGGCCCCCGCCCTCCCCCTCAGCCCCGTCCGCTCCCCTTCGCCATGGGCACGGCCCACGTGACGCCACGGCGCACGGCGCGGCCCCCTGCGCCCGCTCCGATTGGGCAGCAGCGCGTGATTGGCAGCCGGCGCGGGGCCCGCCCCCGGCCCGCCTCCCTCCCCCCTCCCCGACCCGCCGCGGCGGCAGCGCTGGCGGAGGGCCGCGGCCCGCGTGACGCAGGACACGCTCAGCGCCGCCCGCCATTGCCGCGCCGGCCGTTACGGCCCGCTGCCGGGCGGGGGGAAGGCGGTCGCCTTCTGCTTCAAACGGCGCAGGGCCGTCGCGCGGCGTAGGCGGGCGTGGCAGGCAGGCGCAGGGCTGCGCGCAGAGATAAGCGGGCGGGCGGCGCGGGGGAGGATCCCCCGTCGGCGTTGCGGTAGCAGCGTCAGGCAGTGGTTTCTAACGGTATTCCCGGCCGGCCCGCTACACTGCCGTTAGTAATCCTACAGGACCCTTTCTTGCAGAAGAGCCAGCGTCCGCGGAGGACGCGGACATTTATTACAGGTAACATGCATTTAAAAGCTGCGTAGCATAGAGCCATGCCGTTTTCAGCGTTGGCCCCTGAGGCAAAGCCCACCCACAAAACAGTTACGCTTCAGGCAGACTGCTCAGTAAAATACGTAAAAACAGGAAACTAACCTGTGTGCCAGGTTACAGTTGACAGATCGCACCTGGCTAACGCAGGCGCAGCGTGCGTGCACGTAACATTGCTTTTCCGCTCCGTCTGTTCTCTGCCCCTTCAAAATTTCTCTCCTTTTGCTCCCCTGCTGGATTTAGGCCCGGCCGTGCCTCGCTGACGGCTCTGGGGTCTCAGCCTTCAGGCTCTCTTTCCACGTCTCACATGTGCCTAAGGTGCATGGCAGAGGCATGCTGGTCAGGCCTGAGGGATGCTAAAAGCAGCTGGTACTGCTGCCAGTGCCACAGGGCTGGGCCAGCCCCCTGGGGACGCACCCTGACGACGGCTGGATACCCAGGAGGGACAGCAAGAGCCTTGGCAAAGGACAAGCAGTCCCACGCTTCAGACTGATGGCTATGCTGGCAGGAAAAAAAATGTCCATTTTCCACTTATACTGGCTCCCTTAAACCTGCCAGATAATACTTTAAACCTATACTTAGGTTTGTTACAGGTATTATTAGACCTATTTGCCTTTAAAGCACAAAGTCCTAATGCAAGCGATATGTCCACATCTTATTACTGGATGTTGCTTGGGTACCTGTTGCCTGCTTTGCCAGTTTTAAATAGCTTGATAGCAAAGAGGTTTTTTTTTTTTTTTTAAATACATAATTATGCCATTGCTCTTTATGACTGAGGCATCAAAGTTGTACTTCAAATATAAAATCGTAATAGCAAAATTTTTTTTAAAAGCTGCATTTTCTTTAGCTACATGAAGTATATACAACTGGTATGCATGTTCTCATCTAAAATACCCTGCTTTGGGGGGGGGGGGGTGAAGGGGCTTGTACCTACTATTAGCCTGAAGTTGATGTCAGTAAAAATAATGTAACTAACGCTTTATTCATGCTTCAGTCTACCAGGTAGGTGTAAAGAACTTTACCTTCTTGTATTTACTTAGGATACTTCCAATTATTACTCACTTTTCTGTTGAATGGCTCTCAGCATAAAAATGCTGAACGTGGAATACAAAAATGGCTTCAAAAAAAGTGTTGTTCATCTTTAGTAAATTACTAAATGAGGATAAAGGCAGAAATCAATATTAACACCTAAACAGTTCAAGTGAATAACACAAAAGATTATTGATAGCTTCATCACCACAGGAAAGAATATTTTCTTTCCCATTCTAAGTATCATTTATTGCCCAGAAGTTACTAGCAAAGATTTTTTTTGATGCAGCTTCTGCAGTTTCTATAAAAATTTGATCAGGTTTATAAAACAAATTCTTGTTAAAGACATTTAAGTAAAGTTTTAATAGATGACAAACTTTTTAAAATATATCTGTAAAGCAGCTATCACCAGAAGAATCTGAAGAGCTGGATTTGTGGTCTTTAAAATATGAAAATGGTAACATTTTAAAAGGAAGCAAGAATTAACAAAACCTAGTAGTTACCTAGTTTTCTAAGATTGCTAGGCTAGTTAAACTACATAGTTGACCTTGCTTGGTTTCATCTTAAACAACAATAGCTATTGCTGAAGTACAGTCAAAAGACACCTCAAATCTTATCTTGAAAATATAGCAACAAATTAAAAGCAAGTAGTAAATATTTTAACTGTTAAGTCTTTACCATTATGCAAAAATACTCATTCACATTATTGCAAATGAGAATACAGATACGGTCATCATTTGATGCTTGTTAGTCTCCAGATTAAAAACGAGCGAGTATGACCAAGGAGAAAAGGTAGAAGAAACAGCTATTGCAATGAAAATTTCATATTCCAGAATATCAAGACCCCAGTTTCCTTCTCTTCATGTCTGCTAGTGACTGGAAAGCTTCAAGAGAGAAAGACGGTTAACCGTGCTGCATACCTGAAATATAGAACTTCCTCCTCCTCCCTTTTTTCAGCACTGATAACTACTCATAGAGACTTTGGAAAAAGAGACATGAAGAGCATAGGGAATTGCTGTGAAACAAGACAATAACACCTTTTTTTTTAAAAAAAAAAAAAAAGGCAGCACCAGTGAACAGTACTATTGGCTGACTTACTGTCCAGCTGCATTATTTGAGGGACAGTATAGGGGTAGCATAGGTCTTGCTGCAGCCTCCCAAAGGCTGCTAAAAGGCAGAACAATTGTTCCAGAAAGACCCTTCAAAAGATTAATGCATCGCAGTAAATTGAGTGAAGATGCTGGGATTCTATGGCTAGCCATCTGACTTCCCTAAACGTAACACTTTCCAGAAGGTAACAAAAGGGATGAAATAGTAAGTGAGAAACTTGTAGTTGATTAAAAGAGACATAGTGATGCTGCAGTATTATGAGCATCTCAGGATTTTAACATGAAGGCTAAAGACATGCTAGCTTCTTGGTGGGTATTAAATGTCTGTTTATTACTAACATTTGTCAGAGAGCAATGTTAGGAGCCATCTGACTATATATTCTGCAGAAAGTGTTTGCTTTTTGATCTTCTAAATTATTAATATTTATTACTATTAGTCATAGCTTAATTGTAAACTATTGGAATTAGTTTACTACTACCAGTTTTGATACTGTTCTTTTTCAGGAAACTTTGTTTTAATACCGTGGTGTCTTTTCAGAATTGCTTTAAAATGTGGAAAGTTGCTCCCTTGAAAATATACTCACCTAAAGCAAGCAGGATCTTGGATATCAAGAATGCTATGAAGAACTGACTCACTTTTCTTCTATTTAAATTTTTAATCAGTCCCTCTCCTAAGATTTTACAATGAACTAAGCTTTAATAATCAGTATAGCAGATGAGTACGTCTCATCAGCTGTGTTTAGTCTGTGTTCCAGATCATTCTGTTATAAGTTATCACTGTGTTATTTAAATACTGTTTAGGCGACAAATGCATTTATTAGTTACTAGTTTAAGACTTTAATATATAACTCAAGTGTAAGGGGTTTATTTTAGGACTATGAGATAGTAACAATATAAAACTTGTAGTTGCATTAGGAAGTGGCAGCTTCAAAGTGAGAGGACTGGGAATCTGCAGAATTAGTTTTCATCCAAACGTCAGTTCAGAGATTTCATAGTTGAAAGCTTCAGAGGTAAACCACAAAATAACAGAAATGGAAGACGGTATGTGTAAATCTGATTGTTGTTGTTAAGACGTCTTCCATCTTTACGTGCTATGATGCTGTTATCCCTTACAGGTTTATACAGTTCATTCCCATCAGCAAAAATTGAATACATTTCTGAAGAGAGGGCCAAATAAGCCATTGCATACACAAGGCATGTCAGCATCTGCATCCTTTGGTTATGAATAAAAATTATAAGAAACAACTTATTTTTGAGCGAGAATATTGACTTATTTCTGTATGAAAAAAATGCTACAGAAGAAAACTGAAAATGTTTTCTGTTTGTTGCTGGCTAAGATTTTGCTTGAAAATATGGTGAGCAAAAAATACAAAAGCATTTTTTGGGGAAAGCTGCGCATCTAGAAATTTATAGATGGATGGTTACAGAGGGATGAAATGAAGAATAGGTGTTTGGATCCCAGTTCCCTAAAGCCTCCTTGAAAATTCTAGCTTTTATCTTTACTAGAAGTAGACAGTTAAGAAAAAAAAAATCAGTAAACAGGACATATTTCAAAGAGCAGAGATAGAATTCTAATAAGTTATAATTAATTCTGCATTTAAATCAAGAATACTAGCAACTATGTATAGTGTAAGAAGAAATTTAGAAACTTGTCTGAATTTTGATTTTTTTTTTTTATTTCAAAATCATAAATAACAGTGGTTTCCATTTTACCATGTAAATAATTCTTGCCTGAACAGGATAAGATGGTACATTACCAGCTGTGGCAGGACTTCGAGTAAGGTTCAAGTCGGTAACATTAATTAAGTTATTGGCTGGTAGAAGGATCCTCTTCACATTTTATGAAAATGGAAGTGCGTTTTCCCCAGTTGCCAAATATTTATTTTAATCCTTAAAGCAATTTTATCTGCGTCTTCAAGGCCATGAAAAAAGATTCTTAGCAGCAAACAGGACTGACCTGTCTCTTAGTCATTTTTTCCTGTACACAAGCGCAGCAGCAAATGAACTGTGATAAAATCATCGGGGGAGGGGGGGGAAGGAAGGAAGAAAACTAAATGGCACTGCTTGTCCACAGATATTTTTTTACATAGGTTACTTATGTCCACATTTTCAGTTCTCTACAGAAAAAAAAAGTTTGCAAACACAGCTGTAGCAGTCTACAAACATTTCAAACACTTTTACACAAGGATTCAGTAAACAATCAACATTAATAAATACTATTTCCTCCTTCAAAAATTAATTTTTGAAGAAAATAGATCATTTATTTGGCTTGCACACAATTCTAGTGCATTTTGAAAGGATCAGGTTGAACGATAAAACCTTGACAATGGTCCATTTTTAGTACCTGCCCTTATCTACATGTTTTACTT
The DNA here is from genome assembly GCF_040807025.1 of Struthio camelus. Lineage (NCBI taxonomy): Eukaryota > Metazoa > Chordata > Aves > Struthioniformes > Struthionidae > Struthio > Struthio camelus. The sequence continues at coordinate 31,996,605 of NC_090982.1, forward strand.
AGTAAACAAATACAAAACATCATGGCTTTCTATTAAAATGTTCAAACAATCTATTTACGAGCAGGGGTCCATGGTAGGAGATGATATTAAAATCCATAGTTTTTTGGACTAGCAATCTAAAATAAAAATACTCATGTCTCTTTATAAAGTTGAAGATCATTTATGCTGCTGTCCTGTGAATCCAGATGCTTTAGCCAAAGGTAGGGGGATGGCGGGGGGAACATTTTTAAATGAACGAACGGCCTATATTGCAATTTAACAGTGCTTCATACCCCTCATGATTCTTGCTGGGTCCTCTTCTGTGAGGCTTTTCCCTGAGTCATGTATTTATTGGAAAGGCTGCCTAGATTGGGGAGGGAGGGGAAAAAAAAGCATTACACTTAAAGAAAAAAAAAAAAGGACATAAAATAACTGCAACATTCAAACATCAGTCAGGAGAAAAACTGTCAAATTATGTTGAAAGCCAACACAAGTCAACTTTGTATTATGAGTTGCTTATGAACAGCAGGGGATATTAAAATATAAAAATAAATACTATAATTTTTGCAACTAAAACCTAATGACAAATCACTTTGTGTTTAAAGACCCCAACGTTAAGTTTTGAGAAGTTGTGAAAATAGAAAATACCCCCAAAACTGAGAATCTGAGATACTTAATTGCAGTTCAGTTTTCAGAAGTTTGTGAACACTGTTTATTTAACTCCCCCTTCAGGTGCACCAGTGAAATTTATGTGCAGGTTTGCAGAGTTCCATTCAAGACTCAAAGTAATTAAAAAAGCAGGTTTTTTTAAAATGTTCATTGCACCACTAAATGATTTAAGTGTGTAAAATTACTGTAAGCAAGCTGCATTTGCAACCATGCGTTTAACACAATACACACAATACATCTCTGATCTAGACACAGCACAAAGGCCTTTATGTCATGATCAGACTGCTGCTGTCAGTATAATTAACTTTCACACATGCTGGCAGTTCAGACAAAGGATGCGCTTCCATAGTCTCTCCTAAGTTAGCTGATCATGTGGATTTCTAGACGTTTACTCTGAGGAAGCCCCACAAGGAAGCGCTCCACATGTGGTCCCTGAAGAGAAACACAGAACCCCATGTATGCGAAAATACGAAGGAGAAGAGAGAGATGGATAAAAACCAACGCATCCATCTGCAAAATAAATCTATCAGAGTTTGCTAAAGAAAAAATGGCAGAGAGAACTGGCATGCCTTACAAGTTTCACTTCCAAAACAAAATCAAAAAAGCCTGCACACTTTTACAATTTAAAAAAAATTGGCTTCACTTCAGAATTGTCTGCTAACCTATCCGGACTGCTGTGTTCCACATATTGGGCAGAGGTCCCATACGGACTGATGAGCAATGCAGGTTAAAGAGACACACTTTTATATGGAATTTCTGAATTAAGACATACAAACCTGATTGGGGACTCAAAAACACTTTTCCTTTTTGTTTCTTTTTTTCTTCATGTATAACCAATCCCTATAAACGACATGTACACAGTGATGAGTAAAAATTGAATTATGGCATTCCACAAACAAAAGTAAAAGGGTGTTCTTAAAAGCTTATGTAAATGTATTGCTAATTACTTTATATGGGCTTTAGTACACTCAAAGAGAAAAAGATCTAGAAAAAGAGACATTTGATGTTTACCTGATTTAATCTACCAGCGTGTTTGGCAGCACTGGGTAAAGACGGGGATCCACACAACACTTCTGATTTTGAACTACCTGAAAGGGTTGTAATAAAACAGATTTACTGATTTGAAACTCAATTTCTCTCTCAGATACCATTGGATATAAAAATACCACAACATTTAAAATCTGCCTTCATCAGATAGAGAAGGTACGCCATTATTATTTTCATTAATTTTATAATACGGAAGCTTGGCACAATTAGGCAAGATCCATCTCACCTACAACTAAGCATCTAAGTTTGTAACTGACAATAATTTAAGCTCTGTATCTGCCTCTAGAATCAACCAAAGCAGACAGGGACCTTCAGAGAAAGACTGAAGATGATATTGGGATAGTGTGAATTGTCCACAGTCCTACATAAAATGTTTAGCACAGCAAGGAACAAAAATCAGATCCCTTAAGCCCTACTCAGCCAGAGAGAATACTTTGTGCGCAAAGCTAGACAGGAGAGGAAAAAAAAAAAAACCCACCCCACAGTAAGACTCCTCTTCCTCAAATTCAGACTTTCCCAAAATATAAATAATAGACAAAAACTCCTGCTCCAGAATTAATGATTTTTGGACACATGCACAGTCTCAGTACTACTCCCGTAGACTGAATGATATAAAATACAGCAGTGTCAGTGGCTCTAGAACAGTCAGACATATTTCCTTTCATCTTAGTAAACTGGTATCTTAGGAAATGGAATGTTTACAAGAAATGCTCACAGAGACTGGGTCAAAAATATAGAAATTCAGAAATTCTATAAATTTAGACTTGACTTACATTTTCGAAAGGTCAGCAACTAAATGCAATGTAGCTTGATTTTTTTAACCTTTTTTCCATCCAATACTTTTGGTGGTTTGATCAAATTGTAAATACTTGTGAGTATCTTGAACATTCTCAATATATTTGTACCATTTTCCTGCCACTTCCAGTATCTAGTTATAGCATACTCTTACGCCTTCTTACACTGCATATATTTGATATATAAGGAGAGTCTGTTTATCTAACCAGGACGGCATATTTTTGCTGGTAGAGAAGAGCTGCTCTAAAATTATGTTTATGCAAAGGATTCCTATTATTACCTGGCCTCCTAATTTATGTGTTTCTAGGTGTACCTAAAGAAAAACTGTAATACTATGTTCATTTGGAAGGCACCATTCACCATCTTATGAAGTCTCATTTTTCTCTTAGAGTGATCTTCACTTACAAGGCAGATGATAGTAGAGCTTTCTTACCTGAGGGACAACTTAGCTACTGTTTAGTAGTTCACTGTGGCTTACAAGTCTCTCGGTCAGGATCTGTGTTTGGGGACATTTTTGTAGGTTTTGAATTTAAGTAAAAGTCGAAGGTGCGGTCAGAGAAAAAATAAGACAGATTGCTGTGGAGAGTATTCCTCTGACAGCTAAGTTGCGTGGAATGTTTTTTATTCTATTTCATTCGCAATATTCTATTAGAGCAATTATACACTGTTAAAATTACTTGAGTATTTACGAGAGAAGTCCGTTTCAGGTGATAGGAAGAGCTACCGGCTAGCTTTTATTCCCGTGTACTTATGATCTACTGAAATGAAATTTGTAATTTGAAATGTTAGCAAACTATTATATGGTGAAGGCGATGGAAGCACTTTCAACCTATTTGAAACTGATACCCTTTCTATACAAGCATCTTAACCTGCTACCAGAAACCATGCCATATCTCTCAGGCTACAGCACTGTTCCGAAAAGTAGATGAGGATGAAGGGAAAACTGACCAGGTATGACTACGTTTTAAAATAAGTAACTTTGGATGACATGGCATAAAGGCAAAAACCTTATCCTTACTAGTCAACCCTATTAAATAAATTCAAAAAAAAAGTAAATTGTTTAAATTGCTCAATTATATCGGTTTCATACCTGTAGCTCCTTTATACTGTGGGCATTCTTTTTTAATGTGACCTTCTCTTCCACAGATAAAGCAACGTTTTTCTCTCAAGTCTCTGTCTTCCAGGCGCTTCCATTTCTCTGCTGATTGCCTTGGAGTCTTGTCTCTTCCAGTTTCTACTACTCCCCTTGCTAGTTTGCTCTTCTGAGGTGTACATTGCAGCAGCTTTCCCTCCTTGATTGAGCTCTCTCTCTCTGTTGTTTTATTCTGAATTTCTTTGTCCTCTTTGCTTCTTTTCTCTTTGTTTTCTGCGTGCCTTTGGCTTTTGATATCTTCATAATCATGTCGCCGCCTCAGTCTGCAGGAGAAGAAAAGGCAGCAGGGTTCATAGGCCTTACATCCATACGTGGAGGAAAAAAAGAAAAAAAGGTTGCATACAAGTGACATAATCCTCATGTATTTCTTCAGTGGGTTAAATAAACTGAATTAATGCATCCCTTCCTTTACTACAGCACTGTTTGGTAGAAGAGTGAATGTAATGTATCCTTAATGTAATTTTATAAATAGATTACAATGTAGCACTAAAATCTAATAATTACACTCAAGAAATATAAACAGATCTAGATGCTGGAGTAGCAAGAGACAAGCAGAAGAGAAGAAACACCAAGCAAAATGCTAACAAGCTATAAAAATGGGACTGTAGTTCATTTCTGTTTTGTACAGTTCCATCAGAAATCTTGATTCCTTCTACTAGTCTGAAACTTTGTATATTCACAGTATTTCTAAAAATCTTTCCTACTGGGAGAAGCTTATAACAGTCCACGTGTCTTAAAGATCCAGCAATGTGAACCCAGGTATTACTGCTGGACCAGTTTATTCCACCTCTTCATCCATTATCTGGAGAAGGAGACATCAGTGAAACCTCCAAGTTGAGGCTCTTTCAGTCAGTCACACACAGCACTATTGGCTAGCAACCTGAAAATAACCTCCAAAAAATGAGTGAATGAGTAAAAAGGTGGCAGACGAACTTCAGCGTAGATAAATGTAAAGTAATACATCCAGGGAAAAATAACCTAAACCATGGAAGCTGACAGTTAGAAATAAGGAAGGAGATCTTGAAATAATTTTAGAGAAATCTCAAAAATAAACAGATCAAACAGTAGCAGCTGAAAAAGTTAACAGGATATTGGTATCATCAGATAAAGTACTCGGAACAAAACAGAAAATATTTTGTTGCTCTATAAAAAACATGGTGTGCCTATACGTGAATATTGCATGTTGGTCTGGTTTCCATAATTTAAGAAGGAAGTAGCAGAGTTAGAGAAGGTACAGAGAAAAGCAGCTAAAACAATTAGGGAGCAATTGCCTTAGGAGGAGGTACTGAAAGACTCTTCACCTCACAGAAGGTGGTGGAAGGCGGGGGGGGACACAAGCATGGCTTACAAACTCACCAATGCAGAATTATTATTAATTGGATCCCACAACACTCTACCTATGGAACGCTCGATGAAGCTAAAGTGAATTTGGTTTAAAACAGATAAAGTACTGCTTTAAGCAGCAGTTAATGTACTTCTGGACCTGAATGCCATAGAAGATTGGTAAGGAAGGCAAGAGAAGCAGGTTCAAAAAAAAGATTAAATAAAATCAGGCACAACTCTGGCCCACAAGACCAGGGCAGGTAGGTGCTCATACAGCTACTGTGGATGCTGGGGGAATACAAGAGAAGAGACTGCAGAAAACAACCAATTAGCATGTCCTCCATAAATAGCATCTCCTATTGCGAGTGCTGGACAGAGGACTCAGCTAGATGGACCAGTGGTCTGACCCCAGAAGACATTTATGTTAGAAGCAAAATCCTATTCCCTTGTACTCTACTGTTGCCTAGAGCATAGCTGCATATGAAATGCACAGGGGTTTCACTCCAGAATGCAGTATTAAGTGTATTTAAAAGAGCAATTTAGACCGAGTGCATTTTCAGAACACCTTCAGAATTCTTTATTTTCAAACCATCATCAATTACTATACTTAAATTTGCTGAAGTTTAAAAGATTACTAAGGTAATGATCTCAGCAACATTAATTCAATTCCCTACAGTGCATCAAAAAGGCAACTTCAATCTTTCTATGCCAGCTTTTTAGCTGCTTAAGTTCAGGTGTTTTAATTACAATTTAAGATTTGTTTACAGACTGTAAACAAAGGTTAGATTTTCCATTCACCTTACAAATGAGCACAAAGGCTTCCATGATTTCCTCCTCTTAAGGTTTTTATTTGCTGGTTTGCACTGTCTTATAAACATGAAGTCTTTAAAGTGCTTCAAGTGTCTTTACTAGAAAAAAATCACTGGATCAGTTTTAAGTTTAGAACGTTTGCCATGTAAAGAGCAGGAATACCAGTTTAGCATTCATTTGCTACTGGAAGGTATTTACTGAATTTTGAATATTTGGTGACTGAGGATGAGAAGGCCTTGCTCTTGGCTATAGATACCGACACTGTTCCGATCTAAATGTGCTTGAAAAAAGTCATGCTGTCATGCCATAATTTTGCTTTTGGGCATGAATGGCATGATTCTGTGAATAGGACAAAAATTCATCTCTTGTTGGGAGCACCAGGGTTCTAGAAACAGCAGCTATTAAAGGAAAACATGTAGAAAGCTTTCATGAGTGCTGTTCGCAACACACAGCTATTCAGCTTTGCATTTAGATTCTCTTCAGTTACTGCTTTCCTACGTAAAGCCCAGAATCAGCATCTACCTCCTTAAGCTAAGTAGAGAGGATACCGGGTAAGTGTGTATGGTAGTCTTCTATGAAAAAGGTTCTGTTAAACACTAGAGAAGATGCTGGCAAGAAGTTAAGCGGCAATTCAACACTGACTAACAAGTTATGAACAGCCCCTTTTGCCCCCACTGCCAAAGCTGATACTGATACATATTCTTCTTAACAGTAAAGAAATCATTTGCAGTATCTACAATTTTTGCTTTAACATTACTATCCAAATATTTCTTTCAAACAAAGCTAAGGAAATGTTCCACACAGACCCCAAATACTCACTTTCTTCTCATTGGACAATCTTTCATGAAATGGCCAATTTTACCACAAATTCTGCAGCACCTATCATTCGGTGCCAATTCTCCTTCTGTCAGTACCTCTGGATCAAAGAAATACTCCTGAAAAAGAAATCATGCATTCAAAAAAACAAGTCCACGCACTTGGGAATCTAAGACAGATAAACGAGAGTTAAAATACACTTGAGTTATGGAAAAGAATAAACCTATGTGTGAAGCTGAGCTCCTGAAAGACCAGATGAGATAAATGGCCACCTCCACCTCTTCTCCACAGTTAGCTTATGGACCATCAGGTCTGCAAGCTGTTTAACTGCAGTTTTAAAAAAATGGTAAGCTGTTTTGATAGGGACTACAATTTATGTTAAGCCTGTACCATGAAGCCCTGACTTGACTAGTATGCTGCATGTTACCACTTTTCATGTGCAAACAAAACAAAAATAATATTCAGTAATAACTCTCATAGTGAAGATTTGTTAGAGTACTATTTAAATTTAAAAGAGCATAAAGAGAGTGCCCCCATACTCCCACAAGTGATACTTCATGTACCGTAAGAGCACGCCCATATACACACTGCCCTTTTAAAACTGTCATATCCTTTAAAGCAAGTTACCATTTTTGATGGATATTCTTTAGGAAATATTTTTATAGGGGTACCAAATACCCTCCTCCCATTGATAAAAGCCTTCATTATAAAGTTTGTCACTGAAAAGAAGAAAAAAAAGAGACAAAAAATCATCCAAATATGAAACAAACCATCAAAACAGGATCTAAGATAAGATCATCACTTTATGCCCAAATTTTTCAATAGAAAACTTACTTTTTCGTGATAATCCAGCTCCAAGATTGTGGTTCAGATCAAAGGGATCTGTATAAGACACATTACAGGGCAAAATCAGCATTGTATAGATGCATGACAACTCAAGGCAGCTAATCCTAATGCAGAATTAATACACAAATATAAGTCTTCACAAATTTACTGAACGCAAATTCACTACAAGGACAAGACATCACAGCAGTTCACCTCTGAACTGACTGAAATATTATAAAAGACTAAGTTTTGTTAGGGGGGCAGGAGAGCAGAAATTCGTTCTGTGAAAATCAGATGGGCTAGCAAATCGTGGCCTAAGGAACTTTTCTAAAATGTGCCAGTGTATTTTCTTCATACCGTGGTATTACTTAACAGTGTAACGCATACATATGGTACAATCAGTCATATAAATATGGAGTCAACTAAATATAAGTTAGTGTAAAACCTCAATTGCGTTATAGCTAACTTCCCTCAATTGCGTTATAGCTAACTTCCCTCAATTGCGTTATAGCTAACTTCTTCTCCAAAGCATTTGGTTAAATTCATTTTAAAGTAAGTTACTGGCATTATGCAAAGTATGAAGTTTACTTTGCAGCTTCTTTTCAGATGGAAAAAAAATTGAAGAATTTCTAGCAGTACTGAAATTCAATGGGAATTTTGCCTAGATTTCAAAACATGCACAAATAGCAGTTTCTAATCTAGCAACAGAGAAACAAAAAAAACTCTGTGGAAGGACCACATTTTCCTGTGGGCGTTACAGGAATTCTGCATACTTATGTGCTTTATGTGCTTTTACCTTCAATTACAATGTATTTGGACGTCCACTGCTTTTTGAAAGTTGTGAGCAGATTTCTTCTCCTAATGCATATGACGTGCTCTTTAAAATCAAATTCCTCTGTGTAGAAACGGAGAAGTCCCAGCCACAGCTGCCCAACAGATTCAGTGTTTTTGCCACATTCTGGCCAAACAACAGACTAAAAATGATAGAAGTATTTATTTTTCCAGTACTTACATTGTTTGAATTTCAAATAATGAAAATAATCATACTCAAGGTAAATTTTATGTTATAAAGAAACACGATTGAGTTACTCTGCAATACCTCCCTTTTCTTCATAATTAGTATTAATAAACCAGTTTGGACTTTAAAATGGCCAATATTTTTTAAGCATTGAGATTAGCAACAAAAAAGTAATAATAACTCTTCTAACATTTAGTTTTGCCTGTTATCCAAAACTGTATTAATTCTCTTGCAGTCTATTTCATCATATAATACAAAATTATTGAAGTGGATTAAACAAACGGTGACTAGATATGCAGCTGATATTTGTAGGCGATATCTCCACCCAGTAGAGTGACATACACAGCAATTAATTCTCATTAACACCTTCTATCAAATCTGTTTATTCAGATTTTGCAGATTTGTTCATACTTAGTTAAATACAATCAGTTATGTTCTGAAAACTTCACAGCATGGGACCGGGATGTTCAAAGCAATAGCCACTCCACTTCCTTTTCTTTGTCTAGTATTTATGTGTATTACTAATATGGTTTTCTTCTTTGTCACTCATACAAAACTTACGATCAAGTCATTTTTTAGAAACCGGATTCTATATTCAACCACTATGTTTGAGGACATTGTTCCTTAAAATGAATTCTTTTTCATTTGCTAAACTACAGATAACATCATTTCAAATTCATTTGCTGATATACTCACCAACTCTTCTATCTTGTCAAAGAAATAAACGTTCCAGCCATCAACTAAAATTTCAGGCTTCTTTGGTTCTTTGTAGATCTAAAAACATAATATTAAGTCATTAGAAAAGCTGTTCAGACTCAGCTCTTTGACATTCTTCTGGTCAATGCTGTGCACTGATACTCATTTATTCCTTGAGATACTGTACCTCTTGAAGAACAGGGATAACAGGTGGATTTCTCTGTTGAAGAAAATAAAGCACCATAAGAGTATATGCATAAGAAGAAAGGCTACCTCGAGATGCATCTCCAATGTCACACATCTAGAAAGAGAAACATGAATTATAGTTTTCATAGTTATCATTTCTTGCTGTAGGTGCTACTGCTTCTAGACTATGTTAAGTATACTGACCTTTGTAAAGACTTTCATTGTGTAGCATAGATATTTTACTCTAGGA